>NC_070580.1:1780000-2380000 GCF_027409825.1 Scomber japonicus | reverse complement strand
ACCGGCGGGACGAGAGGACGTAAGCCGGGGAGGGAGGCGGTCGGTACGGCACCTCTAAACAGACACAACGGACTGCTCAAAAATCCCGACTTCCAGTGAAGATGCACACACGAGGAGGAGTCATGACTAGTTAGCTAGCTGAGAGCGAGCTGGAAAACGACTGAGGCTAATGCGCTGAATGTATTTATACTGCAGCAGCAGCAGGGGCGGGTTTATGATAATTACCGCCGCGTTACGTAACGCGGCGGCGATTTCAGACCCGCCTACTAAATCCTGACACAGAAATCTGGAAACACAGTTTGTGAAGCCTAGCTCCACAATTCAAATCTAAATGGTTGAAATGCTTTTTACACCTTTTTTAGAAATACATTTATGACCTATTTAATGTGTTTAGAAGAAAATGTCTGATTTCACTTTACACGGTCTTTAAGTTTGTTTAGTTATACTACTTTTCACCAATAGATGGCAGTAGCAGCCTTGTAATCGGAATGATTGACGCTGTAATCCTTCGTTGAAGTCTGTTCAGTCATATCAAAGACAGTCACAGTAGCAGCAGCTTGATTGAAAACTCTCAGTAGACTGTCTTTCTGTTTGTTGCAGTGTGTCTGAGTATAAATAAAATCAGCTTGCACCTGGATCATCAGTTTCTGCATTCACTCTGTAATATTTAGTCAATACCAAATGATTTGTTTCAGTATGCAGATTCATTTGGAGATCTTATCTTATTTCTACTTTTTATTCTACCCTTGTTGCTGACTTTAATGTTCACAAACTAAACATACGAATGTGCCCATAAATAAATCAGCCAGCAATAATAACTTACAATTCCTGTAATTCACATGATAAAAAGCTTTACAGTTTTTAGCATACACACACGTTAAGTTACACTCAACAGAGAATTAAACAACTTCAAATATTAATCCTCCTCCTAAATGAATTCAAACACAATTATTCATTTACTTCACAGAGATACCTGGTATAAAAGAATAAACTTTTGAGTGTGAAAATTCAAATCACTTGAAAATCTTCTGCACAGTGCACTCAGAGATTCAAGATTCAAGACAACTTTATTAATCTCTTGAAGGGCAATTCATTTGACAGCTTGCATCACAACACACTCGTATACATAAATAAGCTATGTGCAAAATCAGTGTGCAAAGTCTGCAGGCCCTAGTCCAATAAATAGTTCATTTAAGAAGTAGCCTATACAAGCTCTGAATGATAAAAATGCAGAGGTGGAAAGTAAGGAATTACATTTACTCACGTTACTGTAATTGAGTAGCTTTTTGTGTATTTGTACTTTTTAAAGTAGTTTTAAAAATCTGTACTTTTACTTTTACTTAAGTATGTTTTGTGTGAAGTATTGTACTTCGCTACATTTTAAATCACATCCGTTACTGAGTAAAAAATGTTGGCCGAATGTTTTTTAAAGCAAAGAGTATCGTACAGAATCATTAACCAGCATAATACAATGACTTAACATTCATGCAGCCTGTTACACCTGGCAGCTAGCTCTCATAGCGACATATAAACTCTAACACAACACAACAAACTCTAAAAGAAATGTCCGTTAGACGTTGTGCTGTCATCTGTCTCACTCTTCGTGTAGGACGAGGCATTGCGCATGATGCGTTCACATGTAAAGGACAGCGTCGGAAATGAGAGAATTTAGCGAAAGCTGCACAGGGGCACAGCCTTTTAAACATGGGTACTTAAAAGTTTGGTCTTCTTTGGGTCATTTAAAGAAAAGTTATTGCTCTTGTGACTTTGACCCGTAGTGATTCATAGATATGTAGTATGACTGTTGGTTTACAACAGGGTGATTGTAGGACTAGGATCAGAGCTTTAGAGGGGCTCAGCTCCTAATGAGAATTTGACATTCAATGCCCTGCAAGTGTTTTAAAAAACCCCAATAATCATTCATTGTTTCCCACACAATATTTAGAGACTATGGAGGGTTTATCATTTATTTTTAGGGGTGCTAAGATCAAATTTAGGGGTGTTAGAAAATCAAAAAAAAAAAGTCTAAAATCGCTCCGGGTTTACAGAATCCACAATTATGCCACCTTCAATTTAATGGTTGTGTTATTTGAAAATGTTTTATGGGATGGTCTTCACTAAAATGACACATATCTCCATAAATGTTTTAAATGTTGTGTGTCGACATATTTTGTCATTGAAGCTGAATTTGTAAATGTATACCTTTATCTTTAATTAAAACAACTAGTTAGAGATTTATGAGCCATCACTTTGTCCTACATCCGCCCCCCCACCCACCCACCCCCGTTATAAAAGTAACTAAGTAACTTTTACTCAAAGTATTTTTTTAACAAGCTACTTTTTACTTTTACTTGAGTATATTTTTAGACCAGTACTTTTACTTGTACTCAAGTAAAATTTCTTCAAAGTAGTGGTACTTTTACTTGAGTCAAATATTTCAGTACTCTTTCCACCTCTGAAAATGCATTACAGTATCAAACTGCATAGTGCAATAACAAACACACAACTTGACTTCTTAGAGATTTGTTCAACAGTCAGACAGCAGAGGGGATAAAGGTTACCCTTACAGAGTCCACTCTTTCACTCCCTTCCTTAGCAATCCTACACCAAACCAATGCAACACTTCTCCAAAGGCATATGCAAGTATAAACATTTGTGACTGGGTCTTAAACAGACAGTCTCATAGATGTTGTTATATTCTGGGACTACCGTAGAATATCTTTTGTGGTTTAAAAAAGCCCAATCCCCCAATCACTTATTCATTTTATACTGATCCTTTATGCTGCTTTGGCTCCTTTCTGCTTAACGCTCCACTCACAATGAGCTCAATCTGTTCAGATTGGGTAGCTCCTGGTGCAAGCTGCCCCTTGGCTCCAGAGGCTATGTGAACAATTGTTTGTTTGTGTAAACAATTGTTTGTTTACATACTAGTCAGATTGAGTTTTTTTCCACTGTTCTTTATGCAAAATATAAACTCAGGCCAAAGACACACTGCCACACTGAACTGCTGTGGCTGGAACCAGAGGCACCATGAGGGTGATATTAGGATGATTCTAAGGGCCCATGGCTGGCAGGGGCCCAAAACAATGATTAGAACATAAGTACATTTTTTTATTAACCTGTCATCATTCATCATTAATAAACATTGAAATAATATTTGATTTACATTGTAATCATTTAAAAAGTGTTTATTTTCTTGTTTTTAGCACACACAAAAATAATAACCATCCTTTGTATTCAGCAACTGCATGTCTGCACAGTGTTATATAAATATTATATAGTGTCAGTAAATATTGTACAGTTAGTATTGCATTTATAAGAGTTACAAACCAGGTTGAGTCATTTAAAGCTTTTCATGGGTCAGTTGAGTTCCAGAGGTATGGTTACAGTAATTGCACATGGTTGGAGCAGCCTCTGCCTGGTGGGACCCCTGACTCAAACGCATGCACCGTCTACACAGACAAACATGCAAACATGCCACACTCAGTCTTGACTGAACTCCAACCACTATGTTATATTTGGCATATGGTTATGTTTGTTATGTAATGTTTGGCAAAAAAAGACGCAGCATATCATCCGAAACACACCATACCTACTTTGAAGCATGGTGGTGCTAACATTATGTTGTGGGGATGTTTTTCTTCAGTGGGGACTGGACAATTGGCCAGGATTGAAGGGGAAATGGATACTGCCAAGTACACTCAAATTCTTGTGTGTTTCCCTCTGCAAGACAGCTGAAAATGGGCAGGTCATTCACTTACCAACACAACAATAATCCTAAACATACTGTGAAAAAACAACTCAGTAGCTTAAGGATAGGAGGTGGCCAAGTTAGAGCCCTGATTCAAATCAGTGCTGTGGTAGACTTAAGTAGTTCATTGCTGCTCACCACAGAAATAGAAGTTGAACAGTTCTGCAAGGAAAAATGGGCAACATTCCCAAATCTAGGTGTGCAAAGCTAGCAGAGACCTATCCAAACTGATTGAATGCTGTAATTGCAGCATTTTTTCAGAATTTTCTGAACTGTCACTTTTTTCATTAGTTTGATGTTGTAAGGCTACATTTGTAAATAAAGCTGGGAAAATGTTTTTTTTTTCTCAGTGTGACTTTTGATTTCAGGCTGTATGACAATTAAGTAGCTATTTAAGGGGTATGATTATTTTCTACAACTGAGACTGAATTGATGTAAGAGACATGGTACACATGGTTTGTGTAACTGCTCTAATCTCTTAACATGAACACCAAAATGAAAAGCAAGAGGTTCTACACACATGCTGGTCATGCAGGAAGTGTGTCCCAAGCATTATGTGTTCAAGTCAAAAATATGTCAACAAAACAATGAAAACAATACATGGAACAATCATGGTTATGTAATAAAGGCTAAGGACTGGACAGCCATGTGTGGTCATAATCTGATGTTAATAGAGGTAACTTTGCAAACAAAGCATTCAGAGCAGGCTGAATCCTGGGCTTTTCACTAAAGATGATATTTTTACATGTGTTCACCTCATGTTTTGGAACTTTGAGCACGTTTAGCAAAGACATCTGGTGTTCTTACAAAATATGAATGCTACAAATTCACAAAAAGCATGTTATGTCCCTTTTAAAGATATCATTGAGCTTTGAGTTTGAGCAGGAAATTGATTGAACAGTGTATATATAACAATAACAATATTCCTGGAAAACTGATTTGGGGAAAACCAGTTAAAATGATCTCACCTCAATTGTTGTTTTTAGTTATTTACTTACTTCATAAAGAAGTATGATGAGTTTATGACATATCCATCATAATCATAAGTAATGCTGATTTCTTCCTGGTGTGGTTGTGGTTATTGTTGTCCAGCAGGGGGAAGTGTTGCTCCATGTCTCACAGCTTCACTGGGAGACTGCAGAGGGCCCAACATGCCTGCCTCTGAGTAAGATCAGAAGCTTAATGTGTTTATCAGGCTGAGACTGAAGACAGAAGGCAGGGGTGATGTGTGCTTGTATATACTTTTGGATTCATGATGGTCAGATATGGTTCATGTGCCACACAATATTGAGAAAAGTATTTGGATGTTTGTGTTGTTGCCCTCTGCCGCCGTGCAGTTTTCTCCAGAAAAGCTCCAGAAATTTGAACAGCACAGTTTGAAACAATTGATGTTGCATTCTGACGCATGTACAAACATGCTATGATGAAAATACAATTTGGAACCAATTTGCACAATACAAAATGTATGTAAAGAATCTTTTATATTATATAATTTTGCTTATTAATATGTGTACTGTGTTGACTGTGTGCGCAACTGTACTTGACCTCTTGATGGACTGGGATTGGCTACACTTGACCTCCTGACTGAAAGTCACAATCATTTTTGTGATTTACTGTCAATTATTATGTCAGACATCTATGTTACACAGGGTGAGAGTTCCAAAACTTGTAGTGAACGTGTGCAAAAATTCTCCCTGTGAAAAAAACAAAACAAAAAAAGACCACGTTTCAGCCTGCACTGAATGCTTGCAATGTATATTTTTTAACTTTACCCAAAGTCATGGTGTAATCTCATTTCATGTCCATAAACAGCTGTCTGTTCTGTAATCTTTGTTTCTGAGGTTGTTGGTGTTATCCACTCTCATATTCTACATTCAGTCTCCAACATGTATGGATGTATTTAAGTTTATATTTCAAGTAAGTAAGGATAAAGGAAGTGGAATCATTCTACTATTGTTTATTTATGTTGCAGTGGAGGTCTCCTGAGGCGCTGCTTCTGAAAGGTGGCTACTCAGAACAGAGTAGGCTCATCTGGATATGATCTTAAAGAGACAGGAGCTCACAGCCTGTTTCAGGCAGCAGCTGGACTGAGGGGCTGCATGAAGTGCCAGTATAAAATAAGTGGCTGCTGATGTACTGCTAACGTGCTCCAGCTGCAAATGGTCCAGAATGCAACTGAATGTCTACTGACAAAAAATAGGAAAGCAGATTATATTTCTCCCATTTTAGCTTCACTGCACTGGTTTCCCGTCAAATTCAGAATATAATTTAAAATCCCTCTCACTTACAAAGCCCTAAATGGTCAGACCCCCTCTGTGTTTAACACTAGAACCGCCAACATTACAATACACCTAGAACTGCCGAAGGGGGTCATTTTTACCCCCTGTCAGCAATCGCAAAGATGTCATTTCTTGAAGCAGTTAAGTTGTTAATTTTCATCTATTTAATTAATAAGTAAGACAAAATAACTATTAAATTTCAGTTAATGGAGTTTATTAATTTTAGGCCTACAATTGTTTTAATTATTTCTTTATAGATCGAAAATGTCAGATTGGTCAAATTTGACTGTGCCGGACTGTTAAATTGTTAAATAATTTAATTAAAGTATTTAATTATTGTATTAGAAGAAAGTTAAAAGTTAAGACAATTAAAAATAAATTTTGGATAATAATGTGTTGTTTTGGTAACACTACTGGGAATAAAGAAACGGAGCGCTCACTATTTACAATTGCTTTATTTACAGATAGAAAAGATAAAAGATTCACCAATAAACTATGAGCTACAACAAACAAACAACAAAATTATTAACACATTTAAATAATTTAATTATTGTAGAAGAAGAACAATTAAAAGTTAAAAATGAATTTTTTATAAAGGGAATAAATAAGCGGAGCGCTATGTCTCTCGCACACACACACTCCTCATCTGTTCACCCATGGATTATATATATAAGGATGTATGACAATATATAATAATAATAATGATAATGATAATAATAACGTAGATTTATATAGTGCCTTTCAAGAGAACCAAGGACGCTTTACCCATTGGGGCAAAATAAATAAAACAAAATATAAATATATAATGTAGGAGACCGGGGATGGTTGTAACAAAGGGATAGTTGTAACAGCATCACTTTCACCAATAATGGATAACATAAGAGTCATGTGATCAATTTCATGTGTAACCACTCCCTCCCTGATCATGCATGTTAATTTGCGCGGCTGTGAGAAGAAGTGTGCAGATTTTACAGCCAAAACATCAATTTTCAGGTAAGAAAGTAATTTTTTGGACCAAGTCTATATTTTGATTAGTACTGATACTGTTGAAGTTTGAATTAGGTAACTTGTATCAGGTAAGAGAGTAGGTTCTCACGTAAAATGTGAGTCATTTCATCTATGCTAATTTCAAACCACCATGCTGATACAGCTAGCTAAATATTGACTGACGGGGGTGGGGATGGTTGTAACACCATATAAGAAAATGTTACAACCATCCCCGTAATCACAATTCACATATTTTCTCTATCCTACTCCTTTTTTTCAGTATGCCAAGAGGAAAACAAATAGGGGTGTGGCTGGACATGTACTTAAAGTTGCATCAGATGAAGTGAGGCAGGGAAAAACAGAGAGGTCAGTCGCCAAAGACTACTCCATCTGCCATGTGACACTGAACAGATACTGCAAGAAAGCTGCCCCGTGTGGGCTATGACAGCAGTCAAAAAGTCTTCGATGCACAGCAAGAAGAAGTGTTGACTGGTTACTTGATTGAGGCAGCAGACTTGTACTATGGACTCACTCCACATGAGGTAGGCCTACTGAGCATTTGACAGGTGCAGATTAGTGTGCCCTAAGTAAGAATTAGTTACTACTGTATGCACCAGTTCTTTATGTATGTATTTAGGTACCATGGGGTACAACTAACTGACTAACTAGTTTTACTGTCTTTTAGGTCAGGAAGTTTGCATATCAACTTGCGGTAGAGTACGACATCAAACACCCCCAGTCATGGGATGACAACAACATGGCAGGTCCTGATTGGTTCTCAGGCTTTATGAAAAGGCATCCTAACTTGTCCATGAGAAGTGCGCAGGCAACTAGCTTGGCCCGAGCTACAAGCTTTAACCATACAAATGTGGAGGCATTTTTCATGAAGCTTGCAGATGTTATTGAGAGGTATAGCTTTGATGCATGCGACATATGGAATATGGATGAGACTGGTGTTACCACCGTCCAGACACCAGACCGGGTAGTTGCACGCCGTGGAGTGAAGCAGGTTGGATCAATGACTTCTGCTGAGAGAGGTGCCTTGGTCTCAGTGGCATGTGCAGTGCAAGCACTGAGAAATTCCATCCCACCCTTTTTTGTTTTCACTCGCAAGAAGTACAAACATTTCTTCGTACACCTTGGACCACCTGGTAGTGTTGGGAGTGGCAATGGATCAGGGTGGATGCAAGAAAATGATTTTCTCTTGTTTCTGGAGCACTTTGCCAAGCATACTAAAGTCAGTCCAGAGAAGAAGGTGTTACTCCTGCTTGACAATCACATCTCGCACATTTCAGTGGAAGCAGTTAATTACTGCAAGGCAAATGGAATTGTGCTACTCTCTCTACCTCCACATTGCTCACACAAACTTCAACCACTAGATCGAAGTGTCTATGGTCCACTGAAGAAGGCTGTAAACTCAGCTGGGGATGCCTGGATGAGGATGAATCCTGCCAAAACGATAACCATTTATGATGTGCTATCACTTATGAGAACAGCTCTGCCCACTGCTGCATCTCCTAGCAACATAGAGGCTGGATTCAGATGCACAGGCATTTGGCCATTTAACCCAGACATTTTTCAGGACCATGACTTTGCACCTTCCCAAGTGACTGACCGTCTAGACCCAGCTTCAATGGCTTCTGTAGTTTCCCAGCAAGACTCCCTCGCAACAACAGCAGCTTCCATTCTGCTTCAGATGTCCTCTGCAGCTACAGAAGCCTCCACTTTGTCTCAGGTGTCCTCTGCAGCTACAGAAGCCTCCACTCTGCCCCAGGTGTCCTCAGCAGCTACAGAAGCCTCCATCCAACCCCAGGTGTCCTCAGCAGCTACAGAAGCCTCCACCCTACCCCAGGTGTCCTCTGGAGATACAGAAGCATCCACTCTGTCTCAGGTGTCCTCAGCAGCTACAGCAGCCTCCAATCTGCCACAGACATCCTCTGCAGCTTCCTCCCCTGCTCCTGCTGAGCCCTTAACTAAAGTGTTCAGTCCCTCTACTATAAGACCATTTCCCAAAGCAGGGCCAAGAAAGACCACTGGTACGACAAGGAGAAGGAGAAAGTCAGACATTTATACAGATACACCAGTCAAGCAGGCCTTGGAGGAAGAAGAAAAGAAGAGGAGTAGTAAGAAGAATGTGAAAATGGCCATATTTGGAAAGAGGAAATGCAAACAAAATAATGCAGAGAGAAAGACAGCCAAAAAGAGATCCAAGAAGAACAAGGATAAGGGTGAGGACACCTCAGATGAAGATGATTTTTGCATTGTGTACATGGAGCCCTTTGGAAATTCCAAACCCAAAGAAAAGTGGATCAGATGTGTACATTGCAAGTTCTGGGCCCACGAAAACTACACCCCTGGGAGACCCACATACATCTGTCACCACTGTGACTCTGATCACTCTGATTAGATGGATAACACACAGATACACACGCTCAAGTTCATGTTTTATCATTTAAGACAGACACAGTGTGCATGTTTGTTGTTTTAATTGTCAAACGTCTTCCTGTAATTGTATGTGGATTATGAGCTACTTCTGACTTCCTGCTGAAGGTTTCCATTTGTATGTGTAACATTCATAGGTATTATCAGAATATGTTCTTTAAGAAAGCTCTTCTAATGTTAGGATCCATACCACTAGCACTGTTCTTCATTTAGCCATCAGTGATGAGTTCTTTTTGTTCTTAGTGAAGCACAGGAAGATGCTTTAGTGTTGGCACATGCACAATAAACTTATATAGATGCATATTTTGTGGTGTAATCTCAGTTTTTAGTTCTTCAATCTTACTGTTACAATTTACCCCAGGTTGTGTTACAACATACCCTGGTAGTGGGGTAGGTTGTAACAATGGCACTCCTTGCATTTGACATCAAATAATGAATTCTGTGATATAGCTGGAGAAGTTAAAAACATTGCTATTTGTAGTAGACAAATGAGGGTACTTTGTGTCAAAATTTGAGTGCCCTACCACAAACATTCTGCAAGTTATAGGAGCTGAGACAAAAAGTGTTACAACCATCCCCGGTCTCCCCTACATTGACTGTACTTGGCTTTCAATTTTCGTTCTCACTTATGTTACGGCCCTCAGCCCTTGGCTGTGTCCTGTGTGTT
Organism: Scomber japonicus; assembly: GCF_027409825.1. Taxonomy (NCBI): domain Eukaryota; kingdom Metazoa; phylum Chordata; class Actinopteri; order Scombriformes; family Scombridae; genus Scomber; species Scomber japonicus. Next base: position 2,369,874 of record NC_070580.1, on the reverse strand, counting down.
GTGTGTAGTGGGTGTGGTTGTGTCCTGTGGGTGTGGCTGTGTGTTGCAGGTTGCAAGGAGATGGCTGATTGGGAGCACCTGTGCCCTGGCTTTGCAGCTGATTTAAGCCGGCTGGCTTCAGTCCTCGCTCTCCCCCCCTCTGGATCGACACACTGCTGCTGCTGTACTACTTTGTTTCGCATTAGACAACACGCACCACATATTTGACATTGCCTACAAGCACCCTTCTACACCACTGACGTACACTGTCACACTTCATTGTAACTTTAACCCCTGAATTTGTAAATAAATCAACCTGCTTTGGTTTAAGACACATGCCAATTATCTGTTTTTGTTGCGGCCACGGAGCCAGGCGTAACAAAGTTGGGGGCTCGTCCGGTCGTTGTGAGGATCGGATGTCTTTTTGGTAGGTTAGCCTACTTTAGTTTGTCTTAGGCGTTCATGTTGTGACTGCATTTGGTCTGTGTTGGTGAGTAAATTTGGCGTCTGAGTTTGGGTAATTGGCAGCATGTGTAAGTCAGGGAAGTAGGTTAATTGATCTTGTGCAGTAAGTGACGTCAGTGATGCAGGATTCTCTTGGGGATTCCTTAGTGGATGGTGACGTGTGTTTTCCATTTATGGTGTTTGTTTTGCCCTTGAGGAGGGGTGGAGCCTGGGTGCGCGTGTGTGTTGGGGCCATTTTCATTCATGCGTAATAGTTCCTTGCTGGAGCGGAGAAAGGTGAGTGTTGGTTGAAGTGTGTGTGTGGTTTTGGAGTTTTTCCTGGTAGGTTTAGTGGCGTTTTCCCTTTGGAATTCGTCGTGGGGGGGGGGGTTTGTAGTGTTGGGGTACGGTGGTTGAGAGCATCCCTTTCCCCTTTTCCTCAATTTTGCTCGGGAGCACTGCCTGTGGTTTTGAGGTGGTGGCCGGTTTACTGGTTGCTACTTTCAGGCCAGCGGGCTCTAGGTGCATAAGTACCCGCCACTACGCCTCATGAAGACTAGGGGGGAGTTATCCTAGGTAAGTTTTCGTTAGGCAGATAGCTAGCGGAGAAACTCCAAACTGAGGCTGTAAGCCAGTGAGCACACAGGTGGGTTTAGCCCTTTGTATTTCTTTCTCCTGTTCTTTCGCAAGCATGGATGGAGTTGTTAAAACATTTTTGGAGGGACCGTCTGAGCAGCTTTTGGACGAATGTTCAAGGGATCAGTTGTTGAAGTTAGTCGACCATTATAAAATTGATGTGGGTGACAGACGGGTTAAGGAGACAGTGAGGGCGAATATGAAGTTGCATCTGTTTAAAATAAAGGTTTTGAGCACTGTAAAACAAATGGCAGCTGTGAGCGACGAGTCATTCTCGCCTGTTGCGGGTCCAGGTTTATCTTTTGAGCAGCAGAAGGAGTTACTGGCATTGCGCATGAAGTTGGAGATGGAGAAGGAATTGTCTCTAGAGAAAATTAAGCAGGAAACTGAATTGGTAAAACTGGAGTTGGAGAGACAAAAGTTGCAGTTAGTTCGTGAAGGGAGAGTTATGTCTGATGTTTTGACTGATCGTCCCGTTGTGTTTGAGGGAAATCAGGGGAGACCTGATACTGTTAATGACTTGAGTGACTTGAGGCTTGTCCCTAAATTTAATGAGCGAGATCCGGAGACGTTTTTTCTGATGTTTGAGCGGCTGGCGGACGCTCGGGGGTGGTCTGAGGCAACGCGCACTTTATTGTTGCAGTGTGTGATAACCGGCAGAGCGCAGGAAGCCTATTCCTCCTTGAGTAGCAGCGAGTGTGGGAATTATGCATCGGTCAAATCAGCTATTCTAAAGGCGTTTGAGCTGGTCCCTGAGGCTTATCGCCAGAGGTTTAGGACTTGGAGGAAGGGGGAAAAGTCTCATATGGAGTTTGTACGGGACTTATCCACTCATTTTGATCGCTGGTGTGTGGCCTCCGAGGTTGAATCTTATGATGATCTGCGTGAGTTAGTTCTAATATGTAGTATTAGAACAGTTTAAGAACTCTGTTTCAGAGCGCATTTCAACATATATAAGCGAGCGCAAGGTTAAACAGGCAGCGGAGGCGGCCGTTCTAGCTGATGACTATGTGTTGACGCACGGTCGAGGTGGTTCTGTTGTTCGCGGTAGCGGGCTCAGGGACAGTTCCTCAGTCGCCGGTGTGTGGTCTGGGCGCCCGGTTAGATCTGAACAGCAGGGGAACGAACGTGCTGCTCGTAACACTTATAAATATTGAAACAACAGACAACAAACACCAAAGCTGCCACAGCAAGTGTCAAGAACACTGAAATTAGACCATGGAAGTAAGACCATACATCCATGTAAAATAAAAGAGCTCCTCAAAGTGGCACCCCAAGGTATGAAAAACAGAGAGAATGATATATATATATATATAGATTCATCTGACTGTCTCTTCTAGAAATAAAATAAGAACTATTTAGTAAACTCACAATGAAAGAAAAAGAACACATTTGAACTCCACATCAAGGAAAGGCAAACCTTCACTCCAAATATGCTCTAAGGGCAGAGAAAGAGTCCGCCCTCCCTACATGAAACGTCCCTCTTCATTCTGCTAACATTTCGGCTACTTCTTACCGGGCTGACAGTAGCTATTCTGACCTCTTCTGCTGGGTAATGTCTTTCTCCTCCTCCGAAATAGCTACTTCTCCTTCCTCTGTGTTACTACACTGTTGCTCATCAAAGCTGTGTGCCACTCCGACAGCCTGTGCACTTGATGGGGCTGCTTCTGCACTTGTCGACGGCCCTGCCCTCGCTGTAACAGTTGAACTTGTGGTGAACATATCAGTGATTTTGGCTCATTTTGCTGCATCCACTTGTAGGCTTTTGAACCTTTTGTCTCGTAGCTTCTCTGTGCGCCCTTGTGCTTTTGTGGTTTATTAGGCCTACTATCCATTTCCGCAGACGGACACTCACTTCTCTCCACGCCGCGGTCAGACTCAGCTCGAATGGCAAAATTTGATATCCTTGGGAGGGGCGGGCAGAGAAGGGAGGGGAGGGCTGAGAGATTTCATTGGAGTAGCCCAATGTCCGTCAAGAAAATCAACCAATGGGCTGCGTTTCATATCTCAAATACCGTCGCAGCTGACAATTTAAAAACATTTTTTTTAATTATGACAGCCCTGGCCCAAAGATGTGCGTCGGCCCACCCGGTACGCCCAATGTCCTGTCCATGCCTGGTTAGGATAGAAAGGATATTTTGGGCCTTTTCTCTTGTGGTCTCTCAGGGTTAGCATTAGGTTAGGGTTAGGGTGTTAGGGTTAGTGTTAGGGTTAGGGTGTTAGGGGGGTTACGGTTAGGATAGATAGGATATTTTTGGGCCTTTTTTCTTGTGGTCTCTCATCACACTAAGTGCCAATGGATTGGCGCGCTCAAAATGTACTCAAATGGCCCTCAAATGACTCAGGTTCCCCATTTTGACCCAAGGGCCCAAAATTTACTCAAGTGGCCCCAGACAGGTCCCTGGGACCCAAGATGACTCCAAGTGTTCCAAAAATGACACCAAGTGTTCCAGTGAGTGCTTTTGGGGCGCTTTGAGTCATTTTGGGAACACTCTGAGTCGTTTTGGGAACACTTATAGTCATTTTGTGTACTCGAGGGTACCCCGGGCACCCCGCCCTCCACCCCTCAGATACCCCAAAATGACTCAGGTGCCCAATTTTGACCCAAGGGCCCAAAATTTGCTCAAGTGGCCCCAGACAAAGATTGCATGCAAGCCAGACCTGGCGAAAAATTTGATATTTTATGGTTTGCATAAATGAGCGTGGCAAAATGGCTCTCTAGTGCCCCCTGCAAAATCAAGAAAATTGAGCCCCTCGCCACAGATTGACATAGGGAAACGAAACTCGGTACACATGCTTATCATGTCAAGATGCACCAAAAAGTCTCTTGGACACATACGCTAACACCAACAGGAAGTCAGCCATTTTGAAACAAATCATTGATTTTAATGCTGAATTTGCCATCATATTTGAACAAACTAGTCCTAGAGATTTCATCCCATCCACTTCAAATTCACACAGAGTCATCTTGAGACATTGGAGATGAAAAATTATCAAAAGCTTTGGTAACACTTTACAATAAGGGTCCCTTAATTAACGTTAGTTAGTGCATTATTAAGCATTAATTAACTGTTTAGTAATACATGAACAATCATTATTATGTATTACTTAGCATTAGGTAACACATTAGCTAATGCATTAGTAAGCACTTAAAGGTAGGGTTGGTAATCCTGTTCAGAAACACTTTTTGTTATACTGGGAGAAATGGTCCTTTTATTATGAAAGGTATCAATACATTATGGCTTTAGAAAAAGGAACGGAAAAAATCAGAGCTCTGTAGCGGCCACAGGACTGATAAAACCCCGACCAATCCGAGCCGTTCGGTGCGAACAGAAAAAACCAATCAGGTGGCTTCATGTCTAGTTTTGCTTCCGCATACAGTCTACGCCCCGCCCCCCTCTCTCCCTGCCTACTGCGCGCGTGCACAGTCTTCACCTGTCGCTGTTGCCAGAAACACCAGCACACCTCTCTGCAGAACTACCGAATACGGATGTAATATTTATTTAAGAGCAATGGCTGAGAAAATACCACTTGCACGTCTACTTGTAACGGCTCGTCCAGAGAAAAGGGGAAGAAAGAGAAGCCGGAGGAGGAAAGGACTGCTAATAAAAAGGCTATGGATAAAGCAAGAGGTCAAACAAGAATCAACATCGGAGTAGCATTTGAGCGGTGGAGACAACTGAGGGATCTGAAGGGCCTGAACAGTGATGCCGAGGTTGCTCTCTTTCTGTTGGACAGGTAATGATTTGTTTTGCTTCGGGGAGGATTTGTTATATATATGTAAGTTATGCTAACGTAGCTACTTTTGTAGCTTGTATTAGCGTAATGCTAATATTAGCTTTGCTGTGTGTTTAAAACGGGTCGGTGACGCCAGTATTGAATAGATTATACTAGTAGGCCTATATTAATTTTAAAGATATTACTCTATCCTAGTCTTCAGTGTCTGCATTATTATTGTGATAAAAAGACCTACGTATATTGGCTTTTACACGTTACAACTGTGGTGATGTAGCTCATTTTCATGAGACCTACTCTCCCTCCAGTTCAACTATTGTTTCTGAGTCTCTGTGCGACCGGTGAGTTCAACTTGCTGCTGCTATGAATATGTCTTTGACCAACGTTGTCTTTGGTGGGATATAAATATCTGTCTTTCATATCTAGCTTTTTCTGTTTTATGTGCCTCAAAGTGCCATTTGAGGTACTTCAGAAAACAGCATTATTGCACATACAATATGTATGTGCAATAATGCTATATCATTATACAGACATTGAGTAAATGTTAGTGATTAGATATTTTGAGAAATATGAAGGCCTGAGGATAAAACCTGTCCTTCACCTTAGGAGACAGAATGAAGGAAGGAAGCAAGGAAGCAAGGAAGGAAGGAAGGAAGGACAGACAGACAGAATGAAGGATGGAAGGAAGGATAAAATGAAGGAAGGAAGGAAGGATAGAATGAAGGAAGGATGGAAGGAAGGAAGAAAGGAAGGAATGAAAAGAAGACAGGAAGGAAGGAAGGAAGGACGGACAGAATGAAGGATGGAAGGAAGGAAGGCAGGAAGGAAGGAAAAGAAGACAGGAAATAAGGAAGGAAGGACGGACGGACAGAATGAAGGATGGAAGGAAGGAAGGAAGGACGGACAAAAGGGAGGAAGGAAGAAAGTAAGGATGGAAGGAAGGATAGAATGGTGCCTCATTTTGACCCAAGGACCCAAAATTTACTAACCCTATGCATAAAAATCAGGATCAAAGTCTGTGAGTTCTCTTGCTCCAGATTCTCTCCACCCCCCCCCCCCCCCCCCCCCCCCTCCCTATGGTGTACATAAGGTGAGTATTTGCATTATGGGGTGGATTGTAGGTGGCAGTAGGGTCCAAGGTCCACCTTCCCCAATGCCGCACTCTTTGTGGTATATGCTGGCCTTTGTATGGAATCATTGTCTTTTGTGGGTAAGTATTATGTGTTTGTATTTTTAACTTAATTGGGTGTAATGGGCCAGTCACTGCAGCCGGGCCCCTCTCCCACTAACACAGCAGGGTTAGGGTTAGGAGGGTTAGGGTTAGGGAATGGGGGTATTAGCCACGATTAGACACTTGAGGATCAGACAATTTTGAGATAACTTTTGATAGGAAGGTTGGATCAAAATTTAGGGTTAGGGTGTTAGGGTTAGGGTTAGGTGGGTTAGAGTTAGGATCAGGGTTGGATTGGGACCAAAAAATGGCCCTGGCATTTTTGGCCATGGCAGCCCACCATGATTATTTATACGATACACGGAGTCACACCACATACCCGAGGATATATGCACACATTGTGTTGTTTCAAAAATTAAAATAAAGCGCAGTAGCCTACATGGAAGAGTTATTAAGAGTTTAACATGTTAAAAAATGTATACGCTCTTTCAGTACACATCTTGGGAGAGATGGCTATGGTGCCACAATTCCCATCTTGAAGTGAACGTGGTTGTCAAAGAAACACTGCTAGAGATGTCTTTTCAGTGTTTACCACTAGAACCGCCAACATTCTAATACACCTAGAACATTAAAAATAACCTAAACTTTAAAAAAAATAAATTTTGGATAATAATGTGTTGTTTTAGTAACGCTACTGGGAATAAAGAAACACAGCGCTCACTATTTACAATTTGTTTGTTTAATTACAAAATAAATAAAACAAAATATAAATATATACTGTACATTGAGGCGAAAAAAACCTAAACTGAACTTGGCTTTCAATTTCCGTTCTCACTTATAAATATTGAAACAACAGACAGCAAACTTGAACACTAAAGCTGCCACAGCAAGCGTCAAGAACACTGAAATTATGAATGAAAACTGCAACAATCAGCACACACGCTGTAGTCAATGACGGTGCACTGTCCACTAGGGTTGGTCCGATGGACGATGGCATCGGTGTACAATCGCAGCACGCAGCATCCAGCGTGCTGCGTGGACTTCATTACATCTGCTGCACCGCTGCTACCACAATTATCAAATGGTTAGTTTATTGTCTGTGACTGTGACCCTCATTAAAGTAATATTTTACAAATCTGCATTATATAAACAAACAAAATAGTAAGTCATTTGGCGACTTCTAAGTCATAAAACTAAGTCTTACTTTTACTGGAGTAATCTACCTCGTTCGCACCTGTCATTGTAAGGTAAAACTTACCTACTGAGCGAACTCTCCCGTTCTCATAAACGAGTCGGACAACAACGTGTATCAAACATGAAGCAAAGTGAAAAAATAATAAAGTACGTAATAACAACGACCACCTCCAGCACGCTCTCAGGGAGATGGACTTCCCATTCAAACGTGACAGTAATGAAGCCACATTTTTTCATCTCTACATGGACTCTCGTTTATCATTCCTGGCCAGCAGTTTAAACCATTCCAATGCCTAACAACACGCCGATGACATCAACACACCATCTGACCCTGGCAGGGCCAAGCATGGGGCCAAGCTGCAGTCCACACGTGACCTTCATCCAAAATTCTCCAGTTTTCTTCTTCAGTGATTGTTTAATTTATCACTCGTACCAACTATGATTACGTTTGCACATTTACAATTTCAAGCTTGGAAAATATTGTATTTATATCAGATGGATATCCCATTCATAACTGAGCTTCATAAAAAATTCTTTAAAAATCTACTGGACATTCACCTGCCTCCTCTGCACCCTCACTGAGAAAGACAGCCTCTCTGCCTACAAAGCTATACCTGTTCTACACAGCCATCAGATCAAGTCCAGCACTTCACACTGAGTTGTTAACATCAACAACAACAACCATCAACACTAAAATAAAACACAGCTACCATAAGTTGTACCTCTAACTCTGTGTGGTGTTGGTGGAGTAATTGATCATGCTACAAGCTTGTCTATGGACTATACTCTGGTAGATGCTATGCAGAGAGGATAGAAACAAACTGAGGATCTTCTCAACAGTTTATATCAATCTTTATGCTCCTTTGGTCCAACTGCCAAACCCAAGACTTCTATTTCTACATATAAAAAGTTCTGTGTTTTGTCCTCTATGAATGAAGAGTAAATGTATGTTGACAGTATTTTCTAATTTTGTAATCTTCACAGAGATGACGTGATGAGATGATGTTAATTCTTCAACTGGTTTGAGCAGACATCTGTCCCTCCCCCAGCCCAGCCATTACTGCAGCTACCCCCCTCGTTGACACCTCTAGTATGCTACCCCCACTAAGTTCAAAAGCATACAGCTTTTGCAGACCAAACTCAGCAGAGGCCTAGGTGAGTTTTCTTACAATATTGTAGTTTGATGAAGAAGTTCTAACATAATTATGTGCAAAATAAATGGGAAATAAAGCTCTAAGTATTCTTATTCTTTGATTATCTCAAAAATGTATTCATTATTGTCAGATGTGTAATTGTGATATTCTTCCTAAAGGTAAATCACTGCCAAAGGAGTAGATCACCACCGCTGACAAATACTCCCTACACACAGCCTGACCTGTCTACCTTACCTGGAAACACCTTTTCCAATGTGTAGATACACTCATGTTGAAAATGTACAGATTATTTATGTAACAATAAAAAGGGTTATACCAATTTTGTTGTAATTATTCTGTAATCACTTATTTTTAATGTGGTGGTGAGAAAATATATTGCTTCTGTTGCAGAAATAGTCAAATGAAAGGCATTCATCATTTTCAAATTGTTATTAAAAACTGACAAAATATAAATAAAAGACCAAATTTAAAATGTAAAATGTATACTTCCAGGTGAGGGTTAGGGTTAGGAAGCAGGTTGTTGCCCACAGCACTTTTTTTCTAGATCTGTGGGCATCTCACGGCACTTCCCGGACACACACCATGTAGGTAGACATGGAGCTGGAGGGCCTGGTGGAGGAGCATCTGCAGGACATCAAACATGAGGCTTGGGTCTCTTGATCTGAAGCAACTGATGAGATTCTTCCAATCTCAGTCGTTCAATTCTAGCCTGTAAAAAATAGTTCATCAAGAAGATTAGACTCTCACCATCTTGTCCTTTATTATTACTAATATTGTAATTTCATTTATTATATTTTTGGTATGTTGCCGGACCAGAGTTGAAAGTTTCATGTGTTTATATTTTTCTTTAACAGTTTATGAATGACAATAAACTCAGAAGTGTTGTGTTCACTGTAAATGGCAGGTCATTGTTTACAGTTCTTGATAATGTTGAGATCAGGAAAAAAGAGGCTATTTTAGAAAGGCTACCTGCTCATCTGCAATTCTTTGAGCTTGCAGATTCTCCACTCGTTGAATATCCTCATCTTGTAAAAGCTCTCCGGTCGCAGTCCGGCTTGCTCCACGTCCTTGACCTCAAGTTCCTCGGCCTCTGCCCCTTGCACCCCCTCTAGCACGGCCTCCTCTGGCTCTAGCACGACCGCGTCCCCTTGGAGCTGAAGACGTGCTCGGTTCAGGACTGTAGCTCGGGTCTGAGCCAGTGCTCTCATCGTGTAACCTCTAACAATGAAACAACAAACATAGCGTTAGCCTAGTAGCATAAGTGTCTAAGTTTTATAGTAAAATTGAGATATTGGCCCAAATTTACTTTCCTAACACTTCTGCATCACCCTGCATAATTGTCAATAAAAAATATAGCAGATATGCTACGTGACTAATAAAAACATAAAATACACGTTTGTCAGTGAAAAACACGTAACAATTATTACAATGTAATTTAGCTGATGGGTCTGAATCCAGCCGTATCCTTGGGGAGATTCAGCAGATTCAGACCCGGGTCCCGGATCTGAATCTGCACAGACTGATGTGCTATAAAACAAACAAAAAACATAATAGTATAGTTTACTTACAGGTAAATGAGACATGAGAGTGTTTGGTTGTTGTCCAAAATACTTGGAAATGGCTAGCTCGTAGCTCTCCTCTCCTCCCTGCAGCAGTGTGCGTGTTCCAGTTTGTGGGGGCGTGGCTTGGACGGACTCACTGACGGGAGGGGGAGCAGCGGGGTTGAGCTTAGACAAAGTCCTTCTAAGGCAAGTCATCTCACTCGGTGGCAAAATTGGCCACGCCTCCGGGCAGCTATTTGGCCATAGGAAGACCAACCGGCTATCTAAATGAATAGGGAGAGAGCTGTATCTCCATTTTCCGAGGTCTAAGGGACATAAAAACATATGTTTTGAAATCACGATGAAAATCAAACTATAATTGCTGAAAGGGTTTGATGGTTTGGTATCAAATTAACGTTTTAAAAGCCTTTTTCCTTACAGGCATCTTGGACTGCGCATGCGCAATACTTCACGACAGTCTTCATTTACGGCAGGCACTGACAGCAAGACGTCATCTTACGCTCACAGCAGAGACAGGAGTTTGCTCACAGTCAACTTTCCCAGATCATGCCACAATTTTGGATAAAGCATTACAAAATATATGTACACAAAGTAGTATAAACTGCTGATCATGTGTTTTAAAATGTCGCTGTTGAAAATGACTTCCAAGTGTCGCAAAAACGTGACCGCGTAGGACCAGCAAAATGATTGGAGCAACGGCACCAGAAGAGGCGGGACATGTGCAAACACCGGCCATCTTGGCGTTACGTAGTTTCCCTATGCATTTCAATGGGAGTGATATGTCTCCTCTTATTATAATGTCTCTGGCTTAGAGGAGGCAGGAGGAGGTGCTATTTTCAAATCTTGCTAGCTCTCTTGCTAGCTTTCCAACATTACCAACCCTACCTTTAATGTTTACTACTCAAAGTTAATTAATTAATTATTAAGCATTAATAAAAGTTGAATAATGTAATTAGTTATCATTATGTATGCGCTACTCAGCATTTAGTAACACATTAGTTCATATATTAGTAAGCCGTTTCTAGTGGTGCTGTCGCCATCATCGGTTGCCTACCAGTGCCATTGCTAATATAGCATTGCCGTCGTCAGTACCGGGACCAGTGCCGGTATCGTTGAGGTAGTAGTGCCGACCACACGGCACACCCAGTGTGTGGTTGAGAGGAGCAGGGAGACTGGGCTTGTTGAGCTCAGGAGAGAGCTGTGGTGTACCAGGACCATGGTGTTCATACCCACACAGGAAAGTTGTTACTTAACATTAGTAACCTGACACTAACCCTTAGTATACGTGCCTCATAAGCATTACTTAACCATAGGTAACCATTAGTGAATGCTTTTTGGACCCTTATTGTAAAGTGTAAACATGTATCCCTTAGAAAACAGTTGTAAATAAGCATTACTTAACCACTATTAGTTGAAATGTAGTTGAAGCAATCACATATAAGCACTTAACACCTTTTATTAAACACATAAAAAACACATAAAAACAAATAACAAATAAAATAAAATCACTCGAACAAATATAGAACTGTCTCTCCACTGTCTGTCAGTCTCCACCTGTCTGTCAGTCTGTCTGCACACTGTCTGAGAGTCTATCCCTGTCAGTCTTTCCACTGTCTGTTAGTCTAGCCATGTTTGCTTTTCTTCGCCTTTTTCTCCTTATTCCTTCTTCCCACTCTTCTTTCTCTGCCCTTTCCCTTTCTTCTTCCTCTTTCTCTCCGGGGATGAATCAGAACTCTCTGAGCTAGACTCAGAGTTGTCTTCTTCACTGTATTGCTGCATCTGCACCTCTTCAACATCACCATCATCTCTTCGAGACTCCTTAGCCTCCTTGAGACTCGCCAAAGCTATGGATGCAAGGATTAATAGTACATTTTACCAATTTGATTGCTTATTCGCTTACAACAACAAACACAGGTGAGGTTAGCTTGGAATGTTTTCAGAGAAGAGGTACTTTTATTTGTGTGAATTGTAAATGAAATGTACAATCTATGTGGTTTGGTTTTGTCCTACTCTGTTGGCTATGAGTATGAAATTTGTGTCTTGTAAGCCTAGGCTGGGCTCCTTAATTGGTGGATGACACATTAATAAAATATATTTAATTCACATGTATGACAAAACTTTCGCACCCACAGTGCACACCCATCATATCCTGACAGTAGCCTAGAATCTTAACTCACCATCTGAGAGTTGAGCCCTGTAAATGTCACGTTCTGTAGTGACATCTGAAAGTTTTTCCTCCAGGAACTCAGCACGTGCTTTCCACTTGTCCCTTTCCCCTCTCAGCTTGTCCATGGCAACTTTGGCAGTTGGGGCCTCTGTAGTCGTATTGCCTGTTTTAGAACATAGCAATTCCAAAATTATTTAACTGATTAAATGATGGTGTATAGTCCAGCTTCCTTCCCTAATGTTATCATAAGTGGTAACACTTTATTAGAATGGTAATAAGACAGACATGATACAGTACCATCACAGATATGACAGAGCACATGAAGGAATCTTGATGAATGTTGTTATAAATACAACATCCATCCATCCATCCATCTTCTTCTGCTTATCCGGGGTCGGGTCGCGGGGGCAGCAGCCTAAGCAGGGAAGCCCAGACTTCCCTCTCCCCAGCCACTTCGTCCAGCTCTTCCCGGGGGACCCCCAGCCATCCTACGGAGGAAGCTCATTTCGGCCGCTTGTACCCGCGATCTTGTTCTTTCGGTCACTACCCAAAGCTCATGACCATAGGTGAGGGTAGGAACGAAGATCGACTGGTAAATCGAGAGCTTCGCCTTTCGGCTCAGCTCCCTCTTCACCACAACGGATCCGTGAAGAGTCCGCATTACTGCAGACGCCGCACCGATCCGCCTGTCGATCTCCCGTTCCATCCTTCCCTCACTCGTGAACAAGACCCAGAGGTACTTGAACTCCTCCACTTGAGGCAGAATCTCATCCCCGACCCGAAGAGTGCACTCCACCCTTTTCCGGTTGAGGACCATGGCCTCGGATTTGGAGGTGCTGATTCTCATGCCGGCCGCTTCGCACTCGGCTGCGAACCGATCCAGTGAGAGTTGGAGGTCACGGTCTGATGAAGCCAACAGGACCACATCATCTGCAAAAAGCAGTGACCCAATCCTGAGGTCACCAAACCGGACCCCCTCCACACCCTGGCTGCGCCTAGAAATCCTGTCCATAAAAATTGTGAACAGGATCGGTGACAAAGAGCAGCCCTGGCGGAGTCCAACTCTCACTGGAAACAAGTCCGACTTATTGCCAGCAATGCGGACCAAGCTCTGACACCGGTCGTACAGGGAACGGACGGCCCTTATCAGGGGGTCCGATACCCCGTACTCCCGGAGAACCCCCCACAGGATCCCCCGAGGGACACGGTCGAATGCCTTCTCCAAGTCCACAAAACACATGTGGACTGGTTGGGCAAACTCCCATGCACCCTCAAAGATCCTGCAGAGGGTGTAGAGCTGGTCCACTGTTCCACGGCCCGGACGAAAACCACACTGCTCCTCCTGAATCCGAGGTTCAACTACCCGACGGACCCTCCTCTCCAGCACCCTCGAATAGACCTTACCAGGGAGGCTGAGGAGTGTGATTCCCCTGTAATTGGAACACACCCTCTGGTCCCCCTTCTTAAAAAGGGGGACCACCACCCCAGTCTGCCAATCCAGAGGCACTGCCCCCGATGTCCACGCGATGCTGCAGAGTCGTGTCAACCATGACAGCCCCACAACATCCAGGGCCTTGAGGAACTCGGGGCAGATCTCATCCACCCCCGGGGCCCTGCCACCGAGGAGCTTTTTAACCACCTCGGCAATCTCAGCCCCAGAGATAGGAGAGCCCACACCCGAGTCCCCCGGCCCTGCTTCCTTACCGGAAGGCGTGTTGGTGGGATTGAGGAGGTCTTCGAAGTATTCCTCCCACCGATCCACAACCTCCCGAGTCGAGGTCAGCAGCGCACCGTCCCCACCGTACACAGTGTTTACGGCGCACTGCTTCCCCCTCCTGAGACGCCGGATGGTGGTCCAAAATCTCTTCGAAGCCGTCCGGAAGTCTTTTTCCATGGCCTCACCGAACTCCTCCCATGTCCGGGTTTTTGCCTCAGCGACCGCCCTAGCTGCGCTCCGCTTGGTCTGCCGGTACCTGTCTGCCGCCTCTGGAGTCCTACAGGCCAAAAAGGCCCTATAGGACTCCTTCTTCAGCTTGACGGCATCCCTCACCGCCTGTGTCCACCAGCGGGTTTGAGGATTGCCGCCCCGACAGGCACTGACCACCTTGCGGCCACAGCTCCGGTCAGCCGCCTTAACAATGGAGGCACGGAACATGGCCCACTCGGACTCAATGTCCCCCGCCTCCCCCGGTACATGGTTGAAGCTCTCCTGGAGGTGTGAGTTGAAACTCTCTCTGACAGGAGACTCTGCCAGACGTTCCCAGCAGACCCTCACAATGCGTTTGGGCCTGCCAGGTCTGACCGGCATCCTCCCCCACCATCGGAGCCACACCAGTACAATACAACATTTCTAGTTATTTCTAAGCTAGTTAAGAGCTAACTGTAAAACATAATTCAATGTTACCATGTTTTCCAGAAGAATTTCCTTCTCTTTTTCTCTTCTGAGTCTGTAGCCTCGTCCTGTGCGGGGGCAAGACGTCAAGGTCATCCATTTTGAGAGGAGCCACGTTATCGCGATGAATAGTCGCGATAACCATAGAGGCGATAACGTTAACGTGATGAATAGTCGCGATAACGTTAACGGGATGAATAGTCGCGATAACGTTATTGTGATGAATAGTCGCGATAACATGATAGCCTGGCAGGATGATGAACAACAACGTGCTTGGATTAAAGTTGGCCAGAAAGGATAAAAAGCTGACAGAAGGCAAAAAACTACAAAGAAACACCTTAAATTAATTGAATGACTGCAAAAGAAAAAAAATTCTGAAAGGGAAGGTCAAGTGCAACCGGTGTCACCATAAAATGAGGCTGAAGAAAAAGATTGCCTCTGTCTGAATGGTAGGTAATGTTATGGGCTAACTCTTTCTGGTCATTGTACATGCTAACTAGGGCTGCTTTACACACCAGGGAAACTAGTCTTTGTAGGCTACTACAGCTGCATTGTCTGTGTGAAGCTAACTTTAAATATATGTTCTCCATGCTAATAAATCCTCTGAAATTGAATAGAAATTGTGATATAACTTATCTACACTTTTGATACAATAGTGATAACATGCATAAAGCGTCCTTAATCTCCTCCTGACAAAGATATAGAAAGGATATTAATATTGTGCATGTGTTAACCTCTTAAGCCGGAGAGCCTCCGTGTGAGGTGGCAAGGCGCACTCTCGACATAATGTCTCCAGGTCAGTCAAACATGCACCAATATAGTCATATGATATACCGTTTTGTTCAGAAGAATCTAAGCTATTGAGTCAGCATAACCATTTACAGCTCAACAAAACTCAAATCAAACGACAAGCAAATTATTGCATGAAGTAGTAACAGCCGTCCGACACACCATAAAACAGCTGAGATTTCACTGATTCCAGCAGTGTAACTCCCATCGCTGTGTGTTTAAAACTCGCGGAATAAATCGCCACACAAACTCCCCACTTCAAAGTTCAACTACAAATTATGTCATACCTTCGCTGTTTTTGCAGTGAAAAGTTGTGTCTGGTCGTATAATATCCCCGGTAACAGCTACTCCAATATCTCTGGATCATTTTGAGACGATTTAAGCCGTTTTCCATTCATTTTTCTTCTCCAAATACTGTACAGAGTTCAGTCTTTGATGGCTATACATCTCCATAAACCTTCAGATTAAAAAAACTATATTGATACATATCCAACATATCACATTTCATTTAGGGGTGGGGTCTGAACCCTGTACAGAATGTTTAAGCTATGCTAATTTATTCCTCTGTCATTATTTTGTCTTTCAGGAGGTGTCAGAAACGCAACTGCAAGCGCAGACGAGTGAAAAAGTCTATTCGACACAAGTCTATTTTCACGAGATCAAAGGTGTCTGTTTAAATGGATGCAATTTGTGTACAGGTTTGACTAATAATACATTTATTTTGTTTGGTGTTTGAATGTGTGTAGCCCACTAAGCTTGTGTTATCACAATACTGAAATGTCTAACTTTGATATGATTCTGTGAAACATATGGTTACTTTTTAATACCATGCAGTGGCATAGCTATTCCTTGATACCTTGATAACTACAAAGGACATTTAATATTAGCTTAGTTGGTGTTTAGCTCAGTTGGTAGAGCGCCCACCCCATGTGTTGAGGCTATAGTCCTCACTGCAGGCGTCCCTTGTTAGAATCCTGTGCCGAGCGGCCCTATCCTATATGTCATTCCAGGCAAAAAAAGCCCCCCCCCCCCCCTCCCAAAAAAAAAAAAAAAAAATTGTTACCTAATGCTAAGTAAAACATAATGATTGTTCGTGTATTACTAAACAGTTAATTAATGCTTAATAATGCACTAACTAACGTTAATTAAGGGACCCTTATTGTAAAGTGTTACCTACTTTTTTAATATTAATACAGTTATTTATATGGATGCACTGTGTGTACATGTGTGTATGTATGTATGTTTATATGTAGGTATATGTATGTGGGTATATTATCATTGTTGTTTCTTTATTTTCCTTATTGCTGAGATTGTTGGGGGATGTTTCTATGTTATGTTTGTTTTCACCTTGGAAAAATTAATAAACAGAGCAATGGAAAAACAAATTCATGTAAGCCTGCACATCATGGCAGCACACCCAGCCAAGCAACCATTAACAGTGTATGCATAATTTAGATCAGAGCAACCCACTTGGTGCATAATGACCACTGAGTTTGCAAATGTACAGATTGTTACAGACTGTTAATTCTGCATAATAACCATTTTCACAAATAAACCTTAATTCATTCAAAACGGAGGCAGTTGGCATGGCAGTGAAAAAGATAATAAGTTAACTTTAAATGATGACATGAATTCCTGGAGTTGAAATGATTTTCTGATTTGTCAAATTAGGCTTTGGTCTTCCATTGCCAACTCCAGCTTTTTAATCCTGAAAAAGGCATGAATAATACATTTGCAACGGTGACCACTAGCGGTAACATTACTCACTCACAGCTGGTTTATCTGTTTATCCATAATGGCAAGCTTAACATTTAACCTCATGGGTCACCCTTTGGAAGATTGGTAGTTTGATTCCAGGCTCCTCCAGTCCACATGTCGATGTGTTCTTGGGCAAGTTACTTAACCCCAAATTGCTCCTGTTGCTGCGCCAACAGTGTATGAATGTGTGTGAATGGTTAGTTTCCTCCTGATGAGCAGGTTGGTACCCTGTGTGGTAGCTCCTGTCATCAGTGTATGAATGTGTGTGAATGGGTGAATGTAACATGTAATGTAAAAGAACTTTGAGTGGTCATAACAACTAGAAAAGTGCTATATAAGTACAGTCTATTTACCATGTACCTGGTGGGATCCTGGCGTAAAGATCCAGTATAAATTCAAATATATTTCTGTGGATTTAACCTTATTTCATTCATTCTTAATGATTTTGCATTAAATTAAAATGTGTTTAACCTACAGTGTGTTTTCCAACAGTATCAGCATATAGTGTCTACAGTACGAGCAATCTGAAGTCTTGTAGTCAGACTCACGCCTAATCCACCTGCTTTACACAAACACATTACTGCCTGTACCGACAATGAATGCTACCACTGAATGTTTATAGAGAAAGTTAAGATATGTAACAATCTGCACAGCAGAAAACAAGAGCCCTGTCCTGCAACACAAGGGGTCCTGTCACAGGCTAACAAGTTGGTGCTTCGCATTCTCTCAAATGCTTCACAGAGAGCCATCCTGACAAATCTCTGCTCACACATTCTTGGCCCACTTAACCAGGTGGAACCGTTTGCTCCACTGGTCAATCAGATACAAGTCAAGCTATGGCAACATACTGAATGAACAGAAATTACTATTATTATTTTCAATCCAAAATTGTGTTATTGTGTTATGTTATTATTTTTATTTTTGAATGGAAAAGGTCTCTCTCTGGAAGTGAATATGACCATGTTGTCTTGGCTGGATTCCTTGGCACAGGAGACCAATGTCTGGTTTCCTCCAGCATAAAATTTGCTCTGGTATTGCATTAATGAACCTAATTGCCATACTCAGAAATCACCATGTGCAAAGTCATTAAAATTCCAGAAAAGATCTGATCCTGATAACGCTCTGTCCCCCTGATTTTTTATTTATTTATTTTTTTCTTCTGATGTTATGTATTTAATTCAAAGTGAGTGAACAGACATATCTGATTAAGACATGGAAGTACCACATGCCCAGTCCTAATGTGCTTAGCTTATGGGAAAAACACGTGAAAAGCAGGGAAATCTTTAGCCATTTAGCACGTACACTGTGGAAGGCATTTTAGACAACGTTTTGATAAAGCTTCTCAAAAGAACTGAAATGATCTTCTCATTTTAATAATGGGTACATTTGTTTAATTAGAGGAGTGTGATTTGCCCTAATTATGGGCTGAAATGCCCCACTGACTATCAAAGTGTGTTGTTTTTTGTAAGTCCATCAGGGACTAGATGTGCAGGGCTTGTGTTTCAGGGCTCTCAGCTGTTCTCCAAATGCTGTGTATCCTGGCATTGCAAATATTATTCACAGTTGACTTGGCTGAGTTTGGTGTAATCCTTCCTTCCCATGTGATGCCAAAATATTTCTCAGCGTCTCTCTTTATCACCCTTTCTTCCCCTGTTGCCTCTCAGTCTTTGCGGTTTGCCTTTGAAAAGGCCATCTAGTCTGATTTGAAGAGTTGCCCTTCAGTCAATCTAATCCTTGTATAATCATGGATTGTACTCAAAGCCCTTTTTCCCAGTGGATGGAGGGGAAGAGAGTCTGGGAAACAGAGAACATGTTCCATGCTGCTGAAGAGCTGTGACCCATACAGCATCCAATGCATTTTATTTCTCCACCTTTTAAGAGATATGTGCTGGGAGAGTAAAAGTGACAGATAATGTTTCCAGCCGGTTCCAGGATATGCATGCAACCAATATGGAATGACAGGTGCATTTCCCAAACAGAGACACCATAATGTTTTTCTATTTAGCACTTGACAGTTTCCTTTCATCATATCATGAGCTTAAGGGCTTCTGTGGCAGCATGATTATTGCTGGCCCTGAGCGCCTCTTTGCCCAGGAATTGAATTCCTTTAAAGGGAGTTGTTAAAGGCCTTGCCTGAAAAGACTCAGACAAATCAGCATACTAAGTGAATTTTATATGTGCCACTTCTCTGACCTCCATCTTTGCATTGAGAGGCAAAAATGTCTGTTTTCTTCTAGCGCAACCTCACTTGACTCAGTTGGTCAGAAGTTTATGAATTTGTAAAAGCCACTGTGTGTAATGTTTCTAAAGTGTTATTATCTCCCAACATTCTGAAATATTTAGATGCCCTGAAATCATGAATGTCATTATCGCTATATTCTGCTTTGATGCAGCCTCACGTTAAGCCAGTTTTAACATCTCACACTCAATCAGTCTTTATTTATATAGTACCAAATCACAACAAAGGTACTTTACACATGGAGCGGGTCTAGACCATACTCTTTAATTTAAATTTCAGATGTGTAGTGTTAATACTGTATAACACTGAAGATCATCGCTGAATGGGATTTTATTCTCTTTTAATTCAGCCAGTTTTTATATACAGATTTTGATTGGTTATCTTTAGTGATAAAGTTGAAACATACTGATCATGAACTCAATCTTTTACCTTTAGTTGACTAAACATAACCAAACCTTAACCACAGAGGTGGCAGTTCAGAAACAGTTTGTATGTATGTGTCTAACTTTTTTCCACTTTGACTTCCGCTGGCATTTTATCACTTACTTCCCCGAGCCTTTTTGTGTGTCCCTTTTTTCAGTTTTGACATGTAAGGGAAATTTTTACTCTTTGGTTATACTGTTTTATCTTTCAAGTGTTTAGACTTAAAGCGCTCAAACTTTTTTTTTTTTTTTAACGTGGATAACCCTTTGTTTCTGGCAGATGGATAGGGAAGCAGAACTCCACCAGGAATAGACTCTGAAGGGATAAACAAAGGACCAACAACAATGTAACACTAGCATCACCATGACAGTCTAACAGACTATTTGTGGTTTTATAAAGTAAATAACTTTGTTTAAGTAGAAACAAGCCTTTCAGCTGCAGCAGCAGACCCGGCCCTAACCAATGTGGCGCCCTAGGCAAGATTTTAGGTGGCGCCCCCCTTGCATCGAAGTAAATTCCACTGCTGGTACTCACAAGAAACTGAATAGCTTTATCTTGGACATTCTTTTATTTAAAGAAAGCAGTTGCCCAATCAAAATACTTAGAACAAATTAGAAAGAAATACAAAAAAATATGAAATTAATATATGAAATATAATATAAATAGCTTACATAAAGTATAAGATTTAAATACCCACAAAATAAAAAGTGTAAACAAGTGACATGCTGCTGCATCACTTCTGGGTTGTGCTGCTGAGGTGGAGGCAACAGGAGGAGCGCTTGATGCTGTAGGTGGCCCAAGATTTGCAGGGGTGGGACTGAGAAACCTCAACAGTGCATCTGAAGAGAGAAGTGGAGTATGTGACACCAGTCTAATAATAAATATGATTTCAAGAATAAAATGAAATGAAATAATATAAATGAACACCTAAGAGACACATGCATGATGTTCACTATACTGTGCATGTATAATATACAATGTACTTTTTCTGATATGCACATTATATAAGATTCAATTTTATTGTCATTACAACAAAATACTGATTAGCAGAATGCAAAGAAGTAGTAAACTGCAGTATAATATAGAATGTGGGAATGATAAGTTATGCTATAACATGAATGATGTGCACTTTCAGAGGTGGAAAGAGTACTGAAATATTTGACTCAAGTAAAAGTACCACTACTTTGAAGAAATTTTACTTGAGTACAAGTAAAAGTACTGGTCTAAAAATATACTCAAGTAAAAGTAAAAAGTAGCTTGTTAAAAAAATACTTTGAGTAAAAGTTACTTAGTTACTTTTATAACGGGGGTGGGTGGGTGGGGGGGGCGGCTGTAGGACAAAGTGATGGCTCATAAATCTCTAACTAGTTGTTTTAATTAAAGATAAAGGTATACATTTACAAATTCAGCTTCAATGACAAAATATGTCGACACACAACATTTAAAACATTTATGGAGATATGTGTCATTTTAGTGAAGACCATCCCATAAAACATTTTCAAATAACACAACCATTAAATTGAAGGTGGCATAATTGTGGATTCTGTAAACTCGGAGCGATTTTAGACTTTTTTTTTTTTTGATTTTCTAACACCCCTAAATTTGATCTTAACACCCCTAAAAATAAATGATAAACCCTCCATAGTCTCTAAATATTGTGTGGGAAACAATGAATGATTATTGGGGGTTTTTAAAACACTTGCAGGGCATTGAATGTCAAATTCTCATTAGGAGCTGAGCCCCTCTAAAGCTCTGATCCTAGTCCTACAATCACCCTGTTGTAAACCAACAGTCATACTACATATCTATGAATCACTACGGGTCAAAGTCACAAGAGCAATAACTTTTCTTTAAATGACCCAAAGAAGACCAAACTTACCCAAAGTACCCATGTTTAAAAGGCTGTGCCCCTGTGCAGCTTTCGCTAAATTCTCTCATTTCCGACGCTGTCCTTTACATGTGAACGCATCATGCTCAATGCCTCGTCCTACACGAAGAGTGAGACAGATGACAGCACAACGTCTAACGGACATTTCTTTTAGTTTGTTGTGTTGTGTTAGAGTTTATATGTCGCTATGAGAGCTAGCTGCCAGGTGTAACAGGCTGCATGAATGTTAAGTCATTGTATTATGCTGGTTAATGATTCTGTACGATACTCTTTGCTTTAAAAAACATGCGGCCAACATTTTTTCTCAGTAACGGATGTGATTTAAAGTGTAGCGAAGTACAATACTTCACACAAAACATACTTAAGTAAAAGTAAAAGTACATATTTTTAAAACTACTTTAAAAAGTACAAATACACAAAAAAGCTACTCAATTACAGTAACGTGAGTAAATGTAATTCGTTACTTTCCACCTCTGTGCACTTTAACACTGATGTAAAGTTTAACACTATAAACACACTTTAGACAATATGAACTGTAACACAACATACAGCTAGGCTTACAACTATAATAAAAGGGTGGAAAAGGAATAGCATTTGATTGACTATTACAAGCTAAGAAAACCTTAGCTAACCAGATGTTAATAAAAATGCTGATAAGATCTAATACAGGGAATACATATTTCCCTGAGAAAACCCAGCGAGCACAAACCCTAATTTCAACGTTTGATTTCCGGTTAAAAACAGGTTGATATGAGGTCTGAACGTCTTTTCAACCGTCTAAAAACAGTTACAACATCAACGTGTCACAAAACACACATTTGTTTACTTTCGGTTGATAATTAGCTCAGTTGTAGCTCTCTACAGAGATTGTATTGATTATTTTGACGTGTTTTCTATAAATGAGAGGAGGTGAAATGACGTCTAAACAAAACATAATTTCAAAGCATTTAATGTTGAATAAAATATCATAAATATGAAACTATATAGGTTATGTCTTTACACTAAAGCTGGGACTTTTCTATACAGCAATTCCCGGTGAAATATGTTTTCTATGTGAAAGTTGAATAAATGTCTCCATATAGCCGGTAAAAAACTTTCACTTTTCAACCAATTTTCAACGTCTTTTCACTAGTTACCATAGACGTCTTTTAGACGTCTTGCTGGGAAGTAAGGTGGGAGTAGTTACATTACTATTATCCATCCAATACTTAGGCCCTTCCATAACATTAACTGGATGGTTATGCTAATGGTTAACAACGTTATCGTCGTTCTGCTACAGACAAATAATGTCATGACATCATCTTGATTGTAACATTACCTCTGTCTTTGTCTCGTTTTTCCTCCTCTTCTTTTCTTTTTTTCCTCCCCTGGGCACCAGACAGTTTGGGACATTTTGACATGTTGTTGTCGAGCTATCCTTGGGGTCACGTTAAAAAATGACCATCCTCCCCCAGGTAGCAGGTACAGTCTAATTAGTGGGGGGGGGGGGGGGGGGGGGGGGGGCGTCTTAGGAAAGTAACGTGTCATCATTATTATTAGTAGTAGTAGTATTCCTATTTAACAGGCTTTGCTATGCAGTTAAATTAATGTGGGCTTATTATCTTCATATTAAGACATGATACCAAGTAGTTTTAAGAATAGTGGAAGTTACATTTTTTTTCTTCCCCCGTTTGTGGCGCCCCCTGGATGGACGGCGCCCTTAGCATTTGCCTATACTGCCTATGCCACGGGCCGGCTCTGTGCAGCAGTATCCAGATGAGGACCAATACAGAGCATAGAAACATAGCAAGGCTACAAGGTGCTTGTTAGATAGTGAGCACTTATAATAAAGTCACAATGACAGGCTAAGCTGATCTGGGAAATCCACGTAGCAAAGAAGATGACAGCGTGGGCCCAATATGCTGCAAGTAAGGGTCCCAGATCTTATAGAAAACCTCTATTTTGGAGTGAAGCATGCATGTGATATATTCACTAGGAATGCAGTCCATAATAATGTTGTGCCATGATTTTTTTGTTGGGTCAGCATTCTTGATCTAGAAGAGCAGAATGTTCTTTCTAGCAGCAAAAGTCAGTATACTGAAAAGTCTCCTGTGATTACTGTCAGTGATCTGACCATCTGGGAGATCAAGTATAAGGCAAATAGGGTCCATCCGTATTGAGACATCAAAGATAGCAGACAGTTCATTCACAATACCATACCAATACCTTTGTAACTTCATACATAACCGGAGGCAGTGAACATAATAACCAGTCTCAGAATTACATTTCCAGCAAAGCGGAGAAACATTAGCATCCATGTTGTTCTTGACAACAGGTGTTATATGCATGCGGTGTACAATTCTAAACTGTGTGGATTTGGTTTGGTTACACACAGAAATGTTCATAGCCTGAGACCAGACTTCCTGCCAGTGTGCATCATCTATAGCAACGCCTAAGTCTTTCTCCCAAGCTTGCTTGGTATTGAGAGGTAAGAGGAGACTTGGAATTCAGGGCTCTATAAAAAACAGTAATGCATTTCCTACCAATCTGTAGAGGCAGGGCCTTTTCCACAAAAGAAGAGGTGTTATTAGTTATTAGGGTGGTGTCTTTAACTATGAAATTTCTAATTTGCTCCAACCACTCAACCCCTCTCACACTGTAACTGGAGGTGGGTTCAAAGTGCAGCTCACACATTTTGGGAGAAAAAAAGTTGTTCTCTTTGCACAAAACGCGAACCGAAACCGTGGCCCAAAAACCGAGGTACGGACCGTACCGTGGGTTACCTGTACCATTGCACCCCTAGCGTGTACCAGAGCAAACCAAGATTGAGTATTGCACTCCTTGGCACGATGCACCAGACTGTGTCCATTGGGAGTGACCGGATAATTCCTGCAGCCAAAGAGCTCTGGACGTAATTCTCCATGGCATTCCTTTACAGTGCCAAGAGGGAGTACAGGCAGCCCCCAGGAGAAGACCAAGAGCACAATCATAGGAATAACACAGTGGCAGAGAAGTGGGTCAGGCCTTGTTGAAGACTTCCTTGAAATACGGGTAAACAGGAGAAACAGCATAGAGATCTGGGAACTCAGAAAGAAGTTCAGATGGCTTAGGAGAACCAGAAGGTCTATGTGTTGATTGTGCTTCTTTAAGTATGTGTGGCAGAGCTAATGGGGAGAGGGTGGACCTTAACAATCTGACAACACCACCTGGGGAGTCTCACCCCAGGAAATGTTTTAGTAGTTTACACTTATAGCTTAGACAAACATAGGCAACACAAGTTCGAAACTGAAGAAAGACAGAGACGTGGTTCCAAAAGAAATGCAAATGTATTAAAACTAAGTAATAACTGGAAGTGTCTGTGAAGAGAAATGGTTTAAAAATGCAAAAACGCCAAACTGAAATTAGGACATTAAATATTTTATTACAATTATACAATGTTACCTTTTCTTTAAAAAACTAAACAACTTCCAGCAACAAAAACTACATAAAAAAATAGTGGGCTGGGGTCAGCAGTGGGGAGGCAACCTACCTTGGGGTGTATCCCAGAAGTGCAACTCACCACCACATGTGTGCACACAGCAATCAGTGATCCAAGGCAAACAGATGCTTAAAAATGGTGTCCCAGTACTCTTACAACTACAAATTTGTGAGGGAAAAAAAACACGCTAAGGTGCAGAGCCTCCGCTACGGCTGAGCCACCAGCTCCACTAGGAGAAATAAACAAACAGGCAGACAGCAGCAGGCTAAAACAGGTCACTTATTACAAACGAAAACACTTAAAAGCTAACAGAACATTAAGAATGGTATTTAACACAACCCTGTTGTATACCTTACTTAAATCATGGGTGCTCAATACGTCGATCGCAATCTACCAGTCGATTGCAAAGGTAGTGTGGGTAGATCGCATGGCATTAGAAAAATAGACGTCAGCCTCTCATCCATCCCGTCATTTGACTGATATACAGGGCAGCCAGTCAGATGACATCTGACTTTTTCTGACACTAAGGTCACACGCTAAGAGCAGAAAAATTAACAAACTAGCTAGCGAGTTACCTCCAATTTTTAGCTCTTGGTTTTTTTCTCTTAAAATCAAGAAAGGGTATAAAAATGAGTGGGGGAGCTGGACCATGTAAGAAGACAAACACTTTTCATACGGAATGGGAGGAGGACTTTTTTTTCACGATGACATTTTCGAAGTGTGTTTGCCTGATCTCCCAGTCTACCATCGCAATACCGAAGAAGGGAAATGTGGAGCGGCATTTTTGGACTGTTCATGGAAAATACGACACCGACTTCCCACCGAAAAGCGAGCTGAGAAAGAGAAAGGTGAAGGAACTAAAATGACAGTTGTCCGCACAGCAGTCATTTTTCTCACAGCCAACTTCAAAAGCCGCCACCGAAGCATCATCCAGGGTGAGTCACCTCATTGTTAAAAACAAGAAGTCCTTCCAAGACGGAGAGATGGTGAAAGAGGCATTTGTTGAAGCAGCTGACTCATTGTTCAGAGACTTTAAAAACAAGGCAGAAATATTATCTTCGATCAAAGCTCTCCAGCTGTCAAGAAGTACAGTTACACGGCGCGGTGAAGCCATGGACGAGGATTTGACCCAGCAACTCTGGAAGGACATCACAGATTGCCAGTGTTACTCACTTCAGTTGGACGAATCTACGGACGTGAGTGACACAGCCCAGATGTGCATTTTCATTGTATGGTGTTTAGTGATATCACTGCAAAAGAGGAGCTTTTAACAGTACTGCACATGAAAGAACATACGTGAGGAGAACTGTATCGAGAAAACCCAGCTCCCAGTGTACAAATTGGAGTTGTTGCTACACACTGACGTGAGATAGCTTAGTCGAGGGAAATTCCTGCAAAGATTTTGAGAGCTCTGTCCGGAGATTAAGGAGTTTTTCCGTGTAAATGGACATGCAGAATACAAGCAACTAAATGACAGTCAGTGGCTGTTAGACTTGCCGTTTTTAACCGATTTGACAAACATGTTGAATGACCTTAATCTAGAGCTGCAAGGAAAAGACAAAACAGTGATCAATATGATCAGCTCAGTTAATGCTTTCAAACGAAAGATGCAACATCTCTCTTCAAAGCTGCAGCGCCATGATTTGGCAAACCTCCAGAACCTGGCGTCAGAGCTAGGGATGCAAGGGAAGGCCTGTGTGCAACTTGACAGTGGACGCTACACAGAGCAGATTGACAATTGTCTGTCAGAGTTTGACAAACGCTTTCAAGACTTTTCTTTGCTCGAGCCAATCGCTACATTCATGTGCTATCCTTCGGGAAGATGCTGAGGTTGATTCACTCGCATCAAAAATTGCATCACTGTTTCATCTGAACTCTTCTGGAGTGGAAGATGAGATTTTGACACTACAAGCCGACATTCAGCTGAAGTCCAGAGCTCATGAACAGTTCTGGAACCTACTCACAGAGGAAAAGTACCCCAACATGAGGAAATGTGCTACCTCCTTGACTGCATTATTTGGCTCTACTTATGTATGTGAGTCAGCCTTTTCCCACATGAAGATCATTAAGTCCAAGTACCGTTCCACCATGACCTGGAATGATCATTTGGAAGTGTGCTTGAGGCTGGCTGTCAGTAGCTACTGTCCGGACTATGCATCCCTGGCTGATTCCATTCAGTGCAAGTCATCAGAGTAAATTCAGGTAATGACAAAAATGTACATAGTTAATTGTGTTGTGTTGTGCAATATGGGCTCATGTGGTTATGCAAGGTACATCAACATATATTGTACATATAAAGAATTCTCAACATATTTATAAATAAATATATATTTTGCATTTTTGTGGTAGGTAGATCATTTTGACTTGGTCATTTTATAAGTACCTCGCATGCTGAAAAAGTGTGAGCACCCCTGCCTTTAATCATCACCAACCTCAGAGTCAGAGAAAGGTACCCTGGGGCAACCAGAAGGCAGGAAAAGCAGAGAGAAAGAACCCTGAGGCCACAGGTATTTCAAACACCCTCAGGCTGATAAGGAGGGCCGGACCATGGAGGAACTGACCTAGATCTTTTGGGGGTGTGTTCACAACTCATAGGGAGTCAAACACAAGCCTGAATACTGCTACTACATATGGATATCCCAGAATGAGAGCTATCTGCAGTGGGTGGATGAGTTTGAAGGAGTTGTGTTTGGTTTAATGACCTGATAACAGCAGACCCACAGGCTTGGTGCAATGGGTGACATAACACAGCAGTCAGACAGGTTGGACAGTAGTCCATAAAACTGGTGTGTGCCCCAAAATCAATCAGAACTCACAACCCTAATGACTAAGTATTACATAGCTGTACCAGGGTCAGGTGGAGGACTGGAGGACCAGAAATGGCTTGGCTCACAAGTAACCTCTTCCCTACTGATGACATGGACAACAGGCCAGAAATGTCTGAGCTGGGCCCAGTAGACGCACCTCCCCTCTCTGACCGATGTTGAACTGGTGCATGGAATTCAGGAAACACAATTGTTGAATAAATATAAAACATGTTACCCCAGTCTCTGGGCTGGTTTTATATAAAATAATCTGCATCTCCATATACATGATG
The DNA here is from genome assembly GCF_027409825.1 of Scomber japonicus. Classification (NCBI taxonomy): domain Eukaryota; kingdom Metazoa; phylum Chordata; class Actinopteri; order Scombriformes; family Scombridae; genus Scomber; species Scomber japonicus. The sequence continues at coordinate 2,341,789 of NC_070580.1, read as the reverse complement.
GAGTGATGTGTGTTTTTCACTGGAACTGTTTGTCACAATGGATCCACAGGGATGAAAAATACTGTCATTACAACTGTGTTTGTCTATTTACTGCAACCTCTAAAATGCATTTATTAAAAGCAGGAGAGTGTCACCTATATAGTTGATTACTTTTGTGTTGATTTTGTTGGAAGCATGTGTAGTTAGAGTTCTGCTGTCTGGCACAGCCTGTGTTAATTGAGCAGCTGCTTCTGTTGAAGATGCTAGTTCAGCATTAGCATTTCTCAGACTCTCAGATAGCTAAACTGGAAAGACAGCAGCTCTTTGCTATTTTCACAACTTTATACTACAGTGATCATCAACAACTTCCACAGTGAACAGAACAAGGCATGATGCAACAAGGAGGTGTGTTTGTTTTACAGTTTGTGTGGTTTTTGAGCAATCACCAAACACACCTGTAACTCAATCTCATTAAAGGGAATAGGCTCCATCTAGTGGTGCAACCGTGTACTACAGCAAACATACACATTCTCTGACAGTTGCACCACATGTCCCTTGTCTTTTTCAATGTTGATTAATATTCAATAATATATTTTAATCAGTTAAATTATGAATGGCAATTAAGCAATAATCAATAATGATCATCCCTCATTTTAAATATATGGATGTAGATCTGAACAAACATTTTATTTTTCAGAAAATATTGAATATCTACCAACACATCTACAGAGTTATCAACAGAGCTCTAGTTGTTTTTTCTCATACATTCCCACCCCAGATAAAATATTTCTCCTTGAGTTGAAATTGCTGCACTGCCAATTGGGAATTGGATGAAAATCAATCTTCTGAGGTTGAAGACTATTTAGAAAGTTGGATGTGATTGCCACTCTACACTCTACGTGTGCAGACATTTCATTTCAGAGGTTTACTAGCTCTCAAATGTAAAATGGGCAGGAGAAGATTAAAAGTTGCAGCAACACACACACAGAGTGAGAGTCTATGGAGAACAGGATAACTCTATGTGGAAGGTATGATAATCAAGGAAGGAGATAGTTATGGGAGAAGAGTTTCACAGCAGCTGGCATCCTTCTATTCAGCCCAGTACATGAAATCAGGCCAGCAAAAACAAAGAACTTCAGTTGCTTTTACTAACATGCTCTGTTGTGTAGAGGGGTAAATGTATAATCATTAAGATTTCAGTCCTAGGTAATTTGGTGACACAAACACAGACTGAGTAACTTCTTTGTCATAAATATTTAACATAAACTTAAATTTTCCCAAAGCCCATTGACCCGCTAACTGCCTCAACTAGTATGTCTGCTAACGATTTTTTGCTCCAGACACCCCTGGGCACAAGAAGTGGAGGCATATGGGAAACGCCTGCTGTCCCCCTCTTGATCATAGAAGCTGATCTCCATTTTCTGAGGGAAACCCAGAGAGGGAATGGCATCTGCCCCCATCCAAAACAAACAAACAAAAAATTAGAAGGTCCTCTAAGGTCAAAGGGCTTCTTTCTGAGAAAATACATTTTTTCTTTAACACTATTAAAAGTAGCACAGCACACCAGAGCATGGACGTACATATCATACTCTGTCTTTAGAATTTGGAAGTAAGTACTCCATAGATATACAAATGCCAAGTTAAAATTACAAGGTAAGACAACACGCACCCTCAATTGTGTTGAGGAGACTCTCAAAAGAGAACAAGGTGTCCTCTTCTGCATCCCTCTTATTAGATCCAGAGACGCACAACTCAACCTGGTAGAGGGCTTTGAACTGGGACCTTGTCATTTTCTTCACCTCACTGGTAAAGACAGGCTGGAAGACTTTACAGTGTTGTGAAATAGTCCCCCACAGGCATTTAGACCATTTATGTATTTGTCTATCATGGTCTAGGAGTAATAGGGACAATTGCTGTTAAGACAGAAGGATGGACATCAGGAAACATTAGACTACACAGAAAAGCAACCGTCATTTACAGTTATACTGAAAAAGGATTAGGGTTAGTTAGACTCCAAAAATCGGCAAGATAAGTAATAATACCGTTCTACTTAAATCAATGATTGAGTCCCATTTACTGGTTGGGTGTGACTACACATTTTGGAAAATAAATGCAGGTCTGGTTTTAATAGAAGTTCTTTGGAGGTACTGTCCGTCTATTGTCTGATCCGCACTGCAGAGCAGAAAATGATAATACACCAGTAAGCTGGATGTCAACCACCATAAAACAAGAAGAAGAAGATTGTAAGAGAGTTAACAATGCTCACGTTCAAATGACATGGCGCCAGAGAAAAAGTACAACCTCATATTCAAGCTGTCAGTTGTCAAATTTGCTGAAAAACACTCAGGAGAAGCAGCAGCAAGACCTTTCTTGTTGATCCAAAGAGAGTGAGAGAATGGCAAAAATAGTAAAACTTCAACGTCTGTCTGTGGAAGACGGGTCCAGACTGCATGGTGGGGGCAGGAAGACATGCTAGCAACACGCTGGAGTTAAAAATGTGTGAATGAATCCACAGCATGTGGGCATGACATTTCAGAGTCTCTTGGGTGCTCGACAATAATGCTTCTTTGTCAAAAGATGTACAACTATTGCCCAGAAAGATGACAGACATTTCACAGAGGAGCTGGTAAATTTCATCACATTTACTACAGATTATTGCGAAAAAAGAAGCTAGAGGAGGACATCCTAGCTATGGATGCAATTGCAATGTGGTTTTATATCGACAGCTCAAATACAGTAGATACCAGAGGTGCATGCAGTATTCCAGAGAAAACTACAAGCCATAAGAAGAGTCACTTAACCTTGGTGTTGGGTCCAAAAGTAGATGGGACAAGTTAAGGAATTAGGGAAGTCGAGGCAATGCAAAACATCAGTGAACTGGTGGTCACCTCCTCCAAAATGAGTGGACAGACAGTGATCTGACTGCTGACTGGCTGCAGTGGTGGGAAAAGTCAACTTTGGCCCTGGTCTCCTACCCTGGGATTCTTATGGATATCACATCAGCACTGCACAAAGTACAGTTCAAGTGAGTCTCAAACATGACCATGATTGTCATAACATGTTACCATATCATAGTTTGTTCAAAATACATCCAGGCCCCTTATATTGTGTGGAATCAGCCGTTCGAAGCCAGTCTGCATGAATTGTATGACAACTGGATGGTGAAAAATGCAGACAAGGAGTACACCACAGGAGGGAGCGTGAAAGCCCCAGCCTGCTGCTAAGTTGGATATGAGCCTGGTGGAAAAACTCCTTTTTGGCATGACAGTTGCAGCTGATTGAAGAAAGGACCACCTACTCCACTGTTTCCAACAGGGAGAGCCATGCCCATCAGAGCTGTTAGCTGGAGATTTCCACTGGGTCCGTCAGCGGCGCGGTTTAGCTCCGTCCTCTGCCCGGCGTCAACTCACACCGGGAGCGTTACAGCAGCGGACCGGAGCATGCTCTGGGAGAGAAAGCTGCCTTTTAAAATGACGTTGCACTGTTAATACAGTAATTACGGCAGCCCAATCAAACCCGAAGGAGTGCCTTTAGTCTACAGTAATTACTGTAGTAGCAGCACAACTAAATGGCCCGGTTTTGTTAACTTGCTCAATTTTGGTTGATTTGGTAATTTTCTTTGATTTTTGTGCTTATCCCATCTGTCAGTAGGCTACGTAGCTAGATGGAGTCTTTATCTGACTGTTTTATTCATGTTTGTTGCTGAAATACGATCGTGAGGCTGCACGGGTTTTATTTTGAAAAACGGAAGTTTTATTTTGCCGATTCAGTGTCGGACTTCCTGTCTGGTGCAATCTGCTCTGTTGAGCTTGTCGCGAGTTGGCAACGGCTCCGTCAAAAATAGAAATGCTACCTACTGATAGCGCTGCGGCGCGGGAGCCGCTGCTGGGACGTTGCTGACACGCTGCTGAAACGTTCCCTGTGGAGATACTCTCATTGATTATAGTGTTACCTATCAGCTCATGTGACCGCGGCGCAGCTGTAACGCGCCGCTGCCGGACTCAGTGGAAATTGGGCTTTAGGGGGAGAGGAGGAGAACTATGAGGACAACAACAAATGGGAAGTTGAGGATGATGATGATGATGATGATGATGATGATGAGGATATATCAGTAGACCACATGCTTGCCCAGTTGTACTACTAGCCTTAATTCTTTTTTTTTTTTTTTTAATTTGTTTTATTTTCATGTGTGAGGTATCTGTTCTGCTTGGTCATCGGTACTGTGATAATATATGACACCCTAGAAATTCTGTATCATTTGGACAGATGTTTACTTGAGTAAAAGTTTACAGCTAACCATAAAGAATGAGACAAAGGCAATTTCCTTAGACTGACCAGTAATTAAAGCAATTCATAAATGAGGGGTCAGGGCTGTTTATCAGATTGAACGTCTGGTTTTCCAGGTGGAGTTTTTTAGGAACTGTATATATAGTATTGGAAGAATTGAAGAAGACAGAGAGCTTCAGATTGGACCAGGACTCTCTCAAGATTGGATGTTTGACATTGTTCTCCTTTGTAATAAAACCTTTCAAAGTTACAAGTGAGACGTGTCAGCGGTGGTTTCCTTCTTCATCAACACATCAAGAATCTACCTATTAAAAGAAACCTCAAAGATGGCGTTGTCGGTTTGGGCGTGATTGTGTTCTTTCTGCGTTCAGCGGTGGCTTCTGTGTGCTGGCTCCCGCATCTGACCGGTCTGAAAAAGGGTGAGTTTTTTCACTATACTTTTGCGCTGGCTGGCCCACTGAAGCTGCTGTGTGTTCGCTGTTTTTGATCACACCGTTAAAAAGAACGTGGTTTAAGGGGAACGTTTTGATGTGCTGATGTTAGAAGTTATCCATCGTCTAAATTTATTATTTGCGTTTGCTAGCAACGCAAAAAGGGGGGAGTACAGTACAATAGAGTAGATTAAGAGAAATAAGAGAGAAAAGGAAAAAAGAGAAATAAGGCATAAATCAGTATCATAAGTTGAAGTGATATCGTGCATGTGTCAAATACGGCCTCACCACCTTGAACTGTAAGTCACCTACATTTTATCTATAATGAGAAAATTATAGCCTAATATAAAGAGAAATAAGAGAAAGGTATAAATCAGTATCATAAGTTGAAGTGATATCGTGCAAGTGTCAAATATGGCCTCATCGCCTTGAACTGTAAGTCACCTACATTTTATCTACAATGAGAAAATTATAGCCTTATATAAAGATGAATTAAAAGGAAATAAGAGAGAGAAGAGAAAAAAGGAAATAAGGTATAAATCAGTATCATAAGTTGAAGTGATATCGTGCAAGTGTCAAATATGGCCTCACCGTCTTGAACTGTAAGTCACCTACATTTTATCTATAATGAGAAAATTACAACCTTATATAAAGATGATTTAGAGGAAATAAGGACAAAAGAGAATAATAGGAATATAGTGGTAAAAAGTTAGAAGCTGCAGTTAGTTACTTAGGGTTGTGGGGACTTTTTGGTAAAAGCCTATGAGCCTCTGTATAGGGGACTGAAAATAAATAAATAAATCTGATGAGCCACAGAAGGACTTTTTGTGCTAGGGAAATTTGTTGATAATGCCTGATTGATTTTGGGGAAAGTGTTCATTTAAGTGGGAATACCTTATAAAATTGCAACAACATTCTAAAAATATAGTATGACTTTCTAAAAAGAGGATAGAATCAGGAGAACAAACTTTGGCAAGAATAAAGATATGTTAGATAATGGAGATTCATCTGCTTTGATAAGTGAGTAGGTTATGCATTTTAGCTCAATAATAAATGTTTGATAGGCTTAAAAGGTGTTTGATACTTAATTAACCAAAGCATGTAATTTCCTGTGTGGTATTGACAGACTAGTTTAGATCTAGACTTAAAAGAGGAGCTACAGTTAATGAGTATATTAAGTATACTATATATATAGTATATAATTATATCATCAAAGTTTATGCGAGGGTAAAGAAATCTCTTGTTGATACCTATGACACAAGTTAGAATATTCTTAGAGGAGAATGTCCCACTGACATAAAAGGGATATGTGAGTGAAGTTTACAACAATATGATAAAAGAAGCTTTTGTAGTAACTTAAATCATCAGTGTCTAGTACTGTGGTATTACAGGGGTGTGTTGTGTTGTATAAACCACATGGCTGAAGTGCGTTATTGAGCTTGATAAGATCTATCCATATATTCATATGGAAATATAGGATTGACGCTGTTCCTTGTTGTACAGCAATAGTTGTTTAATCTTCAACCCAATAGTGTTGTGTATTATTCCATCTTTATGTTTGGTGTTTTCAGACAATTTGTTATTTGAAAAATGTGCACCAAGATGCCTAAATCTGTAGTCTGTTTCAGAAGGATGTTCATCCTGTGGCCAGGGAAGTTTTATTAGATAAAACTGGGGAAACCCCAAAACACATCTTAGTGAGTGTGATTTTAGGGAAGCCTGTGATCTACCTTTCACTGAAACAGAACCAGTAAGTGCATTTCACTCTTGGTCGATTATAGAAATTTAATTGGCATATAAATTTGTGGAAATTGTACTTTGTTACTCTGTCAAAATCTAAAATTGAAAAGGTGTGATTTAAGCACATACTAATTGTGGTTGAAGTTGTTTGTTTGTCTGTTTTGTGTTGTTCTAAGCTTAGAAAGGGAGAGAAGTTTAATTCCGGGTCCGTTCGGTGTAGATCGATAAAAAGCGCTTAGTGAGTGTAGAACTCACTTATTTTGTTTCTTGTGTGTTTTGTTGTGTTCCTGTTAAAAGTTAGTGCGCTGCTTTGCTGGAAGTGTGTGTAAGATAATGCAATGCACACTTTTGTTTGTTTTAGCTGGGTGCTTCTTTTGTTATATGTGTGTGTGTGGGCTCGTCATTCTGATTGTTAGGTGTTTTAAGTGTAAGTTCTGTGTTGAAGAGTCAGACCACCTTTGGTTGTTTTTATTGCATTTTTTGTTCTTGGGACAAACTATGTTGAAAACCAGTTGTGTATGAAAGTTCCTTATTGTTTGTTTAAAAAGTACTTGTTGTTCTAAGAAATATTGGCTATTTGATTAGTGAGGGTCCTTTGGTGGGAAGAGCTGAAACTGTATTCTGTTGTATGTGTGAAGTAGAAAATTACAGTTCACATTCATTTGGATTAACTTTAAGATTGATACTTTTTGCTACAATGTTCAAATTATATGATGTAAGAATTCTTAAAATAATTCAGAGTAAAAAAAACATTTTCAAGATTTCTGGTTTAATTTTATCACTATTAATGGTGTGTCTAATCCTGATTGATAAGTTTTAATTTTACTTTGGTTTCCAGTTATTCTTTTTAGTTTTTAATAAAAGACTGTTTCATTGAAAGAACAAACATTTTGGTGATATTATTATTGTTGGGAGGTTAAGTTGATTGCGAGAGGTTTGTCATAGGTACTAATAATAGTTGTTAGAATAAAGTTCAGGGCATAGTAGAAGTTATGTATGGAAAATATGGCAGCACAGTGATGCAGTTTTTTAAGTAACTTTGAAATTTGAGGTTCCTCAAAAAATTACGAATGGATTATGTCTCACTTCAAACTTTGAGATATAAGATGGGAGTAAGGTTGAATTTGAAAAGAGGAGATAGAGAAAGGACTGTGAAAGTAGATAAATGGTTTAAGAATGTGTATTAGAGTGTTAAAGAGTTTATTTCATTGTGTCTAGATGATGCAAATGATAGAATTTCTGTTAATAAGGTGAAGTTATGATGGCGCTCTTATGTGATCATGTAAGAGAGTTTAATCGAGAAGGGTGAAAGAATAGTGGATTTGAAGATCTCAGATAGTAATGTTGAAGGAACTTATAAAACCAACCCTATGGAACCAGCTGACTGGGATAATGAGCGTAAAGAATGTTTTGGGGGTGAAAACCACTAGTCAAAAGGTGTGTCACAAAGGTCAGATGATCCACAACTGTCCTAAAACAACTATGAACAGTGTTCATAAAGTGAAAGATGCCCAGCAGGGAAACATCCTTTACAGCTGGGAGCTGGAGCAGTACTAGCAATTTAAGGAAGTCCATGGGAACAGGATCAACATGGAGAACAACAACAGGAGAAGTCTGAAGCAACAGTTGGGAAGCTTCAGAAGATGTGGCTAGCCTATTAGGCTGCAGCTGACAGAGATTGGAGTCTCCTTCCTGACAACAGAGAAAGTGGTGTCTGCTGGAGATGACATAAAGTGGGTCAATGCGCGAGGGATGAAGAATGAAGAACATCATGCCTACCACCTGGTAATGTGTCTGTAACTATTTATGTAAGCTTCAGATCAGAAGAAAAGTGAACAACTTCAAGTAAAAGACTTTGAGAATGATTAATATAGATCCTGTTGACTGATATTGTCCCTTCCCAAGTGATTTCAGGTTTATTGTTACAATAATGTTTTTGACTACATGAGATAGAATCTATACCACCATGCATCGTAAGTTCTGGTAACCTCACCATGGTAGGTGACCTTCTACTGTGCATACAGCACATAGGTTGAAGATTCAACTCCAGACTGCAAAACTTCTTCAGAACTGTGATGATGATTGCATGTTTTTTTTGGTTTTAATTATGCATTGGAATGTTTTTATTTTAGTTTGATTTGAAGTTTAATTGACAAATTTAGCCCATAAGGTATCATGGTTAGTCATATACATATATTCTTGCTCTGATTGTGTTTGGAATTAATTTGTGTTTTGTACATGTGCTTAAACCTGTATGCAAGACTTTCTCTACAAATGATTAGGTAAAGTAGTTGGAGGAGAAAAAGATACATTCATACGTTAAAAGATTAATTGAGCAATCCAGTGACAATTGTTACCCATCATAGTTTCAGGAATCTCTTGAACTATCGTAAAAATATACATTGGTCATGTCTAGAGTTAGAGACTATTATAGGTTATTAGAATAGTAAGATGTCACATTAGCAAGATTGAATCCAGCTGAGAATTTGCCAACTCCAGAGAATGGTGAAGCGCATGATTGTGTTCAAGAAGCAGAGAGATATTCAAGGCTTAGGTCAGATTTGCAAGCCCTTCCATTGCACGATGCGGACTTGGAATATTGGTCTGATGGGTCCTGTTATCGTGTAGGAGATAAATTGAGTGCTGGTTATGCAGTAGTAAAAGCCCAGGGAACAGGGTTTGTTGTTGAGAAAGCTGCAGTGGTACCACAGCCTGCATCTGCACAGCTTGCTGAATTTGTAGGATTAACTGAAGTATGTTTGTTAGCGGAAGGAAAGCGAGTGACAATATGTACATATTCTGCGTATGCACATAATGTGTGTCATTTGTTTGGAGCAGTGTGGAAGAATCGAGGTTTTAAGAAAACAGATTGTTCTCCAATATAACATCATGCTCAAATATTAAAACTTCTGCATGCTGTGATGAAGCCTAGAGAAATAGCAATAGCTAAGTGTACAGCACATAAAATTGACATGTCAAGAGTTACTCAAGGTAATAAGACAACTGATGAAGCTGCGAAAGCAGTTACAGGAGCAGATAAATTGGGCAAAGTTTTTCTGATCACGCATGAAGTAGACTTAGACGACAAAATTACGCTTAAGGAGGTAATTTTGATGCAGTGTTTCATGCATGTGTTTCAGCCAACATGTTCTTGACCACACTATAGCCATTGTTCAGCCTTTGGCCTACAGTATTACTGTATTTTCCTATGTTCTCTTAAAGCTGCTAACATCTGGCATGTCAGCACCCACAAGTGAAGGGTTGAATCCGAGCACTGACTTCCTCAATAAGCCACCTATCACAATAAACATGCACAATAAAGACAAAAGGGCTTCTCTTTAAAGCTATTAATTAATCAACACAATAATCAACCTGAGGCCTGTACTATGAAGCTGGATTAACATACCCGGGATATCTCTCCGTTACCTGGGTTGATTTACCCAGACATTTGTAATCCTGATAAGCGGTACTACGCAGCTGGTTATCAACTTGGTAATTGAACCCAGGGTTTTCCAATCTGGATCACTGCGCGCTCACATAAAGGGGAGGTGTTTGCAGCGTCTGACCAATCGCAAACATGGAGAAACCCTGCAGAGCAGCCTACTTTACCATGGAGGAGCAGACAATTATTCTTCAAAAATATGAAGAATTCAAATATCATCCAGGCCAAAAGCAACACTGTTGCCACAGCAAAAGCCAGGAAGGAATGCTGGCAGAAAATTGCCGACATTAAGTTAGTATAATATTCAACATTCATTTGACATTCAAAATACAAACCTATTATGCACTTAAGCCATTTGAGTGAATGATGTCAAACCACACCCACATTTATATTTTACATATACACATTTTTAACAATTACAACATGTTGTTTTATATGAATTTCTGTCTCAAATGGAAAATGAGCTAAATGTGAGAAAAGTGAGCTAAATATTCAAAATGTATCAGCTATGAAAATGTAACTTTCTAATTTTACAATAAGCACTCTATATTAAAGAGGGACATGTTTGTGGATATGTGTTTGAGTGTGTGTATTAGTAGAGAAAGGAAAGGAAAGAGAAGAAAAGCCGACTCATTGGCAGAGTCCTACGACCTTGAAGGGAGAACAGTGGTTACTTTGTCCACAGAGAGCCCATGTGTAGACCGTAGTGTGTATGCATGTTGTCTGACTCTTTAACCGACAAAGAAACTATAATTTCCACTCGCGGTGGCACAAACACATCAGCAGTCCGAACAGTGACAGCACAAAAACTGTTTAGTGTGGTGAGCACAGCTAAACAAGCAACTTAATATACAGAGCAAAATTGACTCGTCAGTCTGTTTAATTTTAAACAAAACTAAAACACTGACCTGAGCTTCTTCCAGCTTTTCATTTGTTTAAGGATACAAAGCAGCCTTGTGGTTAGGCCTGACCTTGTTTGACCCATGGTTGGTCCCACAACTACTGACAGTGTAGATATTTGTACTGCAGCAGAAAAAGCAACAATTAATTTTGTACTGAGGTCTGAAAAAACAAAGATAATTCATACTTCATAATCTTTAATTCAAATTTTTGAATCATCCCACGAGGATCAATAAAGTATTATATAGTAAGCATTACAAATTCCTATAAATATGATCATAAATGAGATCATTAAACCACATTTATTATAACTATACGTCTGTGAGTCTACAGACATTGCAATTGGAATAAGGCATTGCCAAAATATGAAATAATAAAATGAGAAAGGAAAAAGGAAATGGAGGTTACAAAAATGAATGGATAAATTTAGATGAAAGTGATAAAGTCTTTGTCCTCTAAATCGAAAGCCAGAGGGGGAGTGGAGACTTTCCTTTTCTCAGTGGCCAGTCCTTTGTTTTTTTAGGAGAATTAATGTGGTTGTGGGTGCTGTCATCTTGGTCCCCGATGTCATCTCTTTCTTTGACGTGTTGGAGAGCATCTGTCATGGAGGTCTCTGGTCGTTAGCTCGTCTGACAGCCTCAGACAGCGGCTCACTTGTCACTTGTCATTTCTAGTGCCATATTCAATCTAGCAGTTTTCTTTGGAGACCCTCTGTCTTGGTCATACATGCCAATATTGATTCTGACAACCAGGGTGTATGTGTGTGGTGGTGATGGGGAGGTGGTGTTGACTTCCTTTTATTCCTCTCTTTGTGGATGTCTGTATGTATCTGGTCCAGACAGTGGATGTAGTCATGGAGATTTATTTTTTAAATTCATGGCTGAATATGGCATAATGTACAAATACATGTCACATTTGCTTGCACGTGAGTGGATGCTGTTTCAGTGGCTGCTGCTTGTGCCACAAAAGAGATTAAACTAAAAAAGAAACACCCCAACTCACTGCAGGAAAGATGAACGTTTGTTTTCAATGATAACCTTTGACTGAAATCACAGTCAAAGGTTGTGTACTGCATAAAAAAGTTGCAGTTGTGTACTGCATAAAAAAATTGTGCTCACATGTATTCTGATCTGTGCATAGCCCTGTTCATACAGTCTATCAGTCAAAGCCGCAGCATGTGAACAAGTTCATTCCACAGATCCATTCTACTAGTGTAGTGTTAATAAGCTAGGGTTTGACCCTTTGGAGCTGAGGTCCATTGGTCTCATAAATGTACTATCAGGCTGCAGTGGTACACCTTAAGGATTACAGTAACCCTGAAAACATTGTTGGGGTATATTGGACATATCCATTGTCTGGCTAATCCAAATAGTGTACTATACTGTGGATGTGCTGACATGCATGTTAATTTTGCTATACTCTAATAGATAATTGCCTGCTGTACATTTACACTAGTTCTACTCAAGCACTCTTGATAATGAATTATGATAATCCAGCCTAGAAGTAACAAATGCATGGATTAGTTTTGAGTTAGTTTTTTTTAGTTTAGTAGGATTCACAGATTTTTATTATCATTGAACCATGTAAATACATGAAAGAGAACAAAATACCATACTCTGGTCCTGTTGATTGTAGTAAAAAATATAAATATATCATAAAGAACATCTACACAGTAGGTAAAAACCTGGGTTTTATTGTTAAATTATTCAAGACTGGAAAAATAAGCTAATTTAACAAAATGTTAAATTATTAAGAAACACAATATTGAGTTAAAATGTAAACATACTCTACTACAAAATCAGTTTAGAATTAAATCTCTGTAGTCTGTGGAACTTTCCTCTTTCCTGAACTGGCTGGATGAATGTACGTCTGCTTGTTGAGACGCTAACTTCCAGTTAGCTATCTGCTAACTTCAACGCCAAAGAAATAACTCAATTATGCAGCTCTTCAAAATGTCTAAATGTTACCGGACAGATGGAAAAATACTGCTTATAGCGACACGAGTTATTTATTATTTTATTTTTTAAATTCACCTACCTATCTAATCTTGTGTGTCCAAAATGTCCCAAATTGTTTCAAGCTAACCATCTAGTTATATTAGATGTATGTATTTCCATAGATCATATTTAGACATATTTAGATAACTGGATAATTTGAATACTTGGATAAAATTATATTTGTTGTGTGGTTATTTATAGGTCTGGAAGATACATGTAATGTACCTTTGTACTGTATTCCAGTCTATATATAAAACAAATAAAATAATCTAATGTGTAATCTTTTCTTTGCATTATTTAAATATTTTGGAGCAACTTGTACTGCAGCAGGAGCGTCTACCTCATCAGCTGACTGCTGCTGAGGGAACATTGCATAAGCCTTACATGTCCAAGAATGACACTGACTCTGATCATAAAAGCTATGCTAACTTTGCTTCTCCAACAACGACTGGTCTTACCTCAATGATCTGATGTTCCCTAGACGGCAATTGTGTGGATTGAGAAGAGGAATGTAGGAGATTCAGTGCCCCTCCTTGTCTTCTGTTTATGTATGTGAAATCTCAAAGAATGCTAAAACAATGATAACCTTTAACCTCAAGAAAATGGATGTACACTCAAGTTAAATCTGGAAATTCCTCCAAAGTAAAACTGAGAGTCCTTTCTCCATGTTAAAGTGCATGATTTGACTCTTAATAGGACAAACCCCTCCCATTCTACCTCCAGAGACCCCACAACTGTGTCAGTAATGGGGTTTATGACCAACTAAAAGAGTTGTTCCATTCTTCATCAAGTCTTCAAGTGTCAGAAAAAACTGGATTAAAATAATTTGGAAATTTTTTTTTATCACAATTTACCCTCATCAGCTTGTTTTGATGACAGTTCTATTTAATCTAAATTTTCTTTCTGTTTTTTTACTCCATGCTTGCACACACACCTTTGCATGCACCGATGTTGCCATCCAGTGGACATTTTTAGAAAAGCTTTGAACACAGAGAGGCCTCTGTAATGAAGTATAATGTTTTCTGACTGTTATTCACTACATTTCTATTAAACTCCCTATCAGTCAATCAATATTTATTTATATAGCGTCAAATCACAACAAAAGTAATCTCAAAGCACTTTACACATAGAGTAGGTCTAAGTTCATTTAAAGAGACTCAAGATTCCAACATGAGCAAGCACTTGGCGACAGTGGCAAGAAAAAACTCCCTTTTAACGAGAAGAAACCTCAGGCAGAACCAGACTCAACCATGGGTGGGTGGGTGGGGGGGACGGGTAGTAGGAATTGTATGTGTATATGAAGGATTACTTTGATAAGTAAAGAATGAACAGAATTTTGTAAACACATACAGACACAAAAAAGACGCAGATGAAACAAAAATATGCTGCGGCAGTGCACTCCGCCATCTTGTAACCAACAGCAATGAAGCTTGAAATAACACAAACTTTAGTAACTTTAGTAACCTGCCCATGCTGACAACCTAAAAGATTTCACATAGGTGTAAATTGAGCAAAGCATGGTGGGACATGAATTGGGAATTATTATTAGGGCCCGAGTGCTGACCAGCGCGAAGCCCTATTTTATCTGTCAAGATTATCCTCTTTATTTTTCTTCTGACAAAGTAACAGCCTTTTTGACCCCCTAAACGTGCCCCAAAAGTCACCAAAGTTTGCACGCAAGCCACACCTGGCGAAAACTTTGATATTTTATGGTTTGCATAAATGAAAATTTGATATTTTATGGTTTGCATAAATGGGCGTGGCAAAATGGCTCTCTAGCGCCCCCTGCAAAATCAAGAAAATCGAGCCCCTCGAGACAGATTGACATAGAGAAACGAAATTCGGTACACATGTTCATCATGCCAAGACGCACCAAAAAGTCTCTTGGACACATACCCTAACACCAACAGGAAGTCGGCCATTTTGAATCAAATTATTGATTTTAATGCCAAATTTGGCATCATATTTGAGCGAACTAGTCCTACAGATTTCATCCCATTCACTTCAAATTCACACAGAGTCATCTTGAGACATTGGAGATGAAAAGTTATCAAAAGCTTTTTGGCCCGTCATTCCTGGTTGCCGTGGTGACGCGGCGAATTTCGATGCTTCGCCATGAAATTTCAAACCCTCATAACTTGATTCCACATGGTCTGAGCTTTTCCAAATTTCAGATGCTTGTTCAGCGTCCCAGTCTGAACACATGTACAGTCTCATATTTAGTGACAGTCATAGCGCCACCTAGTGGCGACAGGAAGTGACTTGCTTCATTCGTTCAGTAATTACTCCCATAATCTTAAGTATTTATACCTGAAATTAACTCAGCTGAGACATAAGACCTTGGTGATGCTACATTCTGCAACTCATGACCCATCATCAAATACTGTTGCCATGACAACACATTCAACGCCATGAAAATACGATTACAGTTTTCTGTTATCTTCGCTCTTTATTTATTATTTCGCCGTTTTTCGTAGCGTAACTAGTCCTACACGATTTGTCATATCAACTTCGTTTCAATGTCAAATTGTACATATCCATAAGGAGATGTGTGCTATTACTTTTCATATCTCTAACATATTCCATTGATTTTATATAATTTTTTAAAACATTAAAATTTATAATGGAAAGTCAATGGGAGCGATGTTTGAAAGCTCATATCTCAAGAAGTAAAAGTGCTAAAGTGTTCAAACTTCAACTACAGGTGGCCCATGAGCAAATGCTTCACATATTGCAAAGAATGATCTGTAGCGCCACCATGTGGTCAGTTATTACATGTTTTACATTTTGGCTTATAACTCATGAACCGTAAGGCGTATTCAAACAATCTTTGCACAGTGTGTTCCTTGGATGGTACCAAGTAGACTGATATAGGCCACGCCCATTTGCGTCTAGAAAATTTTTCCGCCATTTTGATTTTTTGGAAAAATAAATTTTTTACTACTTTTGGCACATTTTTCATCCAATCTTCATCAAACTTGGTACACAACATGTTTAGAGGACCCCGAACACAGCTATTATCTTCATTTTTTGGTAACCCTTACCGTTTGTCCGTAATTGGTTAGCAAACTTTTGGGGGCGTGGCCTGATGCATTTAACGATCAATAACTCTTCAATGCCGATTCGGATAGCCACCAAATTTGATAATCTTGTACACATGGTGGCACTGTACCATTATGTAAAATTTGATACAATTTTACCAAATGGGGGCGCTACTGTAATAATATAACACAATATTCCTACAGTTCTGTTGTCTTCAATGAAATGAAACTTGGTACATTAGTTCTCCATGTCAATGTGTACGATATAGTGAAACATGGAGCCAATAGCCCCACCTTGTGGCCATTAGTGAAACACCAACATATGACTTATTAAGTTCCATATCTTTTAATGTCAACCTTCTATGATGACAGCAGAATTGTACAGATGGGGATATTGAACACCTTTGTGGTATTTAATGAAACTTCACCTGTAGGTGGCGCCACAAAATGTTGAATAATTGCTGCTCCAACAGAAATCTGCAGTGAAGGTAGCAATAACAGGAATGGTGGCAGCGGCTGCATCTGGCAGTTTGCGAGGGATGCGTCTGCCAGTTTGCAGCTCCCACACGCAATTTCTTATGAAATTGCTAAATTTTCTAGTTACACTTGACATTGACTCATCTGAGACATAAGACCAGTTATCAGAATGTTTTTTATGACTTCTTCCTGTTGGGCGTGGCTGTGCGGACAATTTCGATTCTTCGTCATAAAGCAGGAAGTCCTTATAACTCCTACAGACATTGTCCCATCTACACCAAATTCATCATGCATGTAGAGGGTCCTGCCCTGAACACATCTTTGCATCAATACTGTGTCAAATACACAGCGCCACCTACTGGACACAGGAAGTCAGCCTCATATGACATGACATTATCCGATTTATATGAAATTTACAGGATGTGTTCTCCACATCATACACTACAACATGACTTATGATTAGTGGTTGTGTGTGTTACTTTGTGGCTGTTTTCTAGCTCCACATAGTGAACACAGGAAGTGATATTTCACCACTTCATGCAACGTCAAATAAAAGCCTGCGTATGAAGACGTCTATGTGCGCGCCCTCCGACTGAGCCGCAGCCCGACATGCGTGGGGGGGGGCGAGGGCCCGTTCATCGCTGCTTGCAGCTTTAATTGTTGTTTGACTTTGCACTGTATGTTGTCAGGCTTTATGACTATGTGGCAGCCTGAATTTGAGGCTTTTTTTTGCTGACATAATTAGCCAAGAACCTTCGTCAGACCATTTGAAGTATACATGTTCAATTTAGTAATGTACACAAGGGCACAGTTGGACCCAGTTATTTGGGAACCAATCACCAATCACAGCTTATCAACTGCATGTGTGTCTGACTGCACAGACCCGAGGTGTAACATTTTCTTTTGGTTTGCTTTGGAGCCAGTGTCAAGCCCAAAGTTGCAGCTTATGGTCAGCACCATCTTGTCTGTTTGGAGCCAGCCTTGGTTATTGTACTTAAATAGATTTTTCAGGTATCTTTACTTTTCTTGAGCATTTATTTTTCCGATGACTTTTTACTTTTACTCCTTACATTTGAACACACATATCTGTACTTTCTACTCTTTACATTGTCAAAACAGGCTCCTTACTTTTTTCCACCTCAGTGACTTCATAAACAGAAGACATGACGTGCAAATGTGATAGAAAACAGATCTCTTTCTTTTGGTGTGTGTGCTCTGTGTTGCCCCCGGTAAGATGTCACCCTTGGCTGAAAGAAAGTCCAACAATGTGTGCAGACAGTGCAGGAATATGACAGCAGCAGTGAGACTCGTGACATATGGACACATGCTGTGCACTGTGCACAGTTTACACAGGTCCATTATAACAGCTATCTGTGACAGTGAGTGAGTCTGTGAAGAGCGATTAAAAAAATGAACGCATTAATGCTGACAACCCTAATATTTATATTATATACATTATATAAGTAACAATTTTGGATATTAAAAGTTATAAGCTCTCTTTATCAGGGGCAGCACCTTCCTAAAATTTTATTTTTTTTCCTTAAAAACTTAATTGGTTGTTTGATTAACCAATTAATAAATCAATACATTTCTGAATCAGTCAAATTTCTGAACATTGCTCTACGGTTCAATAGATCCCCTGTATCACTTCAAAGAATAGACATACACAATCGATTGAGTTTTATGGATTTTATTAACTACACACTACTAATAAATGATGTATAAATAAAGGCAATGATGAGTTTGCAATACAATAGGCCTATACATGAATGAAAGATGATGGTGAATGATGAATTTAAATGAAGGATATGTAATTATGTGGAAACTAAGAAAGCTTATTTTCCAGGTTGCAATTTGGAAAGTATTTGGAAGAGTTTGTACAGAGTTTTTAGCCATATTCCCAATTAGTATGAGTTCAGAGATAGAGCTGCAGAAATCCCGCCAGCCTTTTAAAACTAGAACACACACTAAAGGACTTCCACTCACACACACTCGTAAACACACCCCACAAACACCCCTGCTGTGTGTTGGCATGCAGAACAATAGTATAAGTTCATGCATATACACACATAGGCACACTGCTGCAAATACCCTAAACCAAATTCAACATCCCCTCCTCCCCTCAACCTACAGGTTATCACATATAGTATAAATAAAATATAACTAAATAAAGTAGAAATTAAAATTGAATATCGTAATAAAAATAATTAAAGTAAAATAAATACGTTTTTTAGTAATACAAGTACATCCATCTCAAATATAAACCAACTCCTCCTCACTCACTCATTTCTCTAAATATGTATATCTGCTCCATTTTCAATTTTAAGTAACAAACTTAAATTGCAACCCCAGTAATTCAAATTTAACAAAGGTTCCTATAAATAATGATCTAAATTTATGATCTTAAAACCCAGATCAAGAGGGCACTTAGAGCAATTAATCAATTAGTTAAGGAAAATTAAAGAAAGTGCAAGAATACTGAAGGAATTACATCAGATTAGTAATTTCCCTTCATATTTTTTTTTAAATCTTTGACATTTCAATTTTTAAAAAAGCAACAAAGTGATTTAAGAAAAAATTTAAATATCATTAAAAGGAAATAAAAAAGAATAAATTAAAAGGAGAAAAAAAAAGGGGGAAAATAGTAAATTATAATTTCAATAGAGGTTAATGCTTCGGGTTTTAAACCTGTTTATTAAATGATTCAACACATTTTTTATTAAACTCTAGTCAACTAAGATTTATTTACATTCTCTATCCTACTAAAGAAGTTGTGAGATAGAAAGAGGCTATAGAGGGAGGAAAAGACAAAAAGAAACTGGGAAATACGAAAAGAGAGAGACGGAGAAAGACGGGGGAAGAACTCTTCCCCAGCTGTTCCTCATTCTAATAAACTCACGCTATAGGGCTGTAACTTTTCCTAACAATCAGTATATAGTTCATTATTATTAAGTTCTTGAACACAACTCCCGAAGTTCTAATGAATCAGTTCATTGTGCCCATTAGTATACATGTATTTGTTAAGTTTAAATATTTTTTTCTAATAAAGTCAATGTAATTTTGTCTCCAAATATTAATGTGTTGTTTCAACATAAAACATTTATGTCAAGTAAAGCCACTTGATCTCCAGATCTTTCTGCAATTCATTTTGGCGGAAAAGTTGCTGTTTGGTTAGAGTTAAAAAAGGTAAAAGGGTATTTCTTTTCACCTGTGCCTATTTTTGTAGAGATACAAGACGTGCTCTATATATTGGTGTATTTGTGAAGTGTTTGTGTTTGCCCAGTCATTTTACACCCTATCATTTCTGATCATACATGCTCACACGTACATGCTAGGTGTTCTTTCCAGAAAGCCTAGCCTATTAGTTGTGAAACTAAGCCTTCAGCAACTGTTTAGTATTAGTAAGCCTAAAGGTGGGGCTCAAAAAAGGAAAGAAAAGAGAGAGCTGGATGCGCATACCGCGCAGGCATAGACCACCCAAAAAAATCGGAATTTGCGAAATGACTATCTCACCTGTATATTACTCTAATTATTAGATGAATCCATATGTCACACGTGACATATGGATTCATCCATTTCTATACTTAGCTTTTTAATAACTTGTAATATGTGATCTGGGTCCAAACGCTTCCTCTGGATGTAATTATCATTGTTCTCACAGTATAGTCAGATCAAAGTGTCAAAACACCTGTTAAAAGGCATCAGAATACAGGAAATGACATCTACTCTGTTTAAAATGTTCTGGGTTGAGGACCACCAGACCCCCCTCTCATAGGATTTCTCCACCCACATTTCAAATGTTTCCCATGCTGTACATAGATCCGTTTCTTTACTTAAAGTACAAATTTAATAAAATGTCTTTGACGTATGGTGGCAACCATGAAAGGGCCCGAAAAAGATTGGGCCCCGCCCAACTTCCCTCAAATCTCACTTCAAGCTTTTCTGAAAGGTTGACAGCTCTGAGGTTTCTGTAACTCCAGTCTAAAATGGCAAGGTTCATACAAATTTAGCCATTAGTTTTTTAAGACACATTAGCAGCATTGGTCTAGTCTTCTGCTTCCATTTTAAAGCTCCTTGTGATGTGACTGGATTTTACCCCTGTCTTTGCTACCTTGATTTTCAGCTCATCTGGCACATAATAGCCTTTGTTAACATGGAACTATGCACACATCACAGCACCTTTTAATTTAAATCCATTGTTTCTGTTGAAAGTGATCATTCTTTTTGTCTTTGTATATCATCTGACCTTAACACAGGTTTATGTTTCAAGCAGTTCGGTATTTCATCTGATGCATGGGAAAAGCTAATGACATGTTATGTCCCTGTGTGTGAAAACCAGTCCAAGTACTGTATAAGGGTAGCAAACCTATTTAATTTAAATGCAAAATAGAAAACCATCCTTAAAACAAGAGTAAGTGCTCGGGGCAGTTGCTCAGGAAGTGGAGCAGGTCGTCCCTTCATCGTCCACTTACTACGAAGATGGGCAGTTCAATTTCTGGCTCCTTTAGTCCACATGTCAAAGTGTCTTTGGGCAAGATACTCAACCCCAAATTGTTGAGAACTGGAGTAATGTGTGTGAATGATTAGATCCTCCTGATGAGCAGGTGGGTACCTTGAATGGCAGCCCCTGCCAATAGCATATGTGTATGTGTGTGTATGTGTGTGTGTGTGTGTGTGTGTGTGTGTGTGTGTGTGTGTAAATGGATGAATGTGGCCTGTAGTGTAAAGAGAGACTGGAAGGCTGCTGTATAATTGCAGTTCATTCACCATGCTCTGTGGTTAACAAGTGCCTGTACCTGTGTAGTGAGACTAACAATCTCCTTATCATGAATAATAACCAGTCAGTGTCTTGACAGAATAAAATAATACAACACCATGAAATAGAGCAATAAAAACAAAGAACAGACTACAGGAATGACTGGCCATTGGTGAGAGAAGTGAGGAGCTGAGCTGTGGTCACTCAGAGTGGGACATACATGGATGATATACAGCAGTTATATGGGTTAGCTAAAGCTAAAAACTCATGTTAAGTGTAATCCCTGCTCTGATTTAAAGAAATAACTGCCAGGGTTACACATCACTGGCAGAGTGGATTATGCAGATTGAGACTGGAAACATATTTAAAGTCTGTGTAAAGTAAGAATAAATATGTGTTCCAAGTTTGACATACCACAGAAAAGTGTGTTGTTAACCACCCTGCCAAATTTGAATGATTAAAAAAAATCACCAAATACATGAAATTAGGCTTCAAAGTTGTGTAAAACTCAGCCTCTTTCTCTGCTCCCAAATGCTGTGGGAGTGCCCGCGGAGTCCTCTGAAACCCCGCCCCCTATCAAGTGTCACCTGTCAATCAAAGTCACCACTTCTACCAGAAACATGGATGAAATGTCTGAGAGCTTTTTGCTGCTAACTCAGCTGCTAGCTCGGCGGCTAATCTTTGACACGGCTGCTAGCTCGGTGGCTAACTCAGCTAACTGGCTAACTGTAGATTGTAGTAGTAGTAGTAGTGTGCTGAATGTATTTATACCTCTACAGCAGCAGGGTAGGGTTTATGCTAATCACCGCTGCATTACGTAATTTTCAGACCCGCCCACAAATCCTGAACACAGAAATCTTGAAACACAGTTTGTGAAGCCTAGCTCCACAATTCAAATCTAAATGGTGGAAATGCTTTTTTTTAGAAATACATTTATGACCTATATAATGTGTTGAGAAGAAAAGGTCTGATTTCACTTTACACAGTTTTTAAGACTAAATACAATGCAAGTTGGGAAAAAAGTTAAAGTTAAAGGAAGTGTTTAGTAGACACAACAAGAAAATAAATGAAGACTAACATGCCTGTTAGTGATGGGGGACACGTGTGTGGGGAATGGAAAGAAAAAGTATAAGTGTAAATTGAAACACCAGCTCTTGTATAAGATGTGGCAAAAAGCAATTTCATTGTCTGTCCATCTGTAAATTAAGATAAGGAATTTACTTTGCACACAGTGACCCTTTAGTCGCTTTGGGAAAAGGTGGATGGAACACAATCAGAAGGGACATAAAACTGGTCAGACTGCTGACAGATGAAAGATGACTTTTTTATTATATTTATTCCCTTTAGGGATGTTTGCAGTTAGATTCAACTTGGAATAACTGAGAACATAATTTATATTTTGTTATGCTTATCATGGAAACATAATAAACACGGTAGTAATTTGGCTTTTTAATCTGGAGTATGTCTCATCTTTGTTGTCATCATCCTAAAATTAACTGCACACATCAGTGTCACATCAGAACTGTTCCTTATCTATGTTTCTAAATCTCCATGAAGCATTTGTGACTTTCCTTATGGATCACTTAAACTATAGTACAGTGAATGTAGCAGTTTAACATAGAACAAATCACACACAACCCAACCTAATTTCATTATGATACTATCTCATTTAACAATGCAGCGGTCGCTGAGGCAAAAACCCGGACATGGGAAGAGTTCGGTGAGGCCATGGAAAAAGACTTACGGACGGCTTCGAAGAGATTCTGGACCACCATCCGGCGTCTCAGGAGGGGGAAGCAGTGCGCCGTCAACACTGTGTACGTTGGGAACGGTGCGCTGCTGACCTCGACTCGGGACGTTGTGAATTGGTGGAAGGAATACTTCGAAGACCTCCTCAATCCCACCGACACACCTTCCGGTAAGGAAGCAGGGCCTGGGGGATTGGGTGTGGGCTCTCCTATTTGTGGGGCTGAGGTTGCCGAGGTGGTCAAAAAGCTCCTCGGTGGCAGGGCCCCTGGATGTTGTGGGGTTGTCATGGTTGACACGACTCTGCAGCATCGCGTGGACATCAGGGGCAGTGCCTCTGGATTGGCAGACTGGGGTGGTGGTCCCTCTTTTTAAGAAGATACAACTATAGGGGGATCACACTCCTCAGCCTCCCTGGTAAGGTCTATTCGGGGGTGCTGGAGAGGAGGGTCCGTCGGATTGTCGAACCAGGTCGATTCAGGAGGAGCAGTGTGGTTTTCATCCAGGCCGTGGAACTGTGGACCAGCTCTACACCCTCTGCAGGATCCTAGAGGGTACATGGGAGTTTGCCCAACCAGTCCACATGTGTTTTGTGGACTTGGAGAAGGCATTTGACCGTGTCACTCGGGGAGTCCTGTGGAGGGTTCCCCGGGAATACGGGGTACCAGACCCCCTGATACGGGCCGTCCGTTCCCTGTATGACCGGTGTCAGAGCTTGGTCCGCATTGCCGGTAATAAGTCAGACTTGTTTCCGGTGAGGGTTGGACTCCGCCAGGGCTGCCCTTTGTCACCGGTCCTGTTCATAATCTTTATGGACAGGATTTCTAGGCGCAGCCAGGGTGTGGAGGGGGTCCGGTTTGGTGACCTCAGGAATGGGTCACTGCTTTTAGCGGATGATGTGGTCCTGTTGGCTTCATCAGACCGTGACCTCCAACTCTCACTGGATCGGTTCGCAGCCAAGTGTGAAGTGGTTCTCAACCGGAAAAGGGTAGAGTGCACTCTCCGGGTCCGGGATGAGATCCTGCCCCAAGTGGAGGAGTTCAAGTACCTCGGGGTCTTGTTCACGAGTGAGGGAAGGATGGAGTGTGATATCGACAGGTGGATTGGTGCGGCATCTGCAGTAATGCGGACTCTGCACAGATCCGTTGTGGTGAAGAGAGAGCTGAGCCGAAAGGCGAAGCTCTCGATTTATCAGTCGATCTTCGTTCCTACCCTCACCTATGGTCACGAGCTCTGGGTAGTGACCGAAAGAACAAGATCGCGGGTACAAGCGGCTGAAATGAGCTTCCTCCGCAGGGTGGCTGGGTTCACCCTTAAAGATAGGGTGAGAAGCTCAGCTATCCGGAGGGAGCTCGGAGTAGACCCGCTGCTCCTCCGCGTTGAGAGGAGCCAGATGAGGTGGCTCGGGCATCTAATTAGGATGCCTCCCAGACGCCTCCCTGGTGAGGTGTTCAGGGCACATCCGCTGGAGAGACTATGGCTCCTTTGGCTGGCCTGGGAATGCCTCGGGATCCCCCGGGAAGAGCTGGACGAAGTGGTTTGGGAGAGGGAAGTCTGGGCTTCCCTGCTTAGGCTGCTGCCACCGCGACCCGCCCCCGGATAAGCGGAAGAGGAGGAGGACGACGACTATCACATTTATTGTTCCAAAATACACTGATCAGCATATTCAGAAATGTCAAAAGACCATAGACAAAGAACTGAAACTTTTATCAGACACAAGTCAGTATAAGGTCACCAATCATATGATTAAGATTTATATAAACTGTATGAATCAGGTTAAATGATAAGTAAACCATTTCATTTTTATTTTTACTGTAAATCAGAGTCAGAAATTATGGTAGCTCAAATTGAACTATGTCTAGAACTGCTGTATATGTAATACTGACTTGACTCTTTGTATATTCTGAAGTTTTTTTATTCACAATAAAATGAATGTGTCACACAGTTGTAATAAGGTAAGTCTTGTAGAGTGGCTGTGTCCAAAATCACTCCCTATTCACTCACTACTCTCTATATGATTGACACTAAATACTCAACTCAATAATGAGCAGCAAATCAAGACTTCAGACACTAAGGTAAGATAAGAGATAAAATAATCGTTTATGATAGGGACATATACAGCATTACAGCAGCAAAGTAAATAACAAAAACAGAAGGAGCATTGAGGAGCAATGACATGCAAAGATATTAAAATAATTCATTCTGGTAACTTTTGAGAGGGTTAAAGATATGAAAGATCCAACATTTATCCATTCATTTGTAGTTTTCTCCCCCACTGCATAACTGAAAGTAAACCTACCATGCCTGTATTATAGATTAACCTGCATCTGCCAACCACCCCCGCTACAGACATCACTTCTTGCTTCTCCTGTCATGGCTCAGCTCAGATTCCTGTGCAAAGAAATATGATCTAAGTCCTGTTTTGTTTTTGTGATTTTTCCCCATTACGATCTTTGACATCATCCATCATTATAAAGTTCATTATCAATATGTTTTCCTTGGCTGTCATTAGTCTTGGCTAACATGAGGTGATTGATGTGGCTTGCTGCTGATGAAACTGCTGCTTGATCCCTGTCATTAATCTAGATTTTACATGGTGTCATCCTCTGGCCTCTTTTTTCTATATCAGTGCTACAGGGGGCTCCACTGCTGGCTCCACAAAACCAGGTTATGAAAGTAGCCGTCAAAAGAAATGAAGACAAATAATATTTTAACATGTAAAAAGCTTTGCCACAAGTCTTCTGTATGAACGTCAGCCTGAATAATGCTTTGTGTACACAATACCTATGTTATCAAAAGGAAACTGAAAGCATTGAGCTGGTTCCTTTTTAGTAAAATGTGTAGTAGTCTAGTGTCAGTGTGTCTCAACTGAGATGGATGTTTTTTGCATTTTATTTGGCTGGTAATCAACTGTGAATGAGTCTATGAGACAAAAATCCACAGATTAAAGGAGGAAATTTTGATCTACAATTTCTAAAGTTTACCAATTTTAAGCATAGTTCCGTGAATATATGAATCACATTGGGATCCAAGGAGCATTCATTTTTGTGTCATTTTCCTTCCATAAAGCACAATGTATTGTTGGAGATCAATTCTGCCACCCACTGTTTTTTTGCATCTCTGAGGGACAAAAAATCCTTGCTCAAGATAAGTAACGTCCTTTGAAGCTTGTCATTTCCTGTTTACATAATAAAATACCAAGATCTAATATGAACGGCTAGATTCCTGAACAATCTGTGTCAGTTACTTCAGGGTATAATTTGAAGTTTTCCAGTACTGGTGCAAATACAGTACCTTGATTTCTGTACAAGTCGATGTGTCCATGTGCAAGACACTTCACCTCAAAGTGCTCCTGTTGCTGCCCCAACGCTGTATGAATGATTTTTTTTTTTTTTTTTTGTTAAGTATATTTTTTGGGCCTTTAATGTACAGGTTAGTAGAGAGACCTTCCACAAATACAAAAAAAAAGATTTGTATACTCACAAAAATATTTTATAAAACGGATCTGCAAATACACAAACAAATTCCACAAATATAAAAATACATTAAAATAATTTACAAATAAATGAAAAGCATTTGTGAATATCCTCCTAACATTTACAACTTTCAAACAGGCATTTGTGAACTCAGTTTTTATTTGTGGATCTCAGTTCTACGCTTGTGGATTTGCTTTTTACACACACAGAGTTTTGAAACAAACTTTCCGCCCGTCCGAACGAAAATCCACTCGTATCACTCGGCCATTTTCGGATAGCAAGTGATCGCCTACTGGTGACGTCATTTCCTCATATCAAAGTAAGAGCACGCAGTCTTTCTATGAGCTTTTTAAAAATGTTATCAGCGATAAGTGACGTGCATTCATGGTTTCATGTTAATGTCATACAGTGATTATTAGTGTGTGTTTATTTGTTCTATGTATATTATCTAGCACACACTTTCATATACATTTCTGTTTGAGTATGAAAGGCACCAGGATGTTTGAGATTTTATGACTGGATGTTCCAGGACTGACTAGTGAGGTCAGGTTTTGTTTGAGATTTTTTAATAGATCTTCCAGGATTAGTTTGGGACTAGTTTAATGTTGCATAATGTTTTATGTCAAGGTTTATTCACATTCAAGTAAAAAAATAACAACAAGAATAATTTTGTCCTTGTTTTATTAATTGCAAAATCCAGTGTGACATCTTACCCCATATAGTGTGACACTCACCCATTGGCGGAGCAACATGTCACATGTTCACAACCTGTATTTGATTGCTTATAACTCTGCACTGACACAAGATATGAACATGATATGAATACAAAATATATACCTGAGACTTTTGTCTTTCATCTGGTAGACATTTGTTTTATATATGATGTATTGATTCCAAGAAATATATAAGAGAGTAAAAAGTGTGACAACAAGCCCCGGTCTCCCCTACATTATATCCAGCACTACAGGAGTTACACACAGTCCGATTATTCGTCTTTGTCTTTCTCATAGAGGAACAATAAACTTATAAACTTATCTTACTCACTGTGGCTGCGGCTAACGCCAGTATAACACACACACACACACACACTTTATATTCTTTATGTTTGAATGCTAGCTCGCTCCATGGCGGGATCATCCCTATGTTCCCCGGGTCCTATGTCCCGGGGTCCGCTTTGTATGTGACCGGGGAACATAGGGATGATCCTGCCTACAGTTAGCCAGTTAGCTGCCGAATTAGCCACCGAGTTAGCTCAGCTGAGCTCTCCTCCATGGCTATCATGAAGCCGAGGGGCAGCTCAGGCTTCGTCCTAAGACTGTCAACTAAATGAACATGATATGCGACATAATGTCTAACGTTAGTCTAACACTAACTAAACAGATATGTGACTGTATACACATAACGTTACTTACTGGTCCAAGAGAAGAAGAGCTAGCTCCGAGTCAAAATGTATCCCTTTTTCTTCTCGCAGGGCTCTCCACCTCGGAAATGCAAGGCCAATGTTAACCCGGGTCTTATTCCTCTCTTTATCGGAGAGTTTCTTGGCAACTGAGCGTGGTCTCTTCATGGGGCTTTCCTCCGCCATGTCGCTTTCGCTAAGGCCGCAGCCGGTCCTTAGTGGTTTGATAAGGGGAGTGGCATTACGGTCCCGGTTATATAGGGGGAGTGGGTTAACGGTTCCGGTGGAGGAGAGGAGGAGGTGGCTCACATGAACTAACATGAACGGGCTGCCGGACCGGCTTTCAAAACAGAGGCTCCAGAACAACACACACAGAGGGCGTGTGACGTAACTCTCTACTCCAGATGTAAATACACCATTAGTGGTTTACGTAGCAAAAATAAAATTCCTTAAAGCTAATAAAGCTGTATTTCGCATATAGCCCCTTTAATGGCTCATGTCCGATTTAAGACGCCGATCTCCCAAGAGCAGAGGAGGGAGGGGTTGCTGATCTGTGACGATCAAAATTACCAGACACCTTCAGAGCACAATGATGGGCCTCTTGAACTTGCTGCAACACATTAGCCCCTTGGCCAAACATGGCAGGCCATCTGCAACATCCACGGATAGCTTCATCAAACTTTGTCAGGCTTTGTCCTCCTGCTACAGCCTGTATTGGGACAAACACAGATGGCACCTCAAACACAGTGCAGCCGTAGCCTTGTCAAATGCGTCTGCCTGCTCTTTTATTAGCCTAGGGAGCACATAAGAAACTTGTCTTAGTTCATCCCCCAAGTCCTGGACAAGCTGCCACTGACACAGCCAGAGGATAGCTCATGTTGGCGAGCTGTACCTGGACAGCCATGGCTCTGTGCATCTTAGCCAGCAAGGTATCCATCATCTTACAGTTTCTACTGGGGGTGCCTGCTATGCCCAGGATGGATTTTGGGGCTGAAATTAAGCTGCCTGGTCCACAGGGGGTAACTGGCCACAGCAGATGCACTCCCAGGTTCGAGTGACAGCAAGCAGCCTGCTATTATGGGAGAGGCAGGTGGCCTGAGAGGATTTCTCCAGTTGTCTTTGAGCAACCCTCTCAAAAGCAGGGAGGAGGGACACAGAAAAGGGGGCTGGCCTAGCCTCCCCAGCCTCATCAAAGATGGAGGGTGCAGAGTCAGAGCCTGTTGAGGGGTTGATGCCAAAGGCCTTAGACACCCTCTCCACCAGAGACCTAATAGTCAGGGAATATTATCATATATGTGGCCAATCTGGGAATAAATTCCTTACCAAACAATTTCTTCACTAATGTGTTTGTAATGGTGTCTTGTAACACATATTAAAAGATTTAAATTCAACTCCTGTGGCAAAATCCGTGACAGCTCCTGAAAGTTGGGTTACCTGGAACCTTTTCGGTGAAAAATTGAGAAAATTGGAAAAAAAAGTGGAAAATGTTTATCTCTGCCTTAAGTAGCTTGTGAGGGGTCAAACTAGGGTTTTTTCAGGATCCTGAATTGATTGCAAGCATTTGTTTTGCACTAAAACCACCCCTTAAAACGCAGTAGCTTACTTGCCAGACAGGTAACCTGGTTAATTAGCCATTGTGTATTACACACCTCAAGTGTATCTGATCACCATTTTACTTTCTTCAGTGCTAGCTAACTGTTGCATACTAATTTTAGCTAGCTAGCTAGCTAACACTAGTTTGTCTTGATTTCCCTAGGGTTTTTTGCAGTTACTATAAACCTGACTCCCTACCTTGTCCAAAATGCAACAAATTAGTGAGAAGATATTTGTCCACATGACAAAGGATGTCTTTAAAGCTAGGTTAGGCATTTTTGGAAAACCACTCTGCTTGGAGCAGCAGGAGAACTGCTCTGGCTCTTGATATTAAACTTGCCACTTTATAAAAAAACCCAGAGATTTTCCATTGGGGTTGACGCAACATATTCTCCTCTGCTCTCTCTTAGTGTGGCTGTAGGTGTGTGCGTGTGTGTGCAAGTGTGTGTGTCTGTGTTGAGGCGGAGCTCCGTCCTCCTCAAACAGAGAGCGGAGGAGAATTGTAAATGCGCGATGATGTAGAATGAAATAAAATGCCTTCGCATAAACTAGACCTGTTCTATAGGAAAAGTGACTGAATTACCTTTTGTTGTGATTTGGTGCAATGTATAAAATACAATAAAATTAACTTGACTTTCGGGGGAGGAGGGCGCGCCCCCTCAATATTATGGTAGGAGAAACACTGGATATATGTCAGGTGGAAGTGAAGAGCCTTCCATTCATCAACAGGAAACAGACAGCGATAAACTCCATCACGTTTCTTTCCATCACTGAGCTCTCCTCCTCCATGATGCAAGACCAGCCACTTCTCTCTCCAGGAGACAAACTCTGGGCAGCAGGGTGGATGATAAAAGCCAAAGATCCCAAGTTTCAGCACTCCAACTGGAATGACTGGATGAAGAGAATCCATGTAGATGATGCCAAGTTGAGCACACAGATGAACTTCCTCCCAGTCATCGAAGGTGACCCTAATGACCACAGAACCATCTTCACCACTCTCAAAGAGTGCATGCAGATCTCTGGGGACAAAGTCACCATAGTGACCTTCGATCTCCCTATCTGCCTCAAGGCTGTGGACATCATAAAGCAGGAAAACCCTTCATTCCCATCATTCCAAGGTTGGGTGGGTTTCACCTACTTAAGTCCTACCTCGGGTCCTTGGGTAATATCATGGCTGATTCTAGACTACTAGAGTTGATCCAGTTGATCTATCGAAGAAGTACAACGGCCAGCCACATTCTGAATGGAGGGTGTTTTGACAAGGCAATCCGTGCTCATCTCCTTATAGATGCAGCCATCTATCAGCACGTCATGAAACATGCCTTCACTGAGGAGGAGCCTGGGGAGATGAGGACCTTCATGGAGAAGGTAGCTAATGGGAAGATGGGAGCCAGACACACAGCTCCAATAGTAGCAGTCTTTGAAGAGAGGTTTGAATAAACTAGACTTGCAGAAGGAGGAAAAACACCTGCACTCTTCTCAGCTGAGAGGCATCATCGATATGCCAAGGGTGCACGGCTGTATTGTCAGCTGTTGAAGCAACTCACAACTTTGCCTGGTTACAAGGAGACCTTGTGATAGGACAGATTTGGATAACAGCATCTCAGGGGCAGAAACTGATCGGGCAATTAAACGGATGAGGAGCGGTAAAGCCCCTGGGCCGGACGGCTTCCCGATTGAATTTTAAAAAAAATTCTCAGACAAATTAATCCCTCTTCTAAAAAATGTTCATGCCGAGGCACTTGAGCGTGAGACACTCCCCCCTACAATGACCCAGGCCACCATTTCCGTCCTTCTTAAGAAAGGAAAGGACCCCCTGAAATGCGAATCATATTGTCCTGTAAGCCTACTTTGTTGTGATTACAAGATCTTAACAAAAGTTCTAGCTTGTAGATTGGAGTCTGTCATACATACAGTGGTACACCCAGATCAGACTGGTTTTATTATAGGGCGGCAGCTCTTTAGCAATGTACGTAGGCTCTTTAACATTCTTTATTC
Source organism: Scomber japonicus (assembly GCF_027409825.1). Lineage (NCBI taxonomy): Eukaryota > Metazoa > Chordata > Actinopteri > Scombriformes > Scombridae > Scomber > Scomber japonicus. The sequence continues at coordinate 2,310,527 of NC_070580.1, read as the reverse complement.
TCCGGAAAAGTCACAATCAGCAGAGGTCTTGCTCTCCCTCGACGCACATAAAGCGTTTGATCGTATTGAGTATGAATATCGATTTGCAACGTTGGAGAGGTTCGGTTTTGGACCAGTCTTTTGCTCCTGGATAAGGGTCCTGTACACTGCGCCGCTGGCCTCGGTCCGCACGAATAAAATAATTTCCAAATATTTTCCTGTATGTAGGGGGACCAGACAGGGCTGCCCCCTGAGCCCGCTATTATTTGACCTGGCCATTGAACCGCTAGCAGTCGCGCTAAGGAGTACTGGAGAGATTAGGGGTATTGATAGGGGGGGGCAAACCCACAAGCTGTCTCTATATGCGGACGACCTGATACTCTATCTGTCCAACCCTTCTATCTCTATTCCGAAGGCATTACAAATTATCTCTAGCTTCGGGGAGATCTCAGGCTACAAAATCAACCTTACTAAGAGTCTCCTCTTCCCTATAAATGACCACGCTCAACAGATGTCCTTCAGCATGTATCCACTAAAAGAAACCCGTGACACTTTTACATATCTAGGCGTATCAGTAACTCGTAAATATAGTGATTTATTCAAACAAAATTTTAAACCAGCCCTAGAGAAGGCCAAGCAGGACCTCGTCCGTTGGTCAGCGCTGCCCATATCACTTGCCGGCAGAGTCAATTCGATCAAAATGACAATTATGCCCAGGTTCCTATTCTTGTTTCATACAGTGCCTGTTTTTATCCCAAAGTCCTTTTTTAAAGAGATAGATAAATCGATATCCGTCTTTGTATGGAATAAGACCATCCCACGGATAAGGAGGGCGCATCTTGAGAAACAGAAAGAGGCTGGAGGTTTAGCGCTACCAAATTTTCTACAATACTATTGGGCGGCCAATATTTATAAATTGTCATACTGGGTCTCCGCATTTTATGAAGGAGATGGACCTGTATGGATTGAAATGGAACAACATTCCACCCACCCTGTGTCCCTACCTTCGTTAGTATGTGCACCACTACCACTCAGTAAACAGCGCCTTACAAACAATCCTATTTTGAGTGGCTCACTACGAATATGGTCTCAATTCAGGACCCACTTCAAACATAGACAGGCTATGTCCTCCCTCCCAATCTCGGCTAATGCACTCTTCCCGCCCTCACTCATGGACACAGCGTTTAAATTATGGTTCAGGAATGGTCTAAAACAGGTGAAGGATCTTTTTAAGGACAATGTGTTCATGTCTTTTGAGCAGATTATGAGTGAATATAATATTCCCAGATCACATTCATTTAGATATTTCCAGGTGCGCGCCTTTGTCCGGAAGCATTTTCCTTCCTTTCCGTCACTCTCACCAAATGACTGGATAGACGAGTGTTTGAGTGGGGATCCAGATCAAAGAGGGGAAGTGAGCAGACTGTATGAGAGTATTCAACTAATCGCCTCTCCCTCACTTAATAATATTAGGGCAGCATGGGAGGAGGAACTTGGATTTGAAGTTTCGGATGATTCCTGGCAAAGTGCAATTAGGCGAGTACACTCAAGCTCAATCTGTATCAGGCACGGTTTGCTCCAGTTCAAGGTGCTCCACAGGCTGCATTTGTCTAAAACTAAATTGGCCAGGATATACCCAGATGTGGATCCAACCTGCTCCCGATGCTGCCAGGCTCCCGCCACCCTCTACCACATGTTTTGGACATGTCTGAAATTGGTACAGTTCTGGTCCTCAATTTTTGACACATTCTCTTATATTTGCAGCAAAGACATAGGCCCTGCTCCTGAAATTGCGCATTTGAAACTTGAGAAATTGAAACACTCAATCAGGGGATCAACCCAGAGGTTTTACGATGTCTGGCAGCCGTTTTTGAACTACTTTAATCTGGAGTTTCCAGCTAGGGACACTGAGACTACTACTTAACTGACTTAACTGACTCACAATCTCTGTAACAGGTTTAAATCTGTACGCTTTACGTTTAGTTTTTGTTATTGATGTCATTTTATTTATTTATTTTATTTTTATACATTTTTCGTTTTATACGTGTACATTTATGTTGTTACTGTTGCTCTGTTTTTCATGTTTATTGTGACTGCCGTTTGCAGCCTCGTTAACTGTGTGTAGGTATTTACAGTGTTGAAAACCAATAAAAATATTTGAATATTTATTTATTTAATTTAATTTATTTAATACTTATATACAAAGAGACCTTCAAAAATTTCACTGCCCATGGGAACCATGTTGTCCGTTACTCTTGTCATGATTGGTCTGGCACCTGGTGTGACATCTGTATCGAGCAAACACTGATGAAGGCAGCCAAGTCAAAAGGTGGGTTGAGCAGAGGGAGGATGAGAAATAGTGCTTCAGGCCATAAGTGCTGGGTGCAGACCCTGAACCACTTCTCCAATGTGAACCAGCGCATGGAGGACGGTATCAAGAAACATGGTCCACTCCACAAAGACCTTGCCAAAACATGGATGAAGCGAGATGCTGAAGCAGTTGAACTGGCCCTCAAATGGTTTGAGGAGAACAATCCCTTCGACCACAATCAAGACAAGCAGTTGCTTGTGTCCTTCTCAACAGGATTCACAAGCACTGCAGATGATGCAGTCAATGCTAAGAGAGCAGCTGAAGTTGGGAGGGACATGCAGATCAAGCTGGATGGACAGTCAGTGACATCGAACATGGAGGTGAAGTTTTAAGTACAGACCCTGTCATCGCTCAGAAAGATTCCCAAAGTCAATGACAAGAAGATTCACCTAATCTCACTCAAGTTGTTCAACCGACTCATAATCGTTACTGAAAGGAATATGACAGTTGAGACGAGCTTAGAGTATGAACCGACTCCCTTCCCTTTGTCCTTGACAAAGATCAGAAAATGAACAAGGCAGGCTTTTACAAGACTAGCCTGAAGAAGCTGACCCAGCCTCTTGACCTCACTGACCAAACATGCTCAAGTCTTGTTGTTGATGATGGATGGCTTCTGTACATGGTGAAATGGGAACAAGGTCAGACTTGGTAGGAGATCACAGACAGCTACCTGAGCTATGTGCAGTGTCTTGGCAGTCACTCTCAGAAGAAGAAGACTCAGAAGTCTTCGATGGCTATAACAGCTCACCAAAAGATCACGACCACATCCGGCGCACCAAGAACTCCTGCTGTGATCTACTGATTCAACCGGATATGATACATTTGACACGAAAGGCAAAGTTCATGGACAACACTCATAACAAAAGGGAGCTCATCAATCTCCTTTCTTCAACGTTACGAAAACATCACATCACTGGAGCAGTGTGACAGTGATGCTGATTGATTGTGAGAGCAGATACCGTCTCTGCAATTGGGAGCCCGGGAAACCCATATTTGACAGGCTTTGTACAGGTAGGCATGGGCCGGTAACCTTAGGTAAAAATATCACGGTTTCACTGTATTATGATTACAGATATAAAATGTGATATTTTGAAATGTCTGTATTTAAAACCAAAAAAAAAGAAAAATTCCATTGAACGGTCTTTTATTTTTAAACATATATAGAACATGATCAAACATAGTAAATATTAATTTAAAATAAATAATAAATAACTGAATTCTTTCTAAATAAAAATTAATTTAAAAAAATAAGTGCAGTCCTTAATGCAGTTCTTTAACTGAGGCTAGACCTGCGACTCAAGTCACGACATAAATTAATTATTTTTTGTGAAAAAAAACAACACAAAATGCAAACAAATGCAATCACTTAACCTGTGGCTCAAGATCAGAACATAAATAATTGAAAAAAAATAAAATAAAATAAAATAAAAAAAATAGGGTTAGGGTAAATATAAATAAATGCAGGCAAGACCTTAAAACTGAATCTCAACATTTTTTGGAGACTTGCTCACTATCATATTGGATGTATTGCCTCCTCGGGCTGCCACTGCACGTTGGGACCTTCTTCCTCCAAGACGCGGCCGTCTGTCTTTTTACGATAGCCGAAGTATTCCCATATAGCCAACTTGGTCCTTTTAGACGGGGGAAATTTGTTCGGGGGGCTCGCCTCCTTCACCCATCATACAGCCTGCAGAGCTACCTGCTTGTAACAGCAACCGGAGGTGCGCCGGAGGAGGGGTACTGTACGCTGCAGATGCACACGACCTGAGGAACCTCCACTTTCTCTCTGACGAGACGTCACATAAAAAAAAAACCCGCTCATACCGCAGGAACGGTATGACGGAACATTTTAGTGGTTTTGAAACTGTCACTTTTTCATACCGTGGTATACCTTGAAACGGGTAACCGGCCCATGCCTATGTACAGGGGACCTTGAAGACATATGGACATCTTCCTTAATGCACAGGGTAATAAGGAAGATATTATCAAGGCTGGTATTGCAATTTTCCAATATATCTATCATGCACCAGGTACTCGTTTGGGTGCAATTCATTACCACATGTTCTCCCAGAAGGCAGTAGCTGGGCTGATCAAACCAGAATCTCTACCTCCAACAGAGGGTGCAGCTGCACAGCACTCTCTCCATGCTTATCTCCAAACCTGGGACTGGGTGCTTCTGCAGAACATGTCTTTGGATCCCAGTCACTATGGATGGATGGTAGGAGTTCATGGGTATGAGCCCGTTCCAACCCTAGACCCCATGGCTCCTGAGGAACTACTCCGGTCCACAAGCTGTAAGAAGAATGGGGTCCAGTGTATCTCTGCATGTGGAGGATGTAAAGGCATTACATGCAAGAATGGTATACGTGATGATAAAGAGTCTGGAAAAAACTCAGACCTAGATTTCTGAGACATGTAACATTGTGGAGCAATATTGTATTTGAGATTTTGAAAAAAACAAATAAAGCTACTTTTGAATTGCCATCTAAAAATAGGTGTGGCTGTTTTTCTACTAAGGGGTGGTTTTAGTGCAAAACAAATGCTTGCAATCAATTCAGGGTCCTGAAAAAACCCTAGTTTGACCTCTCACAAGCGACTTAAGACAGAGATAAACATTTTCCACTTTTTTTCCAATTTTCTCAATTTTTCACCGAAAAGGTTCCAGGTAACCCAACTTTCAGGAGCTGTCACGGATTTTGCCACAGGAGTTGAATTTAAATCTTTTAATATGTGTTACTAGACACCATTACAAACACATTGGTGAAGAAATTGTTTGTTATTCCCTGACTATAATGAGGTGACTGTCCTTCTAATGCAGGGGTGTCAAACTCAAATACACAGTGGGCCAAGATTAAACAATTGCTACAAGTCAAGGGCCGGACGGGTTCAACGTTTATTGAAAACTTATTGAAACAACCTTATTGCACATATTAAACCTGAAACTAACAAGTCCTATAGATTATTGCCTATAAAACAACATTCATCATGAAATAAAATAAATAAAAATAATACATAAAAATATCAGTTTCAGTAATTTCTTATGGCTTTATCTGCAGTTTTGTGAAAATGTTTTCTACAGGCAAACAACAGCCAAAAGTAATTTACTTCAAAGACCAATCAAATGTCCTGTAGTAGCAAGAGAAAAAAATACAAAAATGAAACTGCAAAAACGTCAAAGCACTGTTTGTTGCTCTGTGATGCTCACTAGTCTGAGCCAGATGATTGGTGTCTAATCTTGGATACAAGTTTACCAATGTCTGGGTCAGGCTCTGAGCTGAGGATTTCAAACCTGCTTTTTTGGGCTTCAAAATCGGCAAATCGGCGTGTGACATCAGCACCAAGTATGCCAAGTTTTTCAGCAAATTGTGTTGTTGGGAAAACACCGGCAGCGACCTGCTCTTTCATTGTTTGGCAGTGCGGAAAATGGCTCAAGTTTTCCTGCAGCATCTGCGTCCCTCAGCCCATTGGGTGGATTCAATTAAATGACTCTTCTTGTTTTTTTACTGTGGTAGATTTGATTACACTTCCAGTAACATAAGGAGTGTAGCTGTCACCTCCAGTTTTCACCTGGTTCACTGTGTGAGCAGCACACACTGATGCTCAGCTCCACCCGGCTGTTTACAGCTGTTTAATACAGAGATCATCGTCATAAACATAAAGAACATCTCTATTAACACTTTGCTTTCTTACATTGAACCAAAAGCAGCATAACGTTGCTGTTGTGTACTTTTAAACAGCAGCAGGTGTTTGAGGCTGAGCTGCAGGGTTGAGTGGGGAAGCTAACAGCTAACACAACAGCGTCCTACAGCCGCTAGCTCTGTAGCTGCTTACTGACGGAGCAACTCTGTCCTCCATTCAGTGTCTGGACCTTTTATACAGAACAGTGAGGAGGAATAGAGTAATTGTATTCCTGCTGTGAACAGTGAGGAGGAATAAAGTAGTAGTATTCCTGCATTGAACAGTGAGGAGGAATAAAGTAGTAGTATTCCTGCATTGAACATTGAGGAGGAATAAAGTAGTAGTATTCCTATATTGAACAGAGAGGAGGAATAAAGCAGTAGTATTCCTGCATTGAACAAACTCTCAGAGGAGAGCAGCGCAACCACAAATAGCAGCAGAGGCTAATGTTAGCTGCTCTTCCCCTCAGGTGTCGGGCGCAGCTGACTCCTCCGTGCAGCAGACAGAGACACAGTGGTGGAGAGTTGTGACAACTCAGTCATTTCGATGCAGTAATGGTCTGCTTGCTTCTGATATCATTTTAACAATTTATTGATATTTAGAAATGGACTCGTGGGTTGCCCATGCCTGCTCTGTGTGTATGTTGTGATAATAATGTTGAGTATCACATGTATATTATTATTATTATGCCTTCTGAAATCCAAAGAATACGCACATTGAATAGATCGAGAATCTTGACGAGTGGTTAATATTGGACTAACTCAACGTCTTAATTTTCACCATTTCAATGTTATCAGCTCAACGGGCCGATGATAACACAGTGCCAGAAGACCTTGGACGAACAACTTGCAAAAATGGTAATCTGGGACCTACAGCCTTTTTCTATTGTGGAGAACAGGGGCTTCAAGGCCTTTACAAAGGCCCTTAATCCCTCCTACACGCTACCAGGTAGGAAGACTCTCTCCAAGGTCCTGGTTCCCCAACTGTATGCCAGCTGCCATGCCAGTGTCAAGGAGAGAGTAAGAGTTGTGAGACACACTACAGCTGTGTGTCTCACAACTGACTGCTGGACATTCAGTACGACTGAGAGCTACATGTCCATGACCTGTCATTTTCTGGAGGATTATGACATGATCAGCTGTCTCCTGGATTGTTTTCAGTTCAGTGACCGTCACACAGCTGACAATTTGTCCGATCCGGGAGATCCAGGACAAGGTGGTCGCCTACGTGACCGATGGAGCGTCAAATATCAGCCTGGTGATTTAGAAGTGTTGATGGAAACACCTCCATTGTTTCGCCCATACATTGAATCTGATTGCCAGGGGGGGCGGGGTTTAAACAGGCTGTCAGAAACAGTGGAGAAGGTCAAACACGTAGTGGACCATTTCCATTGAAGCGCCTTATCGGCAGGGAAGCTAAAGACCACACTCAAACAAATGGGTCTGACCCCAAGCTTCTGCAGGATTGCCCCACCCGGTGGAACTCTATGACGGTAGATTTGTGTCTTCATTATTCAATCAAAACAAAGGTTGCTTCAATCAAAAAATATATTTTCAATTAAAAAAAAGCCTTCACTTCAATCAAAAAAAACTTTTTCAATTAAAGAAAAAAAGTGTTTGAATGCTCAAAAATATTTGAGACCCAAAACTTTGATTGAAAACGTTTTTTTGATTGAAGTAATCTTTTTTGTGTTTGGGCCATATTATGGGTAGGACGTTTGTGTCTTTATTATTCAATCCCAAAAAAGTTGCTTCAATCAAAGAAAACGTCGTCCTGCTCCGCTCTCAAGTCTGTCATGAATATCGCCGCACAGTAGTTTGAAATGAGTCAGTTGAAATTCATACTTTTGAAATTAAGGACGTTGCTGATTATGAAATAAATATATATATATATATATATAATATAAATGTATACTCAATAACGTCATTATTTTTTAGATCTAGTTGATCTGTGGTCAAGGTGCAACCTAGACCTATTTTAAACTCGTTTCACGCTAGAGGTCGCCCCTTAGACCTGCCGTCAACCCCCAGGTTGATGAAATGTTTGCAGGCTAGCCTAAATATCCACTTTCATATTCAAATTATATTCCTTCAACCTTCACTACATGGGGTAAACAGAGGATGTTGGCCTAGATGGCAAACTGACTCTTGTTGGAGGAAAATACACACAAGGCAGTATTCTCAACAAGCAACTTTCCCTAGCATAGTTTTTAGATAATTGAGGAAACCAATTATATCCATGGTAATATTCATTTTGTCATGGCATCACATTTTTATTCCCTCCTCTTATATCCAGGGTTGCAGGTGAAATATTTGCCAAGATGGACCGCCTCCACGTTTTCTTCAGGACTGGTGTTACCAGTATGTGGTGACCGGGACGCTGAAGGACAAAAAAAGAAAATGTGCATGATGCAAAGTTGTCCCCACTAATCCAAAAGGTGTGTTGAAATCTCAAGTGCATATCCTTTCCATTATGAAAGTCTTGTGTGAAAGATATTTTTTCTGGAAGTCATGGAAAATATGCTTTCAGATGGAAAATGCGACTGATGTGACAGAGTACACAGAGGAAACCCAACAAAACATCATTAGTGTGTTTTTTTTGATTGAAGCAACTTTTTTTTGGGATTGAATAATAAAGACACAAAGTCCTACCCATAATATGGCCCAAACACAAAAAAGATTACTTCAGTCAAAAAAATATTTTCAATTAAAAAAAAACTTCACTTCAATCAAAAAAACTTTTTCAATCAAAGAAAAAGAGTGTTAAAATGTTTGGGTCTCAAATAATTTTTTGCATTCAAACACTTTTTTCTTTGATTTAATTTATTTTTTTGATTGAAGTGAAGGTTTTTTCTTATTGAAAATATATTTTTTGATTGAAGCAACCTTTTTTTGGATTGAATAATAAAGACGCAACTCTACCTTCATAGAGTTCCACCTTTTACATGCTACAGCGGTTTGTAAGGCTTAGTGATGCCATCATCACCAGCCTGGCTTTGGTGAATTCATCAATGTCAACATTGACCCATGAGGAGTGGGAAGCCCAATTTCCACCGGGTCCGTCGCAGCGCGATACAGCTGCGCCACAGCTGATAGGTACCACTATAATCAATGAGAGTGTTTCCACCAGGAGCGTCTCAGCAGCGTCCCAGCAACGGCTCTCCGCGCTGCAGCGCTATCAATAGGTAGCATTTCTATTTTTGACGGAGCTGTTTCTAACTCGCTACAAGCTCAACAGAGCGGATTGCACTAGACAGGAAGTCAGACACTGAATCAGCATAATAAAACTTCCGTCTTTAAAAATAACACAACCCGTGCAGCCTCCCGATCGTATTTCAGCAACAAACATGAATGAAACAGACAGATAAAGACTCCATCTAGCTACGTAGCTACTGACACATGACATCAGCACAAAAATCAAAGAAAATTACCAAATCAACCAAAATTGAGCAAGTTAACAAAATTGGGCCGTTTAGTTGTGCTGCTACTACAGTAATTACGGTAGACTAAAGGCACTCGTTGGTATTTGATTGGGCTGCTGTAATTGCTGTATTAACAGTGCAACTTCATTTTAAAAGGCAGATTTCTCTCCCAGAGCATGCTCCGGTCCGCTGCTGTAACGCTCCCGGTGTGAGTTGACGCCGGGCAGAGGACGGAGCTAAAGGTATGAAATAATAATGGTAATTAAATAACTAAATACAGTTATTAAAATAGATAAATACATTCATACAATTAATACATAATTATTTCATAAACACATTACAAAAAGGTTCCAAATAAAGATAATCTGACCCACTGTAACTGTGTCCTTTCTGTAGCTATGTGACATTTTGGCACGGGGTCTGCAAAGGCTCACTGCAAATCACCTGAGGACCGGCCGCTTCAAGCAACCTGTGGTGGTGTCCCTTCTATCTATACTCAACGCTGAGATGGCCAAGCGTTTTTTCACAGAATTGAGTTCAACACCTTGCTGTCAGAGTCCTCAATCCTTGACCCCAGGTTCAAGAGGAAGGCCTTCTCTGATGACTAGGCAGCCAACGAGGCAATCCAGAGATTTAGCTGCAGCAGCAGCACAGGTGCCAATCACCGTTCCATCCAACCAGGAAGCTCTGATGGAACAAGGAGCTCACAACCCAGAGAAGTGAGCCAGATCTGGGCTGACTCTGATGAGCAGGCTTGTGTGTCACATCAGTCCCAGCACAGAAGCGACCCTCGAGATCCGGTCCTTCTTACAGGAGGCGCTGATCCCCAGGTCCTGCAATCCACTGACCTGGTGGAAAAATCAATCAGTGGTCTATCCCAGGCTGACTTGTGTCATGATGGAGAGATTTTGTGTTTTGGCGACATCTGTGCCATATGAATGGGTATTCAGAAAGATGGGGCAGATCATTTCTGTAAAGTGCAGGAGGTTTCATGCTCTGAAAATATATTTTGAATAGAAATATGCATGCTTGTTTACAGCATGATACATAGAAAGTAACTTCACTCTGGCAACATGTGGTTTATCACAACCCTAACTTGAAACGTAAATATGTCTGACTATGAAACGAGTCAGACATTCCTTTTACCACAGAGCCAAAGGGAAACTTTTATGAACCTGAATATACAGGTACTGAGCTTCGTCAGAAGGAGTTAGAACGGGCAGAGAGAGAGGAGAGAGACACAGAAGCGGCCCAAGCTGAAGTTGAACCTGCAGCTGTAGCTGTGATTAGAGACAGAGTGTGCGATAAATGGTGGTGCACTTGTTCAAAGTGTCAATTAATGCCGATGGAGGTAGAATGGGAACTTGTCATGCCACAGATGCAAGAGGAAACACGTGCACCAACTGCTGTCTGCATAATTCCAAATCTGCACCATTTTTTATATATTTTCTTGTCTATAATATACTTACCTCAGCTGTCAACAGGTGCCAGTGCGCAGTGATACGACGTCAGGGAAAATAGTGCCAGGTGATTGTGAGGTCTGACTTTTTTACGGACAACGATTTTGTGATGCAAATGTATTACTCTTTTGAACGTATGACAATATGGCAGATAAGTGGCCAGACAGTTAAAAGGGTTATTTATGTGTTAAAATGGTGCCCCATACATAGAAAAAAAGTTCAGGCTCAGGATTTTTTTCCACTATCAGCCCTGAGTAAGTGATCTTACTTGACTCAGTGAGCGACTCAAAAGTACTGAGCCACCCCTCACCCATTGCTCTAAGTGAAGCAAGGTCAAACTGCATTAACTAGTTGAATCAGGATCACACTCTATCTAAATTCATCTGGTCCAAGAGAAAAAGAAATGTTTTTTCTCTCTGTGTATTCTGCTGCTTCAGTGCACTGCAGAGGTTATTGTTCTGTAGATGAGAGTGGGCTGTGCAGCAAGTCTAATGTGATATCCACTGAGAAGCCACTATTTGGGGGGATTTCAGATGTGCTCAGAATACTGATCAAAACGAAACAAAACAAAAATAATTGAAAAGAACCAACAAAACAAAAACAATCACAATGAAACTGTACATTATGATCTGCAAAGTTGTTTGATTATGAGAGGAAAAACAAGATTATACAGCATGTAGACAGTTGCTATCAGTTTCCTCCTGTACCTGGTTGTCATGGAGACTGAAACAATCAGTACATTACTGTTATCTCAACTGTTTTCTGTGGGTCAGAGCACAAAAGAGTGTCATGTATGCTCATTGAGTTATGTCTGGTTTTCTGTTTAGATTAATAAACATCATTAATATCTATCTATCTATCTATCTATCTATCTGTCTATCTGTCTATTGTGTGTGTATATGTGTGTGTGTGTATATACAGTGGAGGAAATAATTATTTGATCCCCTGCTGATTTTGTAAGTTTACCCCCTTACAAAGATATGAACAGTCCATCATTTTATGGTAGGTTTATTTTAACAGAGAGAGACAGAATATCAACAAAAAATCGTGAAAAAAATGAAATAAAGGTTATAAATTAATTTGTATTTGATTGAGTGACATAAGTATTTGATCCCCAAGCAAAACATGACTAGTACTTGGTGGCACAGAGGTCATGTTTCTTGTAGTTGGTCACCAGGTTTGTGCCAATCTCAGGAGGGATTTTGGTCCACTCCACTTTACAGATACTCTCCAAATCCTGAAGGTTTCGAGGCTGTCGCTTAGCAACTTGAAGTTTCAGCTCCCTCCACAGACTTCTTATGGGATTAAAGGATAATTACCGTTTTTTACAACCTGGACCTTATTTATAGCATAAAATACGATCATTTACTCACCCAGACAACTTTGGTGTAATTTGGAGTCGTTCAGATGAAATTAGCTCCAGTGGAGCGCCGCGTATATCCATAATGCGAGTACACGGGGCACTGAAGCGCAGCCTCTATATAATGCATTATCTGCCGCAAAACTAGTTCATTACACCAATATTTTGTTATGATACGTTAGTGCTATTCCCCTCCGAGTCCGTGGTGGCATGTCAACATCCGGGGTCTGTAGGTTGACCCAGAGCGATAGCTGGGTTGACCTACTAACCTCTGATCTGGATTATGTAATTTCCAAACGGCGCACACAGCCACAACACGGCTCGTTTAGCTCTAGTTTGCGACTGCTATTTTTTGGCAACATGGCTGAATATTTTTCCGACTCTGAGGTGGTGGACAATGACTTTGTTTATGATGGACGTCCTCCTCGTTGAAAGGAGGATGCGGAGGCAGAGAGAGGAACAGCTGGCCAAAGAACAACAAACAGCTGCCAGCTATCGCTCTGGGTCAACCTACAGACCCCGGATGTTGATAACATCCCACCACAGACTCGGAGGGGAATAGCACTAATGTATCATAACAAAATATTGGTGAAATGAACTAGTTTTGCGGCAGATAATGTGTTATATAGAGGCTGCGCTTCGGTGCCCCGTGTACTCGCATTATGGATATAAACAGCACAACACTGGAGCTAATTTCATCTGAACGACTCCAGATTACACCAAAGTTGTCTGGGTGAGTAAATGATCATATTTTATGCTATAAATAAGGTCCAGGTTGTAAAAAACGGTAGTTATCCTTTAAGGTCCGGAGACTGGCTAGAACACACCAGGATCTTAATGTGCTTCTTCTTGAGCCACTCCTTTGTTGCCTTGGCTGTATGTTTTGAGTCATTGTCATGCTGGAAGACTCATCTATGATCCATCTTCAGTGTTCTGGCTGAGGCCAGGAGGTTCTCATCCAAGACTCTACGGTACATGGCCCTTTTCAAGTCTTCCTGTACCCCCTGTACAGTCCCAAAGCAGAATGTTTCCACCTCCATGTTTGACAGTGAGGATGGTTGTCATATTCAGCATTTTTCTGCCTCCAAACATGGCGAGTCGATTTGATGCAAAAGAGCTCAATTTTGGTCTCACCTGACCACATCACATTCTCCCATGCCTTCTCAGAACCATTCAGGTGTTCATTGGCAAACTTCAGACGGGCCTGTACATGTGCCTTCTTGAGCAGGGGGACCTTGCAGGCACTGCAGGATCTCAATCCATTACGGCTTAGTAGGGGCGGTAGAGCGGCCATCCTCCAACTGGAAGATTGGCATTGTGATTCCTGGCTCACATTTCGATGTGTCCCCTGAATTGCTCCTGTTGCTGCGCCAACGGTATGTGAATGAGAATGAATGGTTAGTTTCCTCCTGATGAACAGGTTAGTACCCTGTGTGGTAGCTCCTGTCATCAGTGTATGAATGTGTGTGAATGGGTGAATGAGATGTAATGTAAAGTGCTTTGAGTGGTCATAAAGACTAAAAAGGCACTATATGAGTACAGTCCATGTACCATTACTTAGTGTGTTACCAATGGTTTTCTTGGTGACTGTGGTCCCAGCTCCCTTAAGATCAAGATAACAAGCTCCTCCTGTGTAGTTTTGGGCTGATCCCTCAACTTTCTCAGAATCATCTTTACCCCACGAGGTGAGATCTTCCATGGAGCGTCAGAGCAAGGGTGATTGACTGTTATCTTGTAGTTCTTCCATTTTATAATTATTGCCCCAACAGTAGTCTCTTTCTCATAAAGCTTCTTGCTGATGGTCTTGTAGCCTATTCCAGCCTTGTGCAAGTCTACAATCTTGTCCTTGACGTCCTTTGTCAGCTCTAGGTTTGAATGGAAGAGATTTAATCTGTTTCTTTTATACACATAATGAGTTGAGATTAGGAGAACCTTCCTAAGGGGACAGGACTAATTTGAGTACCTCATGCGCACAAAACCGGTCTGTGGGGGTCAGAATTCTTCTGCTGCTTGCTAGGAGATCAAATACTTATTTCACTCAATCAAATACAAATTAATTTATAACCTTTTCTTTCTGGATTTTTTGTTGATATTCTGTCTCCCTCTGTTAAAATGAACCTACCATAAAAATGATGGACTGTTCATGTCTTTGTAAGGGGGTAAACTTACAAAATCAGCAGGAGATCAAATAACTCGTGATGAATCACTAATTAATTGCTCATTTTTAATTTTTTTCTAAATGTACTTTAAAGGGATATTTTACAAGTTTGTGATACTCGTATTAAGATGGGAGTGGATACATATGCTTGCTTTCTGCAAATGTATATTCATTATTATTGAATTCAATCCAGATCAATGAAATACTGCATGCTCCAAAAATCCTGTTGGCACACACAGTCACTCTTTCTCACACACGAGCACAGAAGAATATAATAAGAGCATTATACACACAGTCTGTATCTCTCTCTTCTTTGCTCTCTCTAGTCTCTCTTAGTTCACACACACACACTCATACACACTTGAGGCGAGCATGAGGATCTCTCTCTGTATCAGCTGTATTTTTGGTATTTGAGACGTGATGTACTCTGCTTGTTATCCAAAATGTTACTGCTGCATTGCTCCTTGTTTCCAGACTACAGACTGGGACAAGGGTCAAACAAAACGTATGTGCATTAGTCACATGTGTTAAAAATTAACGCAGGTAATGACTTTGTGGTAACGCGTTATTAATGTGGTAACTATGGCAGCCCTATATACACACACATATATATGTATTTATTAATTAATTTATATATGCGCTATATGTTCTATGTTGGTGATAAAGGTGATAATTGTAATGTATGTGTTTTTATTATGTGTACTATATTAATATTATATTATATATGTTAATGAGTTAACAATATATATGGAACACTTCACTTCAACATAATGCACTCCAGTCCACCACCACCACCCACAATAATAAACATAAAGTAAAATGATCATCTTTCTGACATTGTCAACACGAACTGAAGATATATAAGCAACATAAAAGTAAAATGTATGGCAGAGCTGTTGTGTTGGATTACATTAGATTACACAAGTGTTCCTCATAAAGTGCTTAGTGAGTGTATACATTTTAGACTAACCAATACATTGGAGAGCAGATTTTATTGGCCAATTAATGGTAATTGTAAATACATGTTTTAAAGTAAAAAGAAATTACATTAAGCTGAAAAACATTAAAGATAGGGGTTTGAGGGTTTTTTGTTGCTATAGCACTGTTTGTCTACTTTCAAGCACTGTGATGCCACTGTTGGAGCAGCACAGCTCGAGAACGCAGTCTGTACACCTATTACATGTTTTCACAGCAAGGCACTCCATCCAGTTTATGACACATGTCACTGAAAACTATAGATAGTATTTCAAACTCATGGTGGCTCGTGAGTGCCCAGTAACAGTGAAAATAAACATACTCAGAAGATTGTCTTATATACATTATTTCAGCTGAAAAATAGTTGCTAAACAAAATTTTTAGTCATGCACTCAAATTATTGCCTTACACATTATAGCAGAGTAAAAAAGTGACTGAAATACAGACTAGGACCTCCTTAGACATGTATTCCCCCTTGAGGTAATATGTTTAGTCATTAGCCACCCATTCTAATGTACTTGTTGTTTAATGATAGCTGTGATTTAGTTTTCATAAGCATCCCTGCAACCCTCACTGAGACATTAAAGATGGGATCATTACCATAAGCCATTAGATTGAATTCTTTTTGTTCTGATTCTTTGAGAGCTTCTGACCTTTCACAATAAATTTGCTATACATGGTCATATATTTCATGTATCTCTGACTGAAATAGTATTTAAAATGCAACATGTTTATTCACATTGGCCCTCGCAAATACTTTAAAATTATAACATGTTTCTTACCCCAAGCTATTGAAATCAATTTAAATATTTTGGACTGTAATGAAACTCCATTAGGAAGTGCATGATTTATGTTTTTCATGAAACTGAAAAATTAATACCACATTTGCTTAAATGTCTAATTTCCTCACAGACCTTTGAATTAGCTATGGAGTGTAAGACAAGAGTAAGCTGACAACTTCAATGACAATAATACATTAAACACAGTATGCAAAACATGATCAAAAAAATGTTGTTAACTATAAGACTCGCAGATGATACTAATTTATTTTTATCACACAAGAACATACATGATCTGGAAAAGAGTCTCATTTTATAATTTTTCGTTCAAACAGAAATCGAAGCAACCTTGAATTTATCGATATTAAAATAAATGACAGTCCTATTGAAAGAGTGAAGTCCACCACTTTCCTGGGAGTTCATATGGACAAGTTCGTACATTTCAGAGGCCATATTCATGTATTAACTAAGAAACTATCAGAATATGTTGGATTATTTTTTAAGTTGCAGCAATTTTTACGTGGTGAAGCACTTGTAACATTATATCGGTCATTATTTGAGCCTCATCTTAATTATTGTAATATTATTTGGTGCAATACATTTCTGGGTCACCTAGGGAAAGTGATCATTCTGCAGAAGAAAATTATTCGAGCTATGTCTTGGGCTAAATTTGACATTCCTTCTGACCTGTTCTGTCATTGTTATGGCCTTCTGAAAATTACTGAAAGACCGTGTAAAGTGAAAATATATTTGTGTTCTGAGTTAGTCACATCACAGACAGATGTGTTATTAACCATCCTTCCAAATTTGAATGCTAGAAAAATTGTCTAAGAATGTAAAATTATCTTTTAAAATCATGAAAAATCAAGCACTTCTCTGTGCTGCCAAACGCTGGGGGCGTGTCTGCTGAAGGCGCTGGAAACACACCCACGAGCGGAAGGGGGCTGCCTCCGTGTAACATAGCAACAGTAGCAATGGACGCTAGCGCTAACAACAGCATTGCAGTGACCCAGCCCTACATGTTTGAGCCATCAGAGCCAGATACTGACTCGGAGTCAGACAATGAACATGCACAATCTCGTGCCTCACAGTCTGCAACAGAATGGTAATGTATTTCTCCTATTTATGCAAGTTAGCAATATGTATTACTGACTATGGGAGTCTACAGTTAGCCGAGTTAGCCGCCAAGCTAGCAACCGAGTTACACTCCCACTGACTATTATAGCCTAGCAAAAACTTTAGGGTTTCATGTAATGAAGAATTGTGATTGTTTTGTCTGTTCACAGATTAAACAACACTTGACTTTTATTACTGTTTCGTTAATTTAATTACTCCTTTTGTTTATACCTAATAAAGGTAGTACTAGTATTTGTTTTAGAGTGTAGTGGGTGGTAAACCCAAGTAAATTCAGTTTGTCCAGCTTTGAAAGGAGGCAGTTTACTCGTTTTTTCAGATCACATTATTCAACAAATGTGGGGAAACGCATTAGGTAACTAATTAGACTACAAAAAAGTAAAATATAACACTAGCCAGTTTCACTTAGTCAGTTACTTACTTGTGTCTTCTGATTAATTTGTGGATTGCTGAATGTCATCATTATAACACACAGGCTGAATAAGACAATATGCTTCAACTGATTAGGTCATTTTGCTGAACCAGGCTTCATACTGAACTGACAACTGAAATGGTTAACATTCGTCACACTGTGATTAAAAATGTACTTGTGCAGGTGCACATGTGGAGAATGCAGAACAATGCCCACAGAGGTTGAACATGTCTGCTGCAAGGAGCTGAATGCTGTATGTAAATGAAAACTGTTTTTCACAATAATAATTCAAATAATGAATACATAAGCAGCAGCATACTAGATGTCTAGCACTAAAACACCTATTACACATATTCCTATAGGTTCAGAGTAGATGTGGAGAGCTGCCTAAAGAGCCACGCTGCATGACTCTTCATCCAGGCTTGGCTGAAGAACCCCTACTCCCTGCAGAATGCCCTAAACATTTATCAGGCAGACCATGGACCACTGGCGGAAAAGGAAAGATCTGGGTAACGTAGACAATATAATAATTGTTTTACTGATTTCGGATATTTATAAATTACACTTGTGTTGATCAAATGACATGCCTTTCAAAGAGAGGTAAGGTTTAGTACCCGGGAATAAACTTACATCATTTATACAATCATATTATAGTTAACTAATGTATACAGTGTATTTCATTTACACTCAAAGCACATGAGTGATGCTTGACTGTATCCATTTTAATCCTTCATCTTCCTGAGCTATATATAAACTCTCATGTTGGACAGATAAATACTGGTTCATTCTTTAGCTGTTTTTCACTACATAGTAAATCAACCAACATGTACATCACCTTGATATATAGATGTATAAACTGAATGCACATGATTGGACATTTATACAAGCAATCATAGGTTTATTATTATTATTAATTCTGAAAATGTAGCTGTGTGGTCGTGGAAATTCTTTGGAATAAAAAAACTGCTGTCCATTTTCTTGTCCATCCATTTAGCCAATATGATGAGGTAGACTGCAGGTTGATGAATCAAACTCATCTTCCGAGGTCCCAATCTGTAAGACATGACAAAAAATGTGGAGGGAAAGGCTTTTTGTTTATTACATCAATCAAACAAATAAGTTCAGTTTGGTTTGGGATAGGTTCTTCTAAAAGACAACACATGTCAATAATGTTTTGTGAAAGACAGCTCCAGTGTCAAATTTGATTACACAGAGGACAACATACCAAAAAGAAACATACATAAAAATATAAATCAAAGTATTTTTCTACATTTTTTATTACAGGCGTGCTCGCTATCTGGCCTACAGGAGTTTTGTGTCCTGGTGCTGGGGATACCTGGGAAAGGACAACCGGGTTGTCATCCCCTCCTGTGTTGTCCTCCGCATTCATCAGGAGTACCCTGATGAAGATGGGGAATACACAGGTTTTAAACCTCCCCTTTAGATTGATTTATTATTTATAGTTTATTGCTTGCTTATATTGTTATTTGTTTATAAAATGTGTCCAATGTAAAATAAATGTATTATTGAGTAATGATATATTTGTGTGTGTCACAACTTACTTCTTTTACAATGGAGGCTGGTGGAGCTCTGGTCCTGAGATTGGCTGAGGCAGGAGTAGGCTTGGGCGGTATAAAGGTGTTGCAGTATGCCAAGGTGCTTTCTGAGTGCTTCATACTGTTATAGTGGTTTAATTTCAAATGTTTTAGTCACCACGGAAATTAGTCTCCAGAAATGTGTAATAAATACCATACACTAAGGTAAATGTCTGGAAGCTATGAAGGCTTGAAAAAAAAATATATACCGCCCAAGTCTAGGCACAAGGTAAGTCACAGGAACAGTGGCTGCCAGATATGATGGAGGAAGACACTGAGACCTGTACATGGGAAAAGAAAACAGGAATAAGGAAAAGAGACATTAGGCTGTCATCATGACCACTGCATACATACACACAACATACCTCGTGGGTACCTCGGAAGCCACTTTGACGCTCATTTTAGGTGTCCCTCGGTCCATGTTTTACATTACACACAAACGTAAAACCTCAGTCTACATATAATTCCTTGTCATAGCTATATTGGTGCACATAAAATATTACCTGTCGATTATCATTGTGTTGTCGGATGGATGACGCTCAGGGAATAAGGCCAAATTATGTCACGATTACATGCATGCTAACATTACACGGGCATGACAGGGTGCATGATTTTAAAATCACTTTCAGGATTTGCACATTCAGCAAAATGCATTTAATTGCCTAAATGTACAGTATTATAACTTATAAGCACATAACGTTACTTACACTCTCTGACGGGCACATAATGCCGGTGGCGGTGATGATGGCACCTGCTGCCGGCGGGATGGGAGGATGTAAGCGGTGAGGGAGACGGTCGGTGGCGGGCTGGTGGCGGTGATATAGGCACCTGCTGCCGGCGGGATGGGAGGATGTAAGCCGGGGAGGGAGACGGTCGGTGGCGGGCACGTAATGCCAGTAGCACCTGCTGCCGGCGGGACAGGGGACGTAAGCCGGGGAGGGGGACGGTCGGTGGCGGGCACGTAATGCCAGTAGCACCGGCGGGACGAGAGGACGTAAGCCGGGGAGGGAGGCGGTCGGTGCGGCACCTCTAACCAGACACAACGGACTGCTCAAAAATCCAGACTTCCAGTGAAGATGCACACACGAGGAGGCGACATGACTAGTTAGCTAGCTGAAAATGACTGTAATTGATGCTATCCAAAACGCGAGAGCGAGCTGGAAAACGACTGAGGCTAATGCGCTGAATGTATTTATACTGCAGCAGCAGCAGGGGCGGGTTTATGATAATCAGGGCCGCGTTACGTAACGCGGCCCTGATTTCAGACCCGCCTACTAAATCCTGACACAGAAATCTGGAAACACAGTTTGTGAAGCCTAGCTCCACAATTCAAATCTAAATGGTTGAAATGCTTTTTACACCTTTTTTAGAAATACATTTATGACCTATTTAATGTGTTTAGAAGAAAATGTCTGATTTCACTTTACACGGTCTTGAACTTAATACTTTTCATAATGCTTGTAATATGTTTTGTGTTGTTAATAAGCTCAACAAAAGAATGTGTAACCTGATTCCAATTTCCTTTCCTCCGCATTCATACCAGACTAGGAAGAAGCATTTTATTAAGGGAAAAAAACTGAAAACTCAAATGTACCAGGCTCAGTTTTGTTTGTAAAGGTCCACTGGTATGGAGCAGTCTTGATAAAGACTTGCAAATGTCCACATCTATACTTGTTTTTAAAAATAGGAGGAGGCACCTGTTGTCGAAACAATCTCAGTCATGATTCTGATATGATTCTTTTTCCTATATTTTAGCTCAAGTTGGTTTATGTTTAATTGTTATGTATGTAATGTATTTATTTTGTGCCTGGGCCCCTCTCTTCCTAGGGTATCCCATTTCACATAAGCTAACTACAAAAATGAATATGTTGTACATGGTTTTAATTGAGGTGTGAATAAAGAAATGATGATGATGATGAAGACTATTAAAAATGAGTGTTCATTTCTGCCATGTGTGTAGTCAAAATGATACAGAAGACAGTGATTAACTCATCTTGTATCCTACCTTTAATGGATCATAACATATCTGTAATGGAATGAATCTGCAGATACTCCAGTTCAAGATGACCAAACATTTTCTGTTGTCAGTTTTTGAAACACAACAAAGGCCAAAATGTTTGGCCTTTGGCCAAAATGTTTGGCCTTTGGCCAAAATGTATCTTTAGGCACTTTTCATGTTCAGCAGGTCTCTTTCATTTAATTCAAAGCCACCCAACATTCCCCTATGAACAAGCACTTGGCGACAGCGGCAAAGGAGAAATCCCCCTTTAGCGTGAAAAAACCTCAAGCTGAACCAGGCTCTAGGTGAGCGGCCATCTGCCTTGAGAGGCACAAGAGGAAGAAAGGAGATAGAAGCACAGTAACAACAACATTGAAAAAAAATAGGACTTATGTCAGTTCATTATTATTACAACTGTGTTTTCTGTTTTTTGGTTTTCTGCTGCCTCTGCAATATGTTTGTTCTGCTTTTCTCGTCACATTTTCCCACCACACTTGCCCTGCAACATCCTTGTTAGCCCTGCCCTGCATGACAGTCAACATATTTTACGTCAAAAGAAAGGCAAGTAGTGGAATGAGTAATACAGGAGGTATTTGCAAGCTCAGGTGACATAGACTTTCTTCCAGTAGATCTTCATGTCATGTGCAGAGACCAAGTGATCACAAGCCACAAGCAGCTCTTTGTGTTTGACCGCTTTTCTGTTTGAAGTTATGAAGTCATTGCACTTCCACAGAGGTAGGTGGAAGGAAAAGCTGAGATGTATGTAGTTGCAGTTAGTGCCCATACCAGTCTTTAGACATTTTGATCAAAGTAGTAGTGGTGTGAGAGTTCATGAGGTAGAGGGTCACAGACCGGAGTGGTACTTTACGAATGTCATCAGAGCATTATTGGCAGACTGCAACATCCATGCCTAAGGGAGCTACAGTTCTGTGTGTAGCGCACCGCCATATGAAAACTCAACACATTGGTTACTATGCACTCTCTAATTTGGTGACTGTTGAGGAAGGTCACTGGCAAGTGGTGAATTTCAGTGATCACTCTCTGGCCACCAAGGTTGTTAGAAAATGTCTTGACGGCCCACACCATGGCCAACAGTTCCTTTTTACAGTCAGTGTATTTGAATTCAGGGGCCAGCAGAGTTTTGCTGGCATCCATCCATCCATCCATCCATCCATCCATCTTCTTGCTGGCATACACCACAATATACTTGATATTTGAAAAGATGATTGCAGAGTTTAGGGCATTCTGGCCTCTGCCAACACCTGTCCTGACTGGACTGCAAACTCTTGGTCAGGCCCAACTTTTGCATCAAGAGGCACCTCTAAGGGCCCCTGTTTGGTGCATTTTTTAGATAGTATGGAGGCAGGCTTTAATGAGGAGTTGGCAGTCGGAATGGTGATGGTCTGGAGGACCATTTGTTTATTTTCTGTGAGGTCAACTTGACAGATAGAGTCGCTGTTAAGCAGTGCAGGTCCTGGCCTCCCTGGGGCCCTAAGCAAAATTCTGCTAAGGGGCCATAACCCATAACCCATGACCCAGCTGCCATGTAAACCATTTATTTCATTTGCCACACAATCACACCTCATACACCAGTGTTCCCGCTACATTCTAAGAATAAGTAGACCTATACACAACAGAATGAAGTATAAACAATCTTTTAATGAATATAAGAAATAATAAAATGTAAACAAATATTCAAATAAGAAATCTGATAACATATAACATAATAAATATTGAAATAAGTAATCAGATAATATATAAAAAAATATTAAAACAGTACAGAAGCAGCATCATGCTGAACATGAACATAAATAACAAATCAGACTATATATAAAAATAAAGATACATTGCCTTTACTGATAAACCAAAGTATAAAACCTTTAAATTATAGATCATACATTATTATTGATTTTATCAGTTGTATCAATATTTTGTTGACTATATAAATTAAAATAAAATATATAATATAAAATACAATTCATACCATAGCTTGGATGAATATTCTGTTCTTATTTACTGTGAGAGATGTGCATCCATATTGCCTAACTATTAACTAATTAACATTTTAAAATCAATATTTAACCAATAGTCATTGCTGCAATCCATTGCTTGCAATATCCTCCTTTAGGTCAAAGTTGTAACTACCGAATTTTTCGGATTATAAATCGCTCCAGAGCATAAATCTCACCAGCCGAAAATGCATAATAAAGAAGGAAAAAAACATATATAAGTCGCACTGGAGTATAAGTTGCATTTTGACGTGTGTGTATGTGTGTGTGTGACGATCGCTGATATATTATAGACAGACACACATACACACATCAGAGCAAGAGAGCATGACAAAGTTTTTTTCTTCACACATTCTGTTTACCTCAGATAGCGTAGCCTCTTTGATAATGACTTTGATCATGGAAAGAATAAAAATTATGATATAAAATGTAAGATTTCTGTTGTGAAATATGCGGAGGAGAATAGTGGAAAAGCGGCCGCGAGCCATTTTTCTGTGGACCCCATAAGGGTGAGGGAGTGGAAGAAGCCGAAAACGGAGCTTCAACACCTGTCAGAACAAGAGGGCAGCTATTGTCTGGACTACTGAAAAAAGTGATGACTGATTTAAAACTTGTGATTTGTCTTGTGAATTATCTTACAATTGTTTTGTTTACTTCGTAATTTCTGCCCATTTTTTTTATTTGATATTTTACGGTAATGTGTTAATAATTTCACACATAAGTCGCTCCAGAGTATAAATCGCACCCCCGGCCAAACTATGAAAAAAACTGCGATTTATAATCCGAAAAATACAGTAACTGTAATGCAATACAAACAATTTACATTTTCCCTCTCTTTACCAATCATTTTTCAATTCTCTCTTTTTATTTTCTATACTAATACAGTAAATGTGGCGAAATTGTTCAGTTTCCAACATCAACAACAGTCTGGGTAGCAATTTAACCTTTGGGTTATTTAACATCTGTTCGCTGACAAAAAAGGGACCTCTGCTCTATGATCTCCTGAATGATTGTAAGTTCAATTTCTTTTGCTTGACTGAGATATGGCAGCAGCCTAATGACTTCTCACACCTTAATCAAACTATTCCTCCTGGGTTTGTCTACACATCACAACCCTGTTTCTCTGGTAGAGGGGGCTGCCTGGCAATACTATACAGTGAAAAATGGAAAGTGTCCTCTATTACTGTGCCTGTGTACCCTTCATTTGAATCCATTGCTCTCCTAATCAAGGGCCCAACTCCTACCATCCTCGCCACTATTTATCGTCCACCCAAGCCGAACAATGCCTTCCTGCAGGAATTCTCTGCCTTCTTAACAACCTTATGTTCTGTGTCCCCAAATCTACTATTGCTGGGTGATTTTAATATTCACTTGGATAGCATCAACAATGCTTTTACAAGGGACTTTACTTCATGCCTTGACAGCTTTGGAATACAGCAATATATTGACTTCCCAACACACTCCAAGGGACACATTCTTGACCTAATCTGCTGTTCTGGTGTAATCCCTCATAACTACTGTGCCTCAGATCTGCCTATCTCAGACCACAAGTTAATATCCTGCAATATCAATCAAAGATTATCCAAGACTATTATGCATCGCTCTATCACATTCCGAAACATCAAAAATATTCCCTCTCCAATAGAATTGATGACAAAGCAGAGAAAATGTATCCACCACAGATGAACTGGTATCTCACTACAATGATGGACTTCATGGACTGCTAAATACTCTTGCACCTCTGAAAAATAGGTCTTTTTCTTTTACCCACTCTGCTCCTTGGTTTACACCAGCCCTACACCAGCTCAAAACTAAAGGCCGTCGTTTGGAGTGCCTTTATGTCAAAACCGGCCTTGCAGTTCACAAAGAGATGTATTATAATCACATATTTCAATACAAGGATGCTCTTTCCTCAGCCAAGACCACATACTACACAACCTTAATCAGGACAGCTGATGAGAACACTAGAGCCCTGTTCTCAACTCTTAACAATATTCTGAAATCACCTGATGCTCTACCACCTCATTTACTCACAGTTACACAGTGTGATACATTCATGACCTTCTTCAATGCCAAAATTGAAAATATCCACCAGACACTGACTGCTACAAATAACTCTGCATCCTCTCTGCACTCTTGGTCTACATCTTCCTTCAGATCTCCGCTCACCAGTTTCATATTGCCAACTGTCGCTGAAATAAATGGTCTCATTCATAAATCCAAGTCATCTACCTGCCCACCTGATAAAAATCTGCCTACCTGCCCTGTCTGCATTAATAACTGACATCATTCATTCCTCACTGACCTCTGGTGTTGTTCCATCTTCACTAAAGACTGCTGCAATAACACCAACACTCAAGAAACGTGGCGCCGATCCGAATGACTTGAACAACTTCCGTCCCATCTCAAACTTGCCATTTTTCTCCAAAATACTAGAAAGAACGGTTGCAGCTCAGGTCCACACCCATCTGTCTGACAACAACCTCTATGAACAATTTCAGTCAGGCTTCCGCTTCCGCCGATATGTGTATCTGTGGATGAATAAATGGCAACTCACACGAATACCTGCTTGTTGTTTCCACAATTCACTCTCGTGTTGTTTTCTTTTCCTTTTTTCGTGGCCTGAGGGATAGCTGTGCTTCATGTTGGCTGATGTTATCAGTAAGTATGAGTACACTTTGTAACTCAGATGCGGACTTGGGTCTTTTCGTATTTGTGGGGCCCTGCGTAGTCTGCGTATAGGCAGGACCGGCTCTGCTGTTAAGTGTCAAGGCAGTAAAGATAACAAAGACCCATGATGATTTGGTGTATATTGCCTGATTACCAGATATTTTACCATCACACTGGGACATTTAACATTTTTCCGTCACATTGGATGAAGAGAAATGACCTCATAGAATAAAGAGTATGCCAATTTAAGGGTATTTTGCATGTCATGTCTATACATTTTAAGCTTTTGTGTCATAGCAGTAAAATGTTACTGCTATTAAACTGGACATTTTAACCCTAACCTATAATCTTTCCCTAACCCTGACCAAGTAGTTTTTGTGCCTAAACCTAACCAACAGTGTTAAATGACACAAAAGCTTAAAATGTATAGACATGACATGCCAAATACCCTTAAATTGGCATACTCTTTATTCTATGAGGTCATGTTGGTTAAAGACTGTGTAAAGTGAATTCAGACATTTTCTTCTAAACACATTAAATAAGTCATAAATGTATTTCTAAAAAAGGTGTAAAAAGCATTTCTACCATTTAGATTTGAATTGTGGAGCTAGGCTTCACAAACCGTGTTTCAACATTTCTGTGTTCAGGATTCCCCTGCTGCTGTAGAGGTATAAATACATTCAGCACACACTACTACTACTACAGTCTAGTTAGCTAAGCTAGCCGCAGAGCTAGCAGCTGAGTTAGCAGCAGAAAGCTCTCAGACATAGCGTCCATGTTTCTGGTAGAGGTGGTGACTTTGATTGACAGGTGACACTTGGTAGGGGGCGGGGTCTCAGCGAACTTGGAGGGCACTTTCAAGCAGATGAAAGGGAGCAGTGGAAGGAGAATGATGGCAGTGAGTGTGAGGATGAGGATAAGGAGAAACGTGGATGGCAGATTGCCGAAACTGTGGCAGGAAATGTGCATTCACACTGTGAGCAATGTGATGAACGAGCCAAACCATCACCTCATTTCCTGTAGGAACAGTCAACTGGGAATTCTGGCCAATGTGTGCACACTCAACAAGCTTGTCAGTCATTTGCTATGTTGTTTATAAGCCATCAACAGCCAGCCCTGTTTCTGCATGTCCTTTTTCTCTTACTGATTTGATTGTTCCTCCTCATGAAAAACCTTTGATAAGCTGCAAAATCACTTAATGTCTTAGTTTTACAGCATTATCCTGTCATTTTATCTAGTGCCATCTTCAGGACAAAATTGATGAAATATTTTTATTTTTATTCTCTGCTACATTATTGTATGGTTTGATGTAATTAACATTGCAGCCTTTGGAATAAGATCTTTATATATTATATTCTATTGGCTGTGTCTTCCTTTGAATAGTGCATCCCAACCTGCAATCACATCTCTTCCATGATATTTGGAGAACATGGTGTTGCTATATGGTTTGAAACTGGATTTCCAGACAGTTCCCCTAGGTTTTGATTATGCACTGACCTTTGTACTCTGTAAAACCTTTTGTATTTACATGGTTTTGGTTGTTGCATGCTTTTCAAATAATGAATTTCCTGCATTCCTGCACTTAAGTTGGTGGCAGTGATGTAAAGTACAAAAATAAGAAGTTAGTTCTTCAGACATGTTGGACAGGATGTCAGCATCACATTTCCATGGACCTGATGTTTGCTGAACATGAAAATGAATAATTAAAAAGACATTCTGAACCAAGTAGGAGGTCGTAAGGTTAAAAAAAAACTTTAAAATTGCATTATTGTTGTTGCATTGCTATGTGTCTTTGTTTTGCTGAATGCAGAGCCTGTATAGTGCACTTTGCATCTGTTTTAATTTGCTGCAACATTATTTTTGCTGCTAAAGCGCTTTCTATAAAGATGGTTGAAATGATGAAAAAAACAGCTAAAAGTGTTTCATCTCTCCCTTGCTTCCTTCCTCTCCTGATATGTATATTAGTGCACCATGAAATCGTATTCATTCTTCTCTCACAACTGAAATCACAGATGCAGTTGTCTCTGTAGCAGCCATCAATCAGGAATGATGAATCAGTTGAAGTATTTGTGTACATTTCCATCTCTTCCCTTATATTGCGGTGATATATAGGAACGCCCTGGAGAACTTATTGCATGAACCCAAACAGATAACTTTGAGACACTTTTCTGATCTTCTTTTGTCATTTTGACAAATGATATTATTTATCACAGTCATTTTGATCAAATGAAAAATACTACTTGTCTCATTAGTATCTAAAATCAAATCCTTGACAACAATGAATTTATTTCTGTAGTCATGCATTTTTCTAGACATTTGTACTTGATTTACATATGTATCATTCTGACAGCTACCAGGACCCACAACCCAACAACCCCTCTGTATTTTTATTTAACAAAACCTGGCACTTCAACATTTAGAGGCACATAGGTATGTCCATTTGTAAACAGTAACTGTTTATTTGGTCTTCATTTAAATGACAACCACTACTACTACTACTATTATTATTATTATTATATTTTGGTTTTCTCTTTATCACATTTCGAAATAACACTGAATACCAAATCCTGAGTTGTTTACAGTCTAGCTATTTAGTAGGAATCTCTTGTGTGCATTTATTAATTTTAACTTTTACCCTATTATTGTATATATTACCCCAGTTGCCTGATTACTTTTGACACTTTGCAGATGTATCCTGTCCTTGTAGGTCTAGGGGGAAAAAAGAATGATAACAATGCAAATTTGTCCTAGCATTACACTTTCACAAAAGTAATAAAAGTTAAAAACATGCACCTTTATGGAGGCTATCTACAGATGTGTCTCATGCCAAGTTCAAGTACAGTTCCCACCATCAAAATGGTCTGAAAGCCCTTGAAACTAATATTGAATGTACTGATAAGTTAACTATATGTTGCAGCTCAGGATGAATTCACAAGACGGAAGTCTCTCACGGTGTCTTTTATTTATTTTCCACAATATTCAGTCGGAATTCATTCTGAGCATTAGTGCAGGGGCTTGATCCTTAGAAGGACCAATCTATAAAAAAAATGTTATTTATAGGTTATGAATACCATCTTCCCACAAAAAAAAAATGTGGAGATTGCATCATAGCTTTACAGAAAACACAGCACAGATTGTTGTCAATAAATTACAAAGGTGTCATTTTTCCCAATCAGTATGTACTACATACTGTCTACTGAATTAAAGATTAAAGGCATACTATGCAGGATTTACCAAAAAACAAAAGTAGTAACCCTTCTCAATTATCACTTATGACCTAGAAGTGTGTGAGTGCTTGTATATTTTTCTTGTTATTTTGCTGTGTTCAGGACATTTCTGGCCGTCAATCTTCCTGCAGTGGGTGTTTAGTCTCCCAGCCAAAAACAGCATGGAGGGCGTAAGGTTGGAATGTAGTGACCAGGTAACACTGCTGTCTCTGTCTCTCTCCCCTGTGTGTCTGTCCAGTTGACTGAGGGGGGGGCCGAGCAACACACACACAGAGCAGGGCGGACAATCATCTCATTTCCAAACAGGTGTTATTAGGATCAACTGACCACATATTGGGAAATGAAATGGTTACTTACTTAAAACTTAATGAAGTGATATATTAACTAGAGCAAAAATTACAACAGTGTTTAGCTTAGCTTGGCTCAACTCCACAACTGTTCCTGGCTGAAGAGACACAATGCATTTTGGGGTGACTGAGAATGTCCAGTAAGCTCACACAACATACTCAGACATTCTTGCTATTAATATGGTAATAATGGTATACCCAGGCACATACTATGCAGCTGGATTGTGCTACTTTATTTGACATCACACTTAGTATGAATAGTATGTTAGTATGTGATTCGGAGCACAGTCCCTTTCACATCCCCTGTATCTCCATTCCAACACACTGCATGCCGAAATACCTGTGAACATTTGTGTGTGCGTGTGTGTATACATGTGTGTAGATTGCTCCTTGACAGTGATGGATGGGACCTGGCTGCTGCCTCCACCCTTCTTGCCACTCACTTGCTGACTGAGCCCTATGCCTTATTCATGAGGTTGGGGGGAAGGTAAAAAAAAAGATTCCAAAAGGTTTAAGAATATATTAAGCAAACTCTCTTGGATGTCAACTGACTTGTCAGGTGATGTGTCAAGTGGTGTTAAGCAAAAAGAGTCTTGAGGTTTCTACTTGGACAGCTGTGGCAAATGAGAAAAGGAACAGAACCCCCACCCAAACACCACCATATCTACCTCTGCACACCCCCAATCCCTTAACTATATACTTAACCAGCCCTGGAACAAAGGAAATTGCTGGTTGCTTGAGGGAAGACCTACCACAGGTGAGGCAAATTTAAAGTCTGTGTCATAGTGTCAACATAATGTGAAACAAATTTAAAATGTGTAAAGTATGTTGGTTGGTTATGGCTATCCTTCTTGCATCAAGGCCATTATTAAATACAAAATTAAGATTTTAAGGCAATATACATTCTTCAACACTTACAGCTGAGACACAATCTCCCCACTGGATGTCTCATGTCAAGACACTTGACATGATATGTGCAAATGGGCTGTGAGTTCTGTATCACAAGAGACAACCACCCATTAAGGCTGCCACGCAGTAGGTTGTATACCACCGCCCCCCACCCCCACAGAGCCCCTCTGTACTTGTTAAGGAAAAATCAGAGGAAAGATTTTTGTCTGTGACTGTCCATCATTTTGAGTTTGCATGCCAACAACTGCCAGGTCTGTTAAGGAGACAAGATATGAATCACACCTGAATAAAACAAAGTGAGGAAGGATTATGAAAACGTGTTAAAAAAGAAAAAGCAGGTATGTAAAATAAAACACACTATATTTTCATGTTTGTGTGCATAAAACTATTTGTTCACACACCAGAGAAACAGAGTGCTAGTAATACTCAAAAGGATCTTGGATGTGTAATTGCTGTACAACACGCCACAAAAAAAAGAGGGGGGGGCATTTCAGATGAAAAGTAGCTTTTATATATTGCCAGAGGCACCTTGCTACATGCTGCGCTGCTCTGTCAACGCTCCAGTCTAGAAGTCAGGCTGAAGAAATTTACTGGATATAAAAGAGAAAAAAAACCACAGAGCCAGATGAGCAGGTGCATCTGGAAATCAAACCCAGGGATAAATAAATATGTCTTTGGTGTTGGTGTTGGCACACCTGTGAGCATGTCACTGCTGTGGTCTCACCCTCTTGTGGTAATGTGTGGTGTCAGACACCTGTCACCAGTGAATCAGAGTCAACAATGATGAGCACTCACCAAGTGAGAGCTGTCAGCTTGGAAACGCCTGTGTTTTAGGATATGTAAAGCAAATTGTCACTCTTGGTAAATAGCTTTATATAAAATGTTGATTTAACATTACTGTGACATGCATGTCATGTCGGTGCAAGGGAAAGATATCTCTCAGAGGGAATACATCTGTTTTAAGTGCCACCCAAAACAAAGATGTCTAAAGCACAGTACACTTGATTAGAGAAACTCAAATCAAAATGTCAAAGGGCTGGGTAGTATGCATGTGTTCAGTCATCACACATACAAGCACATAGAAAGCTTTGTTAAATAATCAACCATTACATGTACACCTGCCCTCCCTCTGGCTGTCCTTTGATGCTTTAAAAATAAAATCTTATTAAGGCTCACAAGGATACATGTTGTTTTTTGTTTTTTTAAAGAAAAGGTCATTGTCTCATTACATACATGTTTGAGGCCTTTAGGATATGCAACAATTCACAAAATTTTGCAAGCATATTGGTGTTTGTATTTGATATCACATTTGTCAGCTCTATAGCAGGTAACACAGTAGTTTTTGTGCAGCCATTGTATTTTAACAAAGTCCTTTTAGAGTTTGACCTGACCAACTTCAAATTTGGTCAGGTCAAACTCATTGTGATTTTTCATTGACTGCTTGCATTGGATGCTTGAAAAGTCAACACACTTAGGGTCATTGGGTCATTGGCTTGAGTGTGGCAAAATGATGCTCCTAAACCGACTTAAGATTTGGTTGGTATCATCTTAATATCTGTGCGACTGAAGTTATTAAAATCTTGACTTTTCAGGGGTCGACAATATAAATGGCCCGGTGGCCTGACGTACTTTTAAAACCGTCAGGGCCACCAGAACGCTCCAACCACTGGCCCGATGGGGCCAGTAAAAATAATGCCCTTGATTAAAAAAAACAAACAAAAGAAAAACAAGTAAAAAAAATCTAACTTCACATTAATTAATTAGTTTTGCGATGATTTCTGTTAAATCGTCTCGGTAACTATACCGCTAATACTTTACGTGATCCCGATCAAAGACAGCCGTCAATGCAACCAGACTGTGCTCTCCGTGGGACGTAAACACACCTTGCTCGCTCCCGCAGAACGCGCGCGGCCGCTCAGTGCAGCTGCTGATACCGTGTATTTCGTGGATCATTAAGCTTGTTACAGCTTCTACCTGTTGAGAAGATCTCAGTCAGAAGTATGAGATGAGGAGAGGAGCAGCAGCAGGTTAACCTCAGGTCTCTACACTGAGAGCCTGAGGTAGGAGCAGCGGAGGAATCTAGCGCAGCTATGGAAGCCTAATGATGCCAAAAGTAAAATGAGTCACACTAACAAATTATAACACAATTTATATTTTGTTCTACTTGTATATTTATGTGATACAGGATTTGTGCAATTTACTTTTATTTCTGTGTTGTTTTATTTATTTTATATTTATTTTATTTTATGTTATAATTTGTGAGAATTAGATTCTTCATTTAATTTATATTTATATATTAGAATTGTTTCTACTCTTTATAATTTACTTTTTAGTATTTGTGATTTATCTAACTTAGGTATTTATGCTTGTTATTTCCATTAATATCAAAATTATCAATATATAAAATATCTATATGGGGAAACCTTTTACAGTGCTGCATACTGCATAGGATAATTATATATTTAGAAAGTAGAACTGAAGTGATTCATTATAAGATGATTAGTTAAAACATTTCAATTCCATTTTGTGAATTTCAAATAAAAGAACAGTCATTTATTTCCTCATTGAAGTTTTCTTAAAAATACAGTTAAAGTCTCGTCTTGATCTTGTGAACCCAATATCGTGCCTCGTCTCGTGAGCTGAGTGTATTGTCACACCCCTATGAAATACAAATACAATAGTAAAGCAACGTTTTGGTTTTGGCTAGTAAAAAATCTGGTTGGCTAGTAACTTTTTTGATCTACTAGCCACTTGGCTAGGGTTAGGGTTAGCTAACCCTAACCCTGCTCCAAATGTGTCATGCTTCATAAGAGTTCCAGTCTGAACACGTGTACATTTCTATATTACATCATAGTTACATTGTCACCTACTGGCAACTGGAAGTTACAGGTCTTGTAATTGCGCAACCTCCGCCTCAGATGTTGATCAGATCCACCAGATTTTTTAGAAAAACCTTTAGAGATTGATGATGTTATACTGTGAATTTTGTGAGTTTTCATGGTAAACTATTGCCATGGAGACATGTGCTATCTTCAGTTGACTGACAAGGAGAAGGCAACATATTTTGTCACAGCTCCAAGTCAAACCTCAATTCATGTTTACAATACAAAGCTCTTCCTCAGCTAGGCATAGTACAGCTGGCTATGGGAGCTAGTTTAGTACAAAATGCGTAACTTTTCATAATGTTGGGTCAGATCGAGGTCAGATGACATTCATACCACAAATGAGCCATACCAGGATTGATTGCTAAGTGGACTAAGACCTTGTCGAAGAGGTGGTCGGCACTGCAGCAACTCCATTCCCTGGTCCAGCCCAGCCACACACACATTTTTCGCTCAGCAACAACATGGAATTTTTTATGATTTGTTTGCAGAATGAATTGTGTGATAAACACCACATATCAGGAAAATCTACAAAAACTTCTATGACAATATTTCAACTGATTTGTAACATTTTTTTACATGTTTACACTTACTATTATGTACATAAGACAATAAATGACATAGTTGGAAGGCTATTGTAGATTTGGGTTTCCAGTGGCTTTAAGGCCCCTCATATCCAATGTCAACCATATCAGAGTCGTGTAAAGTTACTGCTTCATATTAACAAGTTTTAAATAACTAAATAACAGAAAACTTTTAATAGTGAGGAATTTATAAAAAATGTAATTTCTGAATTAATGAATGTATTGATTACTGAATTAGCTTTGTTAGTACATTCTTTTTAAAAATAAAAACCACAACCAAATATTAAGATATTTGTAGGTCTTTGTTGAGCACGTCAGTCAGAAATAATGCAGGGAGGAATAGTAAGAAAAAGAAACTCTAATGATAATGTTTGATGAGGAGCTGCAGATGACCAGCACACCTCCAACCGCTAAACTACTTATTTAACTTATTTAACTACTTAGCTTGCTGTGTTATTTTATTTGCATGACTCAGCATGACTTATCCAAAAACAATGGACAATTACTATTTGATATATGAACATCTAACATTGTATGTAACATTATATGTATGACAGAAAATAACAAAAAGCACAATTGGTCCTGTTAGCAGATTGTTCATCAGCCAATAACAGTCCTTAAGGAATTAATTTCTTTTATAGTTTATATATGGACAATAGCATCATTAGATGAGACTGACAGCTTGAAATCAAATAACAAATAGAGCCAGGGAAGCCAAAAACCAGACTGAAGCACTAAGTCCTGATGTTCACACATGTGCACACACAAATAGTGGAAAGCATCAGCTAATGTCACTGACTGTGGAAGGCAGGCATTTAGCCTGTCTGTGAGGCATTAAAGTAGCTGTATGTAACAAATATATTCAAAATAATCATAAAATGGCCCTAAAATGTAACCAGACATTAAGGAATCATGTTAATTTCAAACACTGATATCACTGACAGCAGTAGTCCAGCCAGAATATTCACATTTGCGTATTTTCTATACGCTTAGTGTCAGAGTTACATACTTCAAGTGTAGTTGTAAGCACCAGGGAGGGTTTGGGCTTCAGGCGACATATCCCATTTATGATTTCATAAACATGTTATTCATTACATGTTGCTTTACACCATATGATCTGCACCTTGATAACAAAAACCCTCTCTGAAAGTGTCCTGAGAAAAGAAAGATTTTTTTTTTGTAGGCAAGAAGGAAGTACAGGAAGAGTGCATGGAAGATTGGCAGTTTCATTCCCGGCTCCTCCAGTCCACATGCCGATGTGTCCTTGGGCAAGATATTTAACCGCAAAATGTTCCCATTGCTGTGCCAACGGTGTACCAATGTGTATCTTAGTCTCCTGATGACCAGGTTGGTACCCTGTGTGGTAGCTCCTGTCATCAGTGTGTGAATGGATGAATGAGACAAAAGCACTTTGAGTGGTCGTAACAACTAGATACTGTAAGCACTATATACAGTGGGGCAAAAAAGTATTTAGTCAGCCACCAATTGTGCAACTTCTCCCACTAAAAAAGATGAGAGAGGCCTGTAATTTTCATTATAGGTACACTTCAGCTATGAGAGACAGAATGGGGGGAAAGAATCCAGGAAATCACATTGTAGGATTTTTAATGAATGAATTGGTAAATTCCTCAGTAAAATAAGTATTTGGTCACCTACAAACAAGCAAGATTTCTGGCTCTCACAGACCTGTAACTTCTTCTTTAAGAGGCTCCTCTGTCCTCCACTCGTTACCTGTGTTAATGGCACCTGTTTGAACTCGTTATCAGTATATAAGACACCTGTCCACAACCTCAAACAGTCACAGTCCAAACTCCACTATGGCCAAGACCAAAGAGCTGTCAAAGCACACCAGAAACAAAATTGTAGACCTGCACCAGGTTGGGAAGCCTGAATCTGCAATAGGTAAACTTGGTGTGAAGAAATCAACTGTGGGAGCAATTATTAGAAAATGGAAGACATACAAGACCACTGATAATCTGGAAACATCATGCTTTGGGGCTGTTTTTCTGCAAAGGGACCAGGACAACTGATCCGTGTAAAGGAAAGAATGAATAGGGCCATGTATCGTGAGATTTTGAGTGAAAACCTTCCATCAGCAAGGGCATTGAAGATGAAACGTGGCTGGGTCTTTCAGCATGACAATGATCCCAAACACACCGCCCGGGCAACAAAGGAGTGGCTTCGTAAGAAGCATTTCAAGGTCCTGGAGTGGCCTAGCCAGTGTCCAGATCTCAACCCCATAGAAAATCTTTGGAGGGAGTTGAAAGTCCATGTTACCCAGCGAAAGCCCCAAAACATCACTGCTCTAGAGGAGATCTGCATGGAGGAATGGGCCAAAATACCAGCAACAGTGTGAAAACCTTGTGAAGACTTACAGAAAACGTTTGACCTCTGTCATTGCCAACAAAGGGTATATAACAAAGTATTGAGATGAACTTTTGTTATTGACCAAATATTTATTTTTCACCATAATTTGCAAATAAATTCTTTTAAAAATCAGACAATGTGATTCTTTGCATTTTTTTTTTCTTTTTTCCTCATTTTTAAGTGGGAGAACTTGCACAATTGGTGGCTGACTAAATACTTTCTTGCCCCACTGTAAGTACAGTCCATTTACCATGTAGACACTAAGATTATGAAGTAATAATGTGACATTGATCAATTATTGCAAATGGTTATACAGTTAAATTTAGCAATAAAGAATCTGGGCAACAATGAAGATTCTGCTAACTCCCTCAACATGAACATTAGATCTCCGTTACATCAACATTTCCAAAATCTTCAACACATATGGAGACTAGAGTGTTTGCAGGAGCTGCAGTAGCAGACCATGTTTACATGAAGATATTGACAGAGCAAGCATGAGATCTGTCAGGTTATAAAGGCCACCCAATCAGCTTATGAAGGAGCCACTACGGAGCATGAAGCATAGAAGGAGCAGCTGATGCTAATCTGTAATAGTGCTCATCCTAAACTAACACTGTTTGTACAAAAAACTGATGTATTTTATACTGTTTGCTTTAACAAGAAATGACTCAGAGTGAGCAATGACAGAAAAAAAACTGTCAAAAGCTGGGCCTCCAGTGTAATCAATGCTATTTTTTTGGATAATTTCCTCAAATCATGCATTGGTTTAATAACTGTATTGTTACCAAGATACTGACACGGTTTGAGAAAAAATATTGAATTATTTGTGTTTGCTTTTTAAATTCAGGTTGTGTATTGTGTAATCCTTTGTTTATGGCAACATTTTAATAAGCTTCTTGGTTACTAGCTATGCAGAATGAGAAAATAAAGACAAACAAACATTTAAATGGAGAAAACTGTAAGCCCAACGACGAAAGCAAGTCCACAATCGACTATTGGTTGGTGAGTGATAACATTTTAAGATATGCTTCACAAACTAAAATCTCTAATGCTCCTTTATCTGATCATTGTTTTATAGATCTAGTTTTAGAACCGAGATTGAAGGAAAATAGACATAAAGGGTATTGGAAGTTTAATGCCATTGTGGCAGACATGGAGGGCAGGAGGAATAAACTAATTAATTGGAAGAATATAATTTGAGTACTGTACAACTACGCCACCTGGGGGAGTTTTGCCCCCAGGAAAATAGTTTTAAGAACGCAGGTCCGAATGCACCCAGACACAGTTAGTGTTTTAAAGTATAAAAATAGATATTTATGCCAAACAGACAAACAATTAAAACAAAGCATTCAGGATAGAGTCACACAATTACTGCCACACTTTAGTCAAACCTCAGGTAGACAATCATAGGTGCAGTGGACTAAAAAAAGAAACAAAATCAAAATAATTAAACACAAGAAAACAAAAGTATTATTTAAACAAAACAATCATTAAAAACAAATCATGCAATAACCCAAACAAAAGCAAAAACATGCAACTCAGTTAAGTAATAATAATAATAAAGAAATTAATCAATGCCACTGTACATATATTGGATTATGTTAACACAGAAGAATAAACACAGTGGAGAGCAACCAGATCACAGTGCCACTGAAGTTACTAAAAACAGACAGGGGAATAAAGCAAAGACCCAACGGAGTGACTTATTTTCCACCGCACCAAGCTCAACTGAACGCCCGGCACCAGTCACTAGACATGAGTCAACCAACCATTTCAGACACGAGACCCAAGTCTTAAGACACAAGAAAGCAGTAGGAGTCCCTGTGCACCGGGCGTAAGACGCCGGAGGAGAGCTCAACGTGGCGCACAGCCAGGCCCACAATGTGCCTGTAAAATGCACACACAGACAATAGACATTACAAACATGTTTATCATCACAGAAATGAAAGGCGTAACCTGAACAGGTCACCTACCGCAGACCATCAGCACAGCCACTCCGACAGAGAGGAGGGAGAGCAGCAAACACAGTTTAACACTGCTGAGAGACCAAGAAAATGAATATTAGCGGCCAGCCAGAGAGCAGAGTTACAGCTGCCAATAAGGTGAGCCAACATACTTCAGGAGAGCGGCCCAACAGCGCGGACAACTCCGGCCCCACACAGCCACAGCCAGCAGAGTGACACCGATTCCAGAGAGAGTGAGGGGATCCGGCAAACATCGGCCACAGTGGGGTGTCACTAGGTTTTAAGGACGGGGGGGCTTAGCCCCCAGGAGATGCACAGGATATGAGCGAATGTTTAATTTCACAAACAGCTAACAAAAACTGAGAAATTGCTTTTCCACTTTTTGGACAGATTTAACAGAAATACTTTACTGTGTAAATATTTTGGGCCACTGTTCTGCTCTCATAATATATTTTTTTTTTGTGATCAACATTTTTTATTTTCAAAAGACACAGAACAAACAACAAACAACAGTACGGTAGCCATTCACAATTAAAGTAAGGGAAGATCATAGTGGCATGGGGACATTGTACAGACAGACAAAGTAAAAAATAAAAATAAAAAATAAAGATATTACAATAATAATAATAATTATTATTATTATTCTTTGCAGTTGTAAAGGGAAAATTAAAAATACATACAACAACCAAACACAAACAGTAGTGGAAGAAAAGGGATTATCACTACACATATGTTACATATCTGTCAGTTCCTTTAAACTATTAAAGCTGGAGCGTTCAAGGTCACACATTGTGTGGACAGGTGTCGGAGAGGTGTGACTCTTCTCTTGAGGTAATCTCTTATAGATACAGCTATGTCTGACCATGCCTGTACTGTAGCGGGTCTGGCCCTGTTGAGCCGCGCTGTTGTGCACTCAAGAGAGGCTATACTCTGATAAGAGGCCATCCAGGTATGCATCAAGGATATGTTGGGGTTATACCACAGTGACAATATAGTCTTTTTGGCCGCGGTTAGGCCCGCAAATAATAATCTACGTTGATTCAAATTGAGAGACAGAGATGAGACATCATTGAGTAGACAAAGGTCGGGACTAGGCAATATTGCAGATCCTAATAGCTCTGATAGTGATAACATAACCTGTACCCAGAAATCGTTGATCACAGAGCATTCCCAAAACATATGCATTGTTGTACCCGGAGTCTGAGCCTGGCAGTGAGTACAGTTAGGGTCAGTAATCAGTTTCATTTTAAAGCATTTAATAGGAGTGGCATATGCTCTATGGATCATCTTAAAATGTATGAGTTGGTGCGCCAGATTTTTAGAAGTAATGTTCATGTTAGACCATATGCTTTCCCAATCAGGCTCCAAACTAATGCCGTGGAGATCTCTTTCCCACACCTTTTCAACTGCTAGTGTGTTAGCAACTCGATCAATCAGAGAGTTAGAGAGTTATATACACGTGTTACCAACCCTCGACAACTCTGCCCAGTACAAATCCACTTCTCCATAGGGTGTTCTGACAAAGGTTTGTCCCAGGGAACCCCGTACGCTTTCATGGCAGATCTGAGTCTTAAGTAGAGAAAATATGAGGTGCCTGGTAGGTCATAAGCGTCTCTAATATCTTGAAATGTACGAAGCCCGTCGCTATTAAAAATGTCACCATAAGTGGAAACACCTTTAGTTGACCATGGAGGAAATATAAAGGGTTGCCCGCCAGATTGAAAACGATAGTTGTTCCAGAGTGGAGATGCTTTATGAAATGAACAAATTTTGCCCGTCATCCACTCAACCCTTTGCCACACTGCTATAGAGTTGGTAATAATGCTCCCATAGCGCAAGTTAATGTTCCTACTCCCCCTGCCTGTGTACAGTAAGTCTTCCAGTCGATGGGGTTTCACCCGAGCGGCTTCTAAGGCTCGCCAGGGGACCTCAGATTCTCTATCTCTCCAGACATGTAACGGCCTAATCTGAAAAGCACAATAATAAAAATTAAGGTTAGGAACAGCCAATCCTCCGTTGAGTTTGCTTCTTTGTAAGGTTGTGAGTTTAATTCGCGCACGCTTCCCTCCCCATATAAAGTGTGATAAGAGAGAGTGCATTTCCGTGATAAATTTGGGTGGTGGTGCTAAGGGGATCATAAAGAATAAGAAATTAATCCGAGGTAGGACATTCATTTTAACAGTCGTGACTCTGCCTTGTAGAGAGAAATAAAGAGTACTCCATCTCTTCAGATCATCTGCAAGTTTCCTTTTCAGACTGAGAAAATTTTCCTGAGTTATTTTGCTGAGAGTGGGGTAGATTTTAATGCCGAGATATGTAAAGGATGTGCAGATAGGGACGTCAACTGTCAAATTGGTGTTTTTCGCCGCCACATTCAAGGGAAGAAGGGCAGACTTAGTCCAGTTAATTTTAAACCCCGCCATTTCTCTGAACGTGTCAAACAGTTTTAGAATATGCGGTAGTGATGTCTGAATATTGGATATGAATAGGAGGCAGTCATCCGCATATAGCGAAATGTAGTGTCGAGATCTATCTATAGTTATGGGAGATATTGTGTCACTCTCTCTGATGGACTGTGCCAGTGGCTCTAGGGACAGAGCAAAGAGCAGAGGAGAGAGCGGACAGCCCTGCCTTGTGCCGCGATGTAAGGGGAAGGTCCGTGATTGGCATGTACCTGTGAGAACTGATGCTGTTGCGTGATTGTAGAGTGTTTGTATCATAGACATACATTTTTCTCCAAATCCAAACCTTTTCATGACTAACCACAAATAATTCCATTCTTGCCTGTCAAAGGCTTTATGGGCGTCAAGTGACAAGACAGAGCAATCAACAGGCATAGTATCTGCAGCCGCAATAACATGAAGAAGCCTCCTAACATTATCAGCTGCTACTCTCCCTTTCAGAAAACCTGTCTGGTCGAAATTGATCAGCTTTCCAATTACTTTCTCCATACAACTGACTAGAACTTTTGCATACAGTTTTACATCTGCACAAATGAGTGAGATTGGTCGATAATTAGAACATTCTAGTGGATCTTTACCTTTTTTGAGTAGGACTGTAATAAGTGCGCTTCCCTGGTCTCGGTGAAATGATCCCTGTTCAATGGCAAAGTTTATAGAGCCAAGTATGAGAGGTCCAACCTGGTCCCAGAAAGCTAGATACAGCTCTGGAGGTAGACCGTCTGTGCCAGGGCTCTTTCCTTTCTGGAGGGTTTTAACTGCTGCCTCAAGCTGCCTCAAGCCCTCTAATCTTAAACTGTCTGAGCAGTCTAGACTGGGTAGGGCCAATTTTTGAAGAAATGAGGTGCACTTTTCTGTATCTGCATAACATTCTGACGTGTAAAGGTCACTGTAAAAATCCCTGAAAACCTCATTAATTAAGGTGGGGTCCGTAACGACCTCCCCATTCGTGGTTCGAATAGCATTTACCACCGCTTTGGATTCACTCTCTTTTAACCGAAGTGCTAAAAGTCTACTTGGACGGTCACCATCGTAATAGTACCTCTGTTTTGTTCTGTGTAGAATAAATTCGGCCTTGCCTATGGATATACTTTTATATTCTCCTTTTAGCGCTCCGAGGGCATTAGCATTCACTTCTGAGAAAGCTTCACTTTGAGCCTTTTCTAATTTCTCTACTTCCACCTTGATTTCCGAAAGTCGTTTATCACGGTCACGTTTCAGTTTGGAAGCAAAAGCAATACATGTACCTCTTATGAAGCATTTAGTGGTTTCCCATAATGTTTGGGGGTTGTCACATGACTTGCTGTTAATCTCTAAGAATTGGTTAAGTTGTGTTTTCATTTGTGCTAGAAAGTCTGCATTGCTAAGTAAGGCGTCATTAAACCTCCATCTGTGTATTTTAGGATGATCTATAAATGGTGTTATAGTACACAACACGGGCGCGTGATCGGAGATCAAGATTGGGAGCATACTTATATGGGGCATGTGATTTATAAGGGAAGGGCTGGAAAAAATATAGTCGATTCTGGAAGAAGTGCCGTGGCGGCACGAGTAAAAAGAGTAGGCTTTGACATTAACATTCCGAATCCGCCAGGGATCCACTAGATTGAGATCAGCTAGAAAGGACCTTAGGGCTAGGGATGAGGGAGGGACTGTATCCTGTGTGCCCAAAGATCTGTCAAGGTCTGGAGAGACTGTAGCATTAAAATCACCGGCAACAACGCAATAGGGAGCCTGGTAACGTAGCAACGTTGAGCTGATGGAGGGCAAAAAGTCATCATTGAAAACATTTGGTGCATAGATACATGCTAGTAGTAGTTTTGCATAGTTAACAGGGAGTAGCGCATAAACAAATCTACCATCACTATCATTACCGCTGTCAGTAATCACAAGTTGGAGCTTCCTCTCTGCAATAATCAGTACCCCTCTAGCTTTTGTTGATGCACACGAATGGGCTATGACTTTATAGTGTTTGTTTTGAAACCTCTGTACATTGTTAATTGTGAGGTGGGATTATTGAATCAGTGCTATAGAGACGCGTTTGCGGTGTAGAAATTCCAGGCAGCGAGTACGCTTAATAGGTGAGTTTAGGCCTCGAACGTTCCAGCTCAATATATTCAAGTCAGCCATCTATGATGGTATAGGGGGGTTGCAATGCAACACGTAGATAGTCCGCTTTGTACAAGGTGCAGTAAAAGGTAAACAAAATTGAGAGTCTGTCCCTTAGAGGTTGATGGCCACGCCGTACATTTAACACATCCATAACAGCAACATAACACTAAAACTATATACAAAAAGGCAAACCGCCAGGTCTTCAAAATACCTATGGTTTGCGGGATACAAAAACAATCATCCCGGTGGCACGCATACTGCAAGGCTCTCCTCAACAACCCCCAACCCTCCTATGATATGACATATTTTGTTCCACCAACTGACAAAGCAGAATGGCTAGGTGGATAATGGTGACCCAGGTTGTGTGTGTGTGTGTGTGTGCGCATGTGTGTGGAGGGGGGTTAATTAGCCAAAATATTAAGCTAACTGAATAAAATAGGTGGGTAAGTGAGTAAAAATTGAGAACCAATTAAAGGAGAGTACAGTAAGCAGACCCATAGTACTCTTAGTCTTTTC
This sequence comes from Scomber japonicus, assembly GCF_027409825.1. NCBI lineage: Eukaryota > Metazoa > Chordata > Actinopteri > Scombriformes > Scombridae > Scomber > Scomber japonicus. Next base: position 2,267,160 of record NC_070580.1, on the reverse strand, counting down.
AATTTTAGAAACAAAGTAAACATGTGTATTCCCACTATAAGGATTCAGCCATCACTGCTGTTTTTCCTACTCAGTATACAGAATATGCCTACATCATCCTGATCCAGGAGAGACAGAAAAAACCCCCCCCAAACAATAACAAATGTGCGCGAATGTATAATTCTGTATGTATAAAGGAATAAACAATAAAAAGCAGCCTCTCAGAAGAGTATAAGTGATTAATCGTAGTTAAACTTTAGGACAGGGGCACTCCACCTAATGTTGCTCAATGCGTGTAAAGAGAGGGAGAAGAAGAGAAAAAAAAAAAGGAGAGAGGGGGGGGGGGGCAATGAGAAATTAGATAAATCTGTTGTTTCCATCTCTTTCCCCAAAATACTGAGTGAGAGGAGCAACGTAAAATAAACTAATAAGTAAAAGAAATAAAATCAATCAATCTGAGCACAAGAATATTAATTATGAGGTTGGTGTATCCCGTTATAATTTAGCTTGGCTGGCATACAGTTGGCATTTCGTAAATTGGAAAACAGCATAGATTAAACAGAGTCAGGATCTTAATATTAACATTAACAGGAGAACATATTTCCAACATTTAATGTCCATCAATCACTCAAGCAGAGTACTGTGAGATTCAAACTAAGAACTCATCGCTGTCATATAGCGAGAACAAACAATTCGCAGTCAGTGCGGGGTCAAGTGGCTGCTCAGCTGCAGGTACCTGTACTCACGGTGGCTGTGATGTGGAGGCGTCGGAGGCATCCATCTCAGTGTTGTCCGGCTCCGAGGCAGCCTCGTCGCGGCTCTGTGAGGCAGGTGGGGGCCGGAAGGTGTGTTGAATAAAGTCCTCTGCGTTTTGTGGTGACTCGAAAGTGATGGTACGCCCGTTGTGAATCTTTAGCTGGGCCGGATAAAGCAGAAAAGGCTGAAGTCCGAGCAATGTCATCTTTTTGTGAACCGAAGCGAACTCCCGTCTCCTGTCTGTCGTTTCCTTACTGTAGTCTGGGAAGAACAGCAGGGGATGTCCGTCGTGCTTAACCTGTTGAGCTCTGGATCCTTTCAAGATGGCCTGTCGGTCGCAGTAGTCCAGCAGTTTGAAGATCAGCGTACGAGGACGATTGGTGTCTTTCCCGGAGTTAACTCTGCTGTAGAGTCGGTGAGCTCTCTCTATGCGGATGTCCCGGCCTCTCAGTGAAGGTATCCATTTAGGCAGACTGGATCTTAAGAAGCCGATGGCGTCCGATCCTTCCTCGCCCTCCTTCAGCCCTATCAATCTCACGTTGGATCTCCGACTGCGGTCCTCCATCTTGGTGATTTTCGAGGTGAGTTCCCCCACCTGTTGCTGAAGGCTGTTAACAGCGCTCTTGTTAGCTCTCACTGTTAGCTGTAGCGTGTCAAACTTAGCCGTGTTGCTCTGGATGGTTTTGTGCGATGACTGGAGATCCTTAGTTAGTTCACTCACAGAGTTTTTGGCGTCTTGTATTTGTCGAGTTAATTCGGTCATTTGCGGAGTAAGGATGCTGTCGACCGCTTCTTTCACTGCTGTCTGAATGATGGCCCCGAGTTCACTCTTCTGGGCTAACAACGCGGAGCTAATAGCATGAGCAATGGCGTTGTCCAGATCCTCTTTCGGCATTGCAACCAAGGATTTTTTCTCCAGTGGTGACAAACTGTCACCCTCCCGCTTACACCCGGGCTTCTTTTGAGACATCACGCACTGATGATTCAAAGGTTTGGTCGGTGAAATAGATTATAAGGGTGAATTTGGAGGCTGTTGGGAGAGAGCTGCCGTGCTACGCGTGCATCGCAGTTGAGCGCCAACCGGAAGTCTCTCAGAATATTTTTTATGATTTAAGGTACTTGAATTACTTGATTTAATGAATGTATTAGATTCAATTTATGGTAAGAAATTCTGCATAAGAAACACACACATACACACACACACTCGATCTGGAATTTTGTTAATTTGAAGTAATATATAATATGTAATGATAAGTTAATAAGTTTAGTATTGTAATGTGTGATGTTTATTAACTAACTTAAGTCATACAAGAAGTTAAAAGTAATTTGAGAGCTGATAAGTAAGCGTTGCTTAGCAACAATGTGTCTCAGCCTACTGTTAAGGTAACCGGCTCATTTGTGCCGTGTCGTTTTTTAGCTATTCTTTAAATATTATTACTGTTTATTAGTTTTCTTTACAGCGTGTCGCTAAGGTTTTGTATTGTCTTTTATTTTGCAGTTTCACTCATGGTATTTCACCGTAAAAGAAGGAAATAAAGGGAGCAAGACGCTCTGATCCTGTCTCAAGTGTGATACCTGAGTTTGGCTGACTGTTAAACTGTGATAACGTACACGAAGCACATAACACACAGGGAGAACAGTACAGCCACCATTACATTTTTAACACAGTACAACAACAAACACAGGAAGTACTGTATGTTTACAGCATTAACAACAACAAAAAAAGAAAAAATCCACATAGTTACAGTGTCAGGCTAATGTGGCTTATATATCTCTCTCTTGGCTATCTCCACTTTCCAATCATTACTCTCCTAAATAAAAGCTCAAGTTAAATACATCTTATATGGTCTCTCTTATATGGTGCACTTGGACTGAAATGTTTCATATTTCATATTCATATTGAGTTCCATAAAATTCCAAGAATGTCTGCATCACAAATGACTCTATCCTGTGAAATCCTTCAGACTCACCTTTCCAGTAGTAGAGGTTTCTCCCCTCTCACTCTCTCTCTCTGCCCTGACTCCTACAGGTCAATAGGGGTGGTGGAGTGATTATTATTATTATTATTTATTATTATTATTATTATTGTTGTTGTTATTATTATCATTCTTATTGTCATTATTATTATTATCATCCACATAATCATACGTGAATGAGCTCAGCTCTTGTTTCACTGTGTGCATCTGATGCTGGAGTTGATGCTCCAGAAGGAAGTCACCCTAAAGATAGTATATGGTAAAAAAGAGTGCACACCTAACTCTATAAACAACCAGGACCTTCACAGTGCATTTCAGACTAACTAGCTAGCTAAAGTAGCAGCGTTCTTTTAGAGCTGAAATGTAACTTTTGACCGCAAAACAACAAAGGTAAGACGTGCACAGAGATCGTCTATACAGCACGCATCTCAGGTGCCTCTTGTACAGGGGGCTCTCTCCTACAGAGTGTGCAAGGCTGCAAGCCAGGTTTTTATTTGTCAAACAGGGAGCATTTGGAAATTACGTGGGACTTTCTGCCAGAGCTAACTTATTGTTACTATCAGCAGTGATGAATACTACTTACTCTCTTGAAAATTTTGTATATCCATTCTTGTTCACGTTCTTCTCCTAATGATGTTGTAGTCAGTTCTGTATGCTCCTCTCCTGTACACACATGCTGCTGGTACCCAGGTACCGAGTGCACCTGAAGTTTCAGGGAAAACATGGACTGGATTTCAGTGATTTGGGCGGGCTCTATATGAACAAGTGGAATGGATTGGATAACGACGCACTGACTCTGAGATGTTCACACCAAGAGCGATGTTGCGCGTCGAGATTACATGTAAAGTCAATGCAAACATGCGATTTACTGCTTTGCGGCGCGATACACGCGTCACACGCGACGCGATGCTGCGAAAATCGCGGCAACGCTCGAGTTGAAAATATTGAACTTTTGCAGCGACATCGCGTGACGCCATTCCGCAGCAGCCTATCAGCGTTGAGATTCTCCTGGCGTCGCTGACGTCGCCGTCCTGGATCACTCTTCTGCAAGATGGAGGACAAACTCATCGTTGCCGTGACAGCTCACCCCGTGCTTTACGACACGTCCTGTCTCCTTTACCGGGACCGCTACAAAAAGGAGCAGGCGTGGAGTAAAGTAAGCGAGGTGGCTGGATTACCTGGTAAATTCTGTAAATATGTATTTGTTGCGTGTTTGCAGCTATTGGTTAGCATTAGCATAGCCCCAGTTAGCGTAGCTGGCTTTCCCGGCATAAAGTTACTGGTTTACTAGATTCAACAGTTAATTTATGTGTGTTCTTGTCAGTTGATGTGTGTCGCAGGAGATGGAAGAGCCTCAGGGACACATATATGAGGGAGAGGAGGAAGGGGACAGAGTCAAGGAGTGGGGCAGCAGCAGGGACAGCGAGGAAGTGAAAATACTTTGCGGTCCTGTCTTTCCTCGACCCCTTTGTTGCCCCCCGTGAAACAAGCGGGAACATGGGGGCAGGGGTCGAGGAAGATGGGGCCGTGGAGTACAGTGTAGGGTCCATGGAAGACGAGGGAGAGACAGCAGGCCCATCAGGGATTACCATCGGAGGTTTGTTGATGAATGAACACGCACACAGAAACAACATGGAAACTAGTTTTTGTATAAAATGATAACTGACTTGTATTGATGTGTCAGTACAGATGTTTTTTTCACAGCCTGCACTAAAAAAAATGTCAATAACTAATCTGTACTCTCACCTATACCAAACCTACAAGTTAAAATGTGAAGAATGAAGGGCACTAAAACACCATTTGCTTTAAAGTGTTGTGGAGGATAGATATTGCTATGGCTAGAACAGTATGATGTATTAAATGACTGCATCTGTAAAATGCTTTATGTGCTGTAATTGTTAGAATAACCTAGTCAATTAATATACTGTATGAACAAAAAAAACTAAGACATGTTTGTCACTACTACAGCCCAAGCAGATTCTGACATTGAGCCAGAGTCTGTTGGTGCTCCCCCTGATGATGGTCCAGCTGTCTCTCCCGCTGCTGTCTCTGCTGCTTCCCCTGCTGCTTCTGTGCCAAGAGGTATGTACAAGACATATTTAAGATAGTTTAATAGATAATTAATTTAAGATATTTAAACAAATATTAATTTGGATATTGAGTTACTTCTAACTATTGCATTTTTTGGACGGTAGTAGTTTCATAAAATGTTTTTTCTATTTCATACAGCGACGAAGAGGTCCAGGAAGAGAGCCAGGGAGGAGGAAAACTCCGCCGACTCCACCAACAGACGGGTGGAGTTAGAGGCTCTCGTCCTGGAAACCCTCAACGGCCTGAAGCAGCAAGCTCCACCTGCTCCCCAGCCTCCCCCCTCAGAGGATGAACTATTCCTCAAAAGCCTGCTTCCTTCCCTGGAGAGGTTGTCACCCCAAAGGAAGGCATTTGTAAAATTTCAAATTCATAAACTTATTTATGAAGCCAGCACTGTTGTGCTCAATTTGGAACCTGCCGAGTAGCTTTTTAGCAATGGGGCAGCAATCACTGCAGGGAACATATCAGACTTTTGAGGAATCATTCATTTTGTTCATGTGTCCCTGAGGCTCTTCCATGTTATATATTTTTTTTATATGTATGACAATTTAATTAATAAAATATAAAAATCTCAGCTGTCTTTCGTCTACTCTTACCTGCAGTGAACATTCTCACCAGACTTCAGATATTTGTTGCACACCCACATTGTGTACTGTAAACTTTGATTCAAGCTGTGCAGATTCACATAAACTAAACAACTTATTTTAACCTCTTGAAACACACTGTTCCATCTACGGGACGGGTCAGAGGTTGGGAGGTAGCCACAGCATTATGTGGGACACTGACTAATCATTTACAGGACAAAACAATACCAGCATAATATCAGATGGCACCATTGATATGATAGTTAGCATATTTATCATGTCATGCACATTTTATGTTTATTGTATTGTTGCAGACATGCCAAATTAAAGCTTTATTAAAGGCAGTCCCAGATAGCGGACACCACATCAGCCACGACCACGGACACAGTGGAGACCCCAACACGGAAGCTGTTGGCGATGGTCCTGTAGGAGTCACCAGTGGCCAGGTATCTGCATCATAGAAAACATTAAATTAAGCTGAGTTGTAGCGCATGCAGTGATACTTTATGTGGCAGTTTATATTTTATTTAGATCAGAAAATACACAAATGCATAGGCCTACAGTATGCATCAAATCCATACTCAAGACTCAAAATACAAAACAACCACAAAGACACAAATAAATGATCACATATGATATGTCATATGTGAAAGTGCTCAAGCAATCAATGCATGTAATGTCTTTCTTGTAAAGCACTTTGAGCTGCATTTCATGTATGAAAAGTGCTATACAAATAAAGATCAGTATTGGTGAAAGGCGATCTGGTCCTGTTTTCCAAAAAACGGCAACAACGAGGCTCACTGCTGAAGTTATGCCTGGTGTTTCGGTTTAACTGGTGACCGTGTTAACTGGTGACTTTCTCACATTACATTACGTTATGAGAAGTCAATGAGTTATCTGAACAAAACCAAACTTACATAAATGATTAGTTATTACACATATTATTGTGTATTTTTAAAGGATTAAACTACACTCAATGGCTTTTTTAAGAGAGTTATGAGAAAGTCACCTATTAACACAGTAACCAGTTAAACCGAAACACCAGCTGTGAAGCAACATTTCTCAGCAAAGCAGCAGCAGCTAAATCTCCCTGTCAGTGAATATTTATTGATTTTAACACAACAATACACAGCTACTCACCGGAGACAGATGGACAGGGCAGCGGTGGTAGCAAATGTTGTTATCTCGACCATGGTTGAAGAGAAAAGAAAGCAATGTTGCTGTGTCGTGAAAATGGGCGGGCTCGCGATGGCGCAAATGTACACAAAATGGTCACGCTTCAAAACTTGAGCGACAGCGCGACAGATTTTCATTTGTCGCGCGACAAAATCGCGTCCAACGCTCTTGGTGTGAACACCCCTTGACTCTCTACCTTCCACTATGAAGTGAAGGGAAACTAAGATTTATGATCATATTTAAGTTAATAATGACTGGTTATATGATTATTTATTTAAACTCATATTCCGGCCACATTATATTGAATTTTTCGGCACTTTTTTGTGTAATCTTTTTTTTTTTTTTTATAAATTAACATACAATTATTTAGGGGGGCTTAAGAATATTTTAGGGGGACTGAAGCCCCCCTAAAATAGGCCTAATGACGCCACTAGGCCACACCAACCGCCACAGGGTTCAGACCACACAAGCCAGCCCGAGGGAGACAAAGGAGCAAACTGAGCACAGAAAAACCTCCTGCAGTACCAGCAGCTCCGCCTCTCAATCAGTGCAGCGGAGCCGCACCTGATGTGGATCAGGCCGAAAACGAAAGGGGGAAGGGGGCCAAGCGAGCCATCCTGCGACACCAGGTTGTTACAAAATGAAGAATACTGTAGTAATATTAGAGAAATAATAAAGGAAATTGAAAATAATGAATCAATTGAAAATAACATTGGTAGATGGGAATTCGTTAAATTCAAGATTAGACAATTTACCATTACATTTTGCAAGGAACTCAACAGGAAAAAAAGGGAATATGAAAGTAATTTGCTCCGGGAAGTAAGTCTGTGCTGTAGCAAGCCAGAGTTCAACCATCAAGAAAAAAATAAATTTATGGAGTTACAGGTCAAATTAGATGATCTTTATCTGGAATGAGCTCAAGGTGCCTTCATAAGATTGAGTGAAATGGATTGAGGCAGGTGAAAAAAAATGTGTCATACTTTAGTAATCTGGAAAAAAGAAGGCAGCAGAGGAACTTTATTACAAGTCTAATGATAAATGGTGTAGAAAGTAAAGATTTTAGAAGTATATTCTAAATTATTCGTTAGTAGATGCTGACAGATCAAGAACTCTATTCCTTGTATTGATGACTCCTTTAAAGATCTATGTGAGCCGGACTTTACAATTGAAGAATTGGACTCAGTTATTTTTAAAATGGCCTTAAACAAATTTCCTGGGACAGGATGGGCTCACAAGTAATTTTTATCAATTTTTCTGAAAGGATGTAAGAGATTTACTATTTAAAGTGTTAAAGGAATGTGTAGAGAAAAAAGAACTTATGGCAACCATGAAACAAGGTCTAATCATCCTGATTCCAAAATCTGGAAAGATAACTCTGCTTAATACTGATTATAAAATTCTTTCAGGTGCTGCTAGGTTAAAAGAATGTTTTTCGACCATAATTAACTAGACACAATCTGGCTTTATAAAAGGAAGGTTAATTCATAATAATATTAGATTTATATTAGATTTGCTTGATTATCTTATCTTTATAAAGCTTTTATAAAGCGTTTGATTCTGTCGAACATCATCCCTTCATACTTAAAACTCTGCATCAGAGATTTATAGATGTAATTGGAATGCTATATAATGGAATCAACAGCTCTGTAGCTCTAGGACATGGCACTGGTTCAAGATTTGAGATTAAGAAGGAGATACGACAAGGATGCAGCAGCTCACTACTACTGTTCATAACGGTTGCCGAAACGTTATCTATTCTGATCAAAAGGAGTCACATTGAAGGGCTAAATGTGTTGGACAGACAAATTGTAATAAGTCAACTAGCAGATGACACAACTTTGTTTCAAAAAAATTAAGATCATATTCCCTTAGCTCTACAGTCAGAATTTAAACAAATGTGAAATACTAACATTACATGATTACCATTTGCAAGCAAATTAAGAAGGAGGTCAAATATTTGGGGATTGTTAGTTGTAAAGATACAACAAAGCTTGAAACTATGAATATTTCGAACAATGTAGACAAATGTAAGTCGATTCTAAACAGGTGGCTGCAGCGAGAGAAGGTTTACAATCGAAAATAGTCTGTCCAGACTCATCTACCCGACCTTCTCTTTACCCATATCTACACAAATGATTAAATTAATAAAAAATGTTCATTTTAAATTGATATGGAGAAACAGGTGTCTGTACATAAGGAAGATTGACATAGTTAAAAGTTATGAAGATGGGTGTAAATGCGATTGATTTTGATATAAATAGTGTCTTGAAACTGAAATGGTTAAAATCTTTTCTTACAAACACATTCGTTTTGGTTTATTATCTCTAATACTGTATGATTTTCCAAAAAATGGGTGGAATAGACTTTCTAATGCGTTGTGACTTTGATTGTAGATCACTGTCAGTTAAACTTTCATCTTTCCATCAGCAGGTACTGCTCTATTGGAAGCTCATTTACAAACATAATTTTACACCCTACAACAGTCCAGTGTGGAAAAACAGGTACATATTACTATTAATCTGTGTATATCGAGGATTGGAGGTCCAATGAAATATGGGCTGTTGCACACTTCTTGGATGATAATGGAAACCTTTTACAATACAAGGACTTCTGTGAAAAATATCAGATTCAACGTAATGTTAAGCAGTGTGATAGAGTGATAAAATCTATAACAATTACTGTGAGATTCATGGTTAGAGAGGATACTCTAACATCTCCCCTGAACTGAGACAGCTCTACATTAAAGGAGAGAACTTCTGTGATTGTAAAATGACAATCACAGAATCACAATTGAAAATGTATTTTTACTGAATGCTTATTACCCAAACACAGTAAGAACTTTGAACATGTTTTCTTTTATTGTTATTTTGAGCAGTCTTTCTGGAGAGAGATGCAGAGCTGCAGTCCAAAAACATTGAGTTACCACCTCTTACACTGAAGTTACTTTGGTGTTTTTGTTCAAAGTAAGAACTTGGACTTTGTTTTCAATATTATGGTGTTAATGGGCAAGTTTTTATTCACAAATGCAGATACTTTAAGACTAAACTTTGTTTGAATCGTTGGAAGAATGAGTTAAAACTCTTAAGTAAGTCTCTGAAGCTTGTTAAAGACAAGAAAGCCCTTAAGTTATTTTCTTTACTAAACTCATTTGAGTTCATATGAAAAGCCTCTGTATTCCCTTTTTTTCTTTTCAATTTGATATGCTGTACATTTCATAATGTAGTTGCTCAACCCAAGACAGAATGTATTAGATTTCTGTGACTTCCTGTGCCTTGTTTGTATGTCATTTGCAATTAAGAAAAAAAACTCTAACAGGAAGTCGGCCATCTTGTAAAAACTGGTCAATTTTTAGCCATTTCCAGGCCTTATATTTCAACAAACTCCTCCTACATTTTGAAGTCCTTTGTCTCCAAATTTACTCTGTATCATCTTAAGCCCTTTATTATGGTAAATTATGAAAAGCTAAAGTCTGCATCAAACTTTAACAGACATGTTCCAATCATTTGTGGTCTTAGTGTGCCATCTAGTGGAGAAAACTTGTATTGATTCAGGATACCTGATAAGGAACAGGTGCATGAGTTTTCTGTTTCAAGTTCAAGTTTATTGACTGTATAATTATTATGTTTTTAGACCACACTCCAACTAACAGCTTACAAAGCCACCACACTAACGCCATCATCATCAATCAATCTTTATTTGTATAGCGCCAAATCACAACAGAGTTATCTCAAGGCACTTTACACATAGAGCAGGTTCTAAACCGAACTCTTCAGGTTTTAACTTTAAAGAGACCCAACATTCCCACATGAGCAACAGTGGCAAGAAAAAACTCCCCTTTAACAGGAAGAAACCTCAGACAGAACCAGACTCTTAAGTGGGAGAACATTTGCCTTGACCAGTTGGGGTAGAGAGGAGAGAGAGGAAGGATAGAAGAGAGAAGCACAATGAAAATAACATTGAAGTTAGAAGCTCCGGGGCAGGAATCTATCATCCCAATGTCTACAGCCCCGGGTTACATGTGAGACGAAAAAGCAAAGATAGCTCCGGGGAAGCAGTTTAAGTTAGTGAATGAATTAGCAGTACATGAATGTTAATGGATATAGATGGATGGATAGAGAGAGAAAGGGAGGAGAAGGGAAGGAGCTCAGAGCATCATGGGAGTCCCCCGGCAGTCTAAGCCTATAGCAGCATAAACTAGGAGCTGGAACCGGCCCTAACTATAAGCTTTATCAAAAAGGAAAGTTTTAAGCCTACTCTTAAATGTAGAGAGAGTATCTGCCCCCCGGAACAAATCTGGAAGATGGTTCCACAGGAGATGAGTCTGATAACTGAAGGCTCTGCCTCCCATTCTACTTTTAGAGATACTAGGAACCAGCAGTAGGCCTGCATGCTGGGAGCACAGTGTGCTGGTAGGTTCATAACGTACTATAAGCTCTTTAAGATATGATGGAGCCTGATCATAAGAGCTGTGAAGGTGAGGAGAAGGATTTTAAATTCTATCCTAGATTTTACCCGAAGCCAATGCAGTGAAGCTAAAATAGGAGTAATATTCTCTTTCTCTTTCTAGTTTTTGTCAGAACACATGCAGCTGCATTCTGGACCAGCTGGAGAGTCTTTAGAGACTTGTTAGGACAGCCTGATAATAATGAATTACAATCATCTACACACTACAAATGTTAACAACATGTACACCCACATTTAATTACATCCTTTCTTTTTCTCAATCATGCACATTCATGTCTGTCACCTCCACATTTATTTACATACAACATCCGTACACAACACCCCAAACATAACATAGACACATTATTACAAGTTACACTAAGGCCAATTGCCACGATTTTTCCAAAACATTTGGGCAATTTTTATACCAGCTACATGATCAGAAACATGGTTTACATCTCAAAACACACTTTGAAGTAGCTTGCATAAATAGCATGCATAAATACCCTGCATCTTCCTCAGTGTTAAACTAAACACCTTTATCACATCATATTCATGACTGCTGTGATTTTCCTCTGCATTCCCTTATGATTAGTGGCTGTTTGTGTTACTTTGTGGCTGTTTTCTAGCTCCACATACTGAACACAGGAAGTGTTATTTCACCAATTCATGCAATGTCCAATAAAAGCCTGCGTATGAATGAAGACGCGTGCGCTCCCTCCGACAGCGCCACAGCCCGACGTACGTGGTGCGTGAGGGTCCATTCATCGCTGCTTGCAGCTTTAATTCTATTTAGCCTGCAGTGTGAACTCTGTCCTGACTCTTCCTGCCTCATCTAATTATCCAAGTACGAGCTGCGAGTAAACAAATCAACATGCATGGTTGGAAAAAGCAACATATTCCTTCACTGTGTATTCTTCATGCCTGTCCTGATAACCGTGATGAATGTGGCAGGTAAAACATTAAAGCAGCACAGGGAATGCTTTCATTCATGATTTTCTTTGTAAGATAATTGACCCCCTCTCCCATGTAAAGGTCACTGTGAATCAATGAATGTATGAAATATTAATCAGAGTTCTCCATTTGTTTAAAAGAGGATGAAATGACCTTTATGCAACATCAAATTGATGATCGCACAGTGTTTGGAAGTGCTTCTTGTATCGGAAATTCAATCCCCAAGGTCTGGACCAGATATGTGCTTGCAAGTATTGTGCACAATAATAGTAGTTAAAAGGATGATTACATGTGTGGGGTAAGGGCTGTTGGTGAATTGTCTCTTCAGCTCCTTTGTCAAGGATGATTAAAATCCCAATCCAGTATTGTTATTTACAGTATAATATGCTAATTGCTGGTTTGTCCACAAGTGCAACAAGTTGAGAAGAAACACAGGAAGGGAAACACTCCTCTAAAATCAACAATGTAAATGTTTTGCTATGATAAAGGGGAAGCAAATTCTACAACTTGTTTGTAAGATACAGAACCGTATATTTGTCTATAAAAAAATCTTGTTTTTGTAGAAATAAAAGATTCAACCTATACACAGCACAAATTAAAATGTTTAAGAGAGTCAGCATCTGCAGACATGGACTGGGATTTATAAAAATGGAATGAGATTATTTCAGTCAGTGCAGTACATTCAAGATGCAGTTGATGAGGGGCCCAGAAAGTCTGCTGCAGTGATTGACATGTGTGACCTCAGTGAAATTGATAAAAGTTCTGGATGCAGTGCCCCGCTGCTTTAAATCCTTGACCTTTCAGTCGTTTGTACTGTGTATCCTGTGAAATTATTTTTTTCTGCTTCCAAAAGAAAATGTTTATGTATCAGTGTGTAGCTCAGACAGAGTGGCAAGACTGAGTCAGAACTAATAGTTTTTCATCACACTGTATTTTACCATATTTAAAACAGAAAAGTGGCATGATGTAATACGACAAACTAGATTAGGATAATTTACTTCAACCAGTGCAACCACCACTTTGTGTTGGTATAATTAATGTGTTAATACCAATACTGATTAACTGTAAGTTACCAGTTAATAAAGTAACAGAAGCAGTCCAATAAATGTTGCCCACCTTCATTTCCATGCAAGAATGTCCAAAACAAGATCATTATTTACTACAAGTTCAGAAATGATTGGGTCAAAATTAAAATCACGATTATTAAAACGAACTTTTTAGAAGAAGAAGGGACATGGGACCCCTCTCCCACAGACCCACCACCAGTGAGAGGGGCCAAAGGGGTCGGGTGCAGTGTGAGCTGGGTGGCAGCTGAAGTTGGGGACCTTGGCGGTCCGATCCTCGGCTGCAGAAGCTAGCTCTAGGGACGTGGAACGTCATCTGTCTGGTGGGGAAGGAGCCTGAGCTGGTGCATGAGGTTGAGAAGTTCCGGCTAGATATAGTCGGCCTCACCTCAACGCACAGCAAGGGCTCTGGAACTAGTCTCCTCGAGAGGGGTTGGATTCTCGTCCACTCTGGAGTTGCCACTGGTGACAGGCGCCGGGCAGGGGTGGCAATACTTATTGCCCCCCGGCTTGGTGCCTGTATGTTGGAGGTTACCCCGGTAGACGAGAGGGTGGCCTCCTTCCGCCTTCGGGTGGGGGGACGGATCCTGACTGTTGTTTGTGCCTATGGTCCAAACAGCAGCTCAGAGTATCCAGCCTTTTTGGACTCCTTGGAGGGGGTGCTGGAAAACACTCCCCCTGGGGATTCCCTCGTTCTGCTGGGGGACTTCAACGCCCATGTTGGTAGCGACAGTGAGACCTGGAAGGGTGTGATTGGGAGGAACGGCCCCCCCGATCTGAACCCGAGCGGTGTTCTGTTATTGGACTTCTGTGCTCGTCACGGATTGTCCATAACGAACACCATGTTCAAGCATAAGGGTGTCCATATGTGCACTTGGCACCAGGACACCCTAGGCCGCAGTTCGATGATTGATTTTGTAGTTGTGTCGTCGGACTTGCGGCCGCATGTCTTGGACACTCGGGTGAAGAGAGGGGCGGAGCTGTCAACTGATCACCACCTGGTGGTGAGTTGGCTCCGATGGTGGGGGAGGATGCCGCGCAGACCTGGCAGGCCCAAACGCATTGTGAGGGTCTGCTGGGAACGTCTGGCAGAGTCTCCTGTCAGAGAGAGTTTCAACTCACACCTCCGGGAGAGCTTCGACCATGTACCGGGGGAGGCGGGGGACATTGAGTCCGAGTGGGCCATGTTCCGTGCCTCCATTGTTAAGGCGGCTGACCGGAGCTGTGGCCGCAAGGTGGTCGGTGCCTGCGGGGCGGCAATCCCCGAACCCGCTGGTGGACACCGGCGGTGAGGGATGCCGTCAAGCTGAAGAAGGAGTCCTATAGGGCCTTTTTGGCCTGTAGGACTCCGGAGGCAGCAGACAGGTACCGGCAGACCAAGCGGAGCGCAGCTAGGGCGGTCACTGAGGCAAAAACCCGGACATGGGAGGAGTTCGGTGAGGCCATGGAAAAAGACTTCCGGACGGCTTCGAAGAGATTCTGGACCACCATCCGGCATCTCAGGAGGGGGAAGCAGTGCACAAACACTGTGTACGGTGACTCGGGAGGTTGTGGATCGGTGGAAGGAATACTTTGAAGACCTCCTCAATCCCACCAACACGCCTTCCGGTAAGGAAGCAGGACCGGGGGACTCGGGTGTGGGCTCTCCTATCTCTGGGGCTGAGGTTGCCGAGGTGGTTAAAAAGCTCCTTGGTGGCAGGGCCCCGGGGGTGGATGAGATCTGCCCCAGTTCCTCAAGGCCCTGGATGTTGTGGGCCTGTCATGGTTGACACGACTCTGCAGCATCGCGTGGACATCGGGGGCAGTGCCTCTGGATTGGCAGACTGGGGTGGTGGTCCCCCTTTTTAAGAAAGGGGACTGGAGGGTGTGTTCCAATTTCAGGGGAATCACACTCCTTAGCCTCCCTGGTAAGGTCTATTCGGGGGTGCTGGAGAGGAGGGTCCATCGGGTAGTCGAACCTTGGATTCAGGAGGAGCAGTGTGGTTTTCGTCCGGGCCGTGGAACAGTGGACCAACTCTACACCCTCTGCAGGATCTTTGAGGGTGCATGGGAGCTTGCCCAACCAGTCCACATGTGTTTTGTGGACTTGGAGAAGGCATTCGACCGTGTGCCTCGGGGGATCCTGTGGGGGGTTCTCCGGGAGTACGGGGTATCGGACCCCCTGATAAGGGCTGTCCGTTCCCTGTACGACCGGTGTCAGAGCTTGGTCCGCATTGCCGGCAATAAGTCGGACTTGTTTCCAGTGAGAGTTGGACTCCGCCAGGGCTGCCCTTTGTCACCGATCCTGTTCATAATTTTTATGGACAGGATTTCTAGGCGCAGCCAGGGTGTAGAGGGGGTCCGGTTTGGTGACCTCAGGATTGGGTCACTGCTTTTTGCAGATGATGTGGTCCTGTTGGCTTCATCAGACCGTGACCTCCAACTCTCGCTGGATCAGTTCGCAGCCGAGTATGAAGCGGTCTGGATGAGAATCAGCACCTCCAAATCCGAGGCCATGGTCCTCAACCGGAAAAGGGTGGAGTGCATTCTTCGGGTCGGGGATGAGATTTTGCCTCAAGTGGAGGAGTTCAAGTACCTCGGCGTCTTGTTCACGAGTGAGGGAAGGATGGAGCGTGAGATCGACAGGCGGATCGGTGCGGCGTCTGCAGTAATGCGGACTCTGCACAGATCCGTTGTGGTGAAGAGGGAGCTGAGCCGAAAGGCGAAGCTCTCGATTTACCAGTCGATCTTCGTTCCTACCCTCACCTATGGTCATGAGCTTTGGGTAGTGACCGAAAGAACAAGATCGTGGGTACAAGCGGCCGAAATGAGCTTCCTCCGCAGGGTGGCTGGGCTCTCCCTTAGAGATAGGGTGAGAAGCTCAGTCATCCGGAGGGAGCTCGGAGTAGACCCGCTGCTCCTCCGCGTCGAGAGGAGCCAGATGAGGTGATTCGGGCATCTAATTAGGATGCCTCCTGGACGCCTCCCTGGTGAGGTGTTCAGGGCACGTCCCACCGGTAGGAGACCTCGGGGAAGACCCAGGACACGCTGGAGAGACTATGTCTCTCGGCTGGCCTGGGAACGTCTCGGGGTCCCCCGGGAAGAGCTGGACGAAGTGGCTGGGGAAAGGGAAGTCTGGGCTTCCCTGCTTAGGCTGCTGCCCCCGTGACCCGACCCCGGATAAGCGGAAGAAGATGGATGGATGGATGGAAGTTCAGAAATGAACACGATATATTGACATGGTTTAATATAGTGTCAGACCCTGAGAGATAAACAGGCTTGAAGCGTTCAAGACAGCACGGGTGTTCAGTTACTCTATAAGGTTGTCCTGATCATGTTTATTTGTGCCTAATCGCATTCAAAGTCCTTTTACATTGATTACTGTAAATCATCCTACTATGATTGGAGAACGGGATGTGGGTCTGTCCGTCCGTCTGTCCATCCATCTGTCCGTCCGTCTGTGTTCCACCTTCCAACCAATCCACATACAACCCCCTCCATCCCCTCCAAGGTTCAGGGAGCCCGCATTTCATTTCATGTCAATTTCAATTTCTTTTTCAATGTTACATAAATAGTCAGTTTTATTTGGGACTCTGGAGTTACAGCCACCTGGGACTATTGTTTCAGCCTGTGATGTATATGACTGCGTACGTCGGGGCGTGGACGACGGGAGGAAAAGACGGAGGAAGAGACATTTATCCACGGTCACGGACATTTTGAACATGCCTAGCAAGAGCAAATCACTATTGGAAATACTTGCGATGCCTCTAAACGCTGCATGACTTTAATGTAAGGTGAAGCTCCAGAGAAGTCAGGTAAGAAACAACAAAATACAATCCACACAGTAGCTAATGCTTATGCTACAGTTTGTTAGCTACTCACCCATACAGTCTTCCAACCATGTAATTATCCTTCTGCAACATGAATTCACGCATTATGTTCCTCTTTGTCTCAGGTTTACCATCCTTTTTGTTCCGCAGTTAAATAATAACTAACAAAATTGGTTCATGACTGAGGGTCCGGGATCATGTTGTTAGCACAAATACACGTGCTGTGCACACACACTCACTCACTCACACTTGCACTCGCACACTCACTCATTCACTCACTCATTAGCTACACGGTAGCTAATGCTAATGCTAACGGAGAGATATCCTGGGTATGTTAATCCAGCTTCGTAATACAGGCCTCCGGAATCTGGAACAGGATTTGATGGCTGGATGGGTGGAGCAGGAGAGCAACCGGGCAGGTAGGGTGGATCACATGGGTAAACTGACGATCTGGCGATGAATGGGATGAAGAACCGGTCTTAAATACTGCAGCAGCTTATTGAGTGGATGAGATCATTGAAGCCAGGTGTGGAGAAAAACAGGCAAGGGAGGAACCAGGCGGGGAGTTCCTGTCCTCTGAAAAGAAGCCAATGCGGAAGTAACTTAGAGCTGCATTCTATCAAAAGGCCACCAGGGGGCGACCGTTTTGTGTTCAAAAAGACGTCCGGCTCTATACAAGTCAATGGAGAATTCACCAACTTCTCACTTGATTTCTAACCTCAGTAAACGTTTTAAAAATGTGTTTATGGTCTCAGTCGCTAGTTTAAAGCCTTCTTCAATGCAGTCTGGTGTTCATTTGTGAAATTTTGGCTTCTCTGATTTATATTTGATGATAAAGCAGGCTACGTGGCTACGTTGTGATTGACAGGTTGATTGGCCTCCCCACTCCACCGTTGGTCCCGCCCATACGTCTGTCCATGACTCTGCCTCATGCCCATATAAGTAGAATCTGTGTTCATTTTTTCCCGGCATGCACCTGAAATTTTCAAGATGGCGCTGCCTAGATTCGATACTATTGGCTTCCGAGCAGCAGTCCACAGACCAATGGGTGACGTCACAGATGTTACGTCCATTTCTTATATACAGTCTATGGGAGGAACCAGGGAGGCCACACCCAGCACACACAGACAAACAAACACAAAGGAGAGGAGAGACAATACAGATTCCCTAACATGATCCTTCCCGCCAAGACAACACGTTCTCACTCCCAGTGCGTCAAGAGCCTGACGAACGGTCACTGTCCCTCATCGTCACATGCCTGACTCATTAGGTACCCGTTTTTCGTCATGTGATGACGAGCGGGGCAACCCGACAGTTTTACATAGAACTCCCACAACGTCTGAATAAGACGCCACGGGAAGTGTGTAGTTTTTTTAGAAATCCTACAACGTCCGAAAAAGACGCCATAGGAAGCAAGCTACCCTACTCTCTGTTGTCATGGTAACGTGGCGTTTCCTGCGTCATATGACGTGACAGGGGATTCGTGCTTCATTCGCTCCCAAATTACTGTGAAGGTAAGTTGTGTGGCTAAGTCTGCTACATGTTTTATTAAATGTGATGAATTACTTGCATGGTTTAAATATTAGGGTGAAGAATAAATCCCCGCCAGTGATTCACCATAAGCTAACGCAATACAACATCTGCAGGTGTCTTACAACTCAAAACATGATTGTAGTAGTGTTGTGTTGGTCGTGAACATGTCGGTCGAGTGAACGAACTGAACGGAATCACTTCATGAACTGATTCGTTCCTTTCTCAGTTCAGTTGAGTTCAGCCGCGAGCATGCCGGTCGGGAGTGGAACTGCCGCGACTCACTCGTGAATCATCGGCGAACGACGCAGCCAGCGTGCGGGCGGCGAGGGACTGTTGTTGATGCCTGAGCAAACGTGACTCGTGATTCGTTCACTGTGAACGAACGACATGTATCACTCAGTGAACGACAACACTCTGACTCTAAGTGATTCTGTTTCCTCCTCACGCCCGGCACTGATTCGCATCGCTCAGTTTGTTCATTGAACGACCTGCTGAGGACTGAAAGTGGAGCTGTGTCAGTCACTCACTGACTCAGGGCAAAGGAGTTGATTCACGTTCAGTAACTGTACTGCTAACATTAGCGCTGTGTTGCTAACATCCGTGTAGCATCATGTTATGTTATTTTACTGTGCACAGAGGACACTTTCACCGTGTAATCATTTTAGTGCATGTATAAGCAGCGCTGCGTCTCCCGCGAATGATTGTATACTATAGTCCGTGAACACACCGTCCCTCAGTAAGTGAACGTGAACCTCAGGGCTGAATCATGAACTGAATGACAGATCATTTGGCTGTGTATCAGTTCAGGGAGTTGGAGAGCACTGAACGATTCGGTGAACGAATCATTTTAATGAACGGATTCTAGAGATTCAGTACAGTAAAAAGAACTGCCGTTCTCATCACTAGATTGTGTGAGCTCCTCTGGATATTAATATTTCACCTGTCATTGTGGATCACTTTTAGCGTTGCCTGTTAGTAGGGGTTAACTGAATTCTGCTCTGTGCCACTGTAAGTTGTCAAGCAAGGGGCTGTCTTGGATCGATTTTCAGCACCACAGACTATTTCCCAGTGTTATGATGGCAAAAATCCACCAGAAAGATAAAAACCTGCTAAAATAAATAAAGCAGGACGCTCCTTACTTCCGGTCTTCTTCAAAATAAAAGTAGGCTATGCTTCAGAGTAAAATTATTCCAAAACACTATCCATGAGTTTTTCATTTGCATTCTCTATTTTAAACCGTAAATATAAACATATGTATATAACATGCATATGTACTGGATGAACGACGTACAGAATAAGTTACTCAATTCTATTGTTTTCTTTTAACAGGTGTTTCTGATCTGCAATAAACGTTTTGTTTCATCAGTATTTCCACCATAACCAGCAACACAAGGGCACTTTTAAGAGCCACTCTGTTTTGTTATACGTCTTTGCTGTAAGTTAACGTGTGTGTACCTGTCAGTCTGTTTTGCGCTCTTACTCGTGTGTGTGTGTGTGTGTGAGAGAGAGAGAGATTGCCTCGTCCTTGTATTTCTTTCTGTCGATCTCTTTGTTAGTCTGTCTGATCAGTTGTCACCATGACTGATCCAAAAGATCCACTCATGAGCCTGGATGACCTGGTAGATCAGTTTGTGCTCAATGACCACCCCCACGGTCTTGGGAATTTATCTGGTTAGGTGCAGGAAGGCACGGCAGCAGCAGCAGCAGCTGCTGCACCACCACCTGAACCAAGCGTGAGGTGGAAAAAGAGAGACATGAGCAGGATGGAAACCTGCTTTCTCTGAGGCCAAGATCGAGCAGGAACCAGTCAAGTTAGGGTCAGTATTATTTTTTCAAGCAAGATATTTTGATGATTTGATTTGATATGTTTATTTCTTCATATTATTCCAGAAATCAATAGTCAATACATTACAAAAAAAGCTTACAACAAAGACCAAAAGGTCTTATTTTGTCTACCCTTTTAACACAATGTCAGGTGTGGTGGTAGGGTCCAAAATTAATCGTAATAGTGGGTAGATTTTCTGTTTGGCAAGTACTGTAAGTAAGTAATAAATCTTCATGTAATGAATGTATATAATATATATATATATATATAATATGCATCCCTGTTGTGTTCCTTGTCTTGTGTGATCAATTCCCTGTGTCTTGTCTTAGCGTCATGTCCTCTGTGGATTCATTTTGTGTAGTTATGTATATCCTATTTATTTTGAAGTTCTGTGTCCTGCTTTCCTGTGTCATAGTTGTGTCCTGTGTTTTTCGTTCCCTGTTTTATTTTGAAGTTTGTGTCTTACCCCTGTCTCCCTGTTAAGTTTCCCCACCTGTTCCCCAGGTTCCCAATACTGCATTTGAGTCTAATCTCCTCAACGTCCTGACAGATGCCTCATAGAGAGATGACCGACTGGTCTTCCCCAGACAGTCTCTCCATCTAGATATGACACACTAAGCTTGTGCCATCTCAGGGTGATAACCAGGCTACAAATGTGCCATTAGCCTTGGGATTTGTAGGAAATGTTAATGTTATATATTCAGAAGTTTGCTTTTTTCTTTCAGATACAGCTGGTCAGTCGCAAGCCTGATCCTCCCTTCAGTGCTCCTGACACTACCTGTGAGGTGGCCTTTGCTGCAGACACTGTCGGTATGTACTTCATTGTCTCTCCAATAGCCCAAAGCACATGTTCATTCATAAACATATATGTACGACATATCTGACACCGAGTTAGAATTTAAATTCCGTGTTTGTCAAATTTGCTAGAATAATGGACAATACAACTGTTAAATCTTTCACTGCCACAGCCACTCCATACAGTACACTTAGAGGGTATGCACCTGATGGCAAAAAGATATTTAATTTCTGTTTTAAAAAAATCTATTGGCTGATTGAATAAATTCATTTTGAAATAATTTAATTATTTATGGCAACAAGTCAGTGTCTGTGGACATGGAGAGCTTGTACGGATCATTGTCGAGTCCTCCTGACCTCAGTTTGTTTTGATAAATACTACATGTTTTGCCCAGTTTCTCTGTGTCCACCGCTATCCTTCACCACGTTAAGGGAGGTTTGTTTTTCCACTCAGTCCAAACAAAAGGGGCGTTGCCCAGGGCAACATGATGTTAACACTTACTGTCTATTGTAAAAAAAAAAAAAATATTGTCTTTGAGTATTCCATTCTATTTTACAGAATGTTTTCTACAAGATCTCCAGCACTCACTGGATGATGCTGGTGATGAGCAGGAGGTATCACAAGCTACTCCTCAGGCTTCCTCCAACTGGAGCACAAGAAAAAGTGTGTTGTCAGGGACTGTCGACCACGGCCCTTCTTCTGTGCTGAATGTGACGTCGTCATGCACTCCAGACATGTCCTTCATAACAGGGATGGAATGACAGCCGGATTCTTTGAGCCATTGCCTCCAACAACTGTTGTTGTGGATAAGGCTCTTTCCCATTGTGGTAAGTTGTGGCTTGTGTGTATACAACATAGTACACATAATGTATTTCCCCTTTTTCAAACTTGTTAAGCTCACTAGTTTGACTATTTAAACAATTTATGTGTATGCTCTTGTCAGTCAGCTTTTCGAACGTCTGTTGAGTATGTTTTGGTAATGAACTGCATTGGCCAGTGAGCCTTTTTCTAAATTTAATTTTCTCTTATGAAGTCTGTAAGTGGGTCCAGAAATCTTTGTCTCATTGCAATGTTATATTTCCCGTGATAGTAATTCATATGTATAATCTTTTTCAGAGCGGCTTGTACCTCTGGAAAAGAATTTGCGGTTGTTCACCAGGGTCATTGAGGGTCAAACCGGCAAAGGCTGTTGCTGTGGTCACAATGAATGGTGAGGATGTGAAGAACTTTGATTTTGTCCCATTTGAAAAGAAACTTAAAAAAATATCCATCCCTACGTGTTTTATTTCCAGAGTCCTTGGTCTCCCTGAAAGGCGCTATACATTCAAGTTATTATTTATTATTATGAAATCTGCAAGACTATTGAGCAATGTATGCCACATTACAAGAAATCCTTGACCCAAGTGGCTAAATTTACATAACAGTGGATGTGTTTTTCCTTTTTGTAGGACGATATGATCTCAGCATGCCTGAATTGGCTTGTGATTCACGCCAAGCCAATTGGAGTGCTGGACTGGAAGACCTTATTAAAAATGAGTACTGGCCTGCTACCATTCACTTCGCCACAATGTATTCCATAGACATCTTCTATTCCTTTGAGGAAATGAAGATGGCAGCACCAGGCCTGTCCTGCCAGGCATTTTTAAGGATGCTGGATCAAAGAATCTGCTTTGGCTGTGTGAGTATTGAGGTTTTTTTAATCCTACAGCATTGTTCATGTCATTGTATTGTGGGTTGAAACAATGTTTTGCACATTATTAGAAGTTGTTTTCCTTGTTTTGAAACAGACTGGGAAGGTCTCAACGGACAGCTTCCAGAAAAGTTTTTTTGAGTGGGAGGCTGTCAGGTATGAGGTAGACAACATCTGTGAGGAGGACCTGTTCAACTGTCCTGCATGCACCCCAAATATGCTTGTGGTATCTGTCGATGGAAACCACAAGCATTATCGTTTCAGGAATGCAGCTAGGTACTCCAAATGTGTATCATGTCATGTGTGTTTGGAGTAATAAGAAAACATAACTCTTTAATGTTCACCAAGTAACCTTAAACTGTAAGATATCTTAAACTGTTGTGCACTCTTTTGTTATTTAGATCTGAGGAGCAGGCCATCTTTGAAGGTGCCTTCATAGCCAAAGACGAAGATGTTGCCGCATTTGTTGACTACATCCACAACACGACCAAACATGTAAGACTGCAGACACACACACACACACACACATATATATATATATATATATATATATATATACATAACCTTCTACTGAAGAGTTAAACTGAATCTGTGGACCATTTGTATAAACCATTTTCCATACTGTAAGTCTCTGGAAGAGGTCTTTGTGGAGGGGAGTGGTTGGCAGCCAGAGAGACCTCCCAAAGATCTGCCTAACCCAGAGTCTTTTGTGTAGCCTGTCTTTTTTTCTGAACAACTTTTTTATTGAAGTTATAATTTCACAAGACAACTTCAACCAGTACAGACGTTGTGTAGCCTGTCTATTTTTTTGGCCCAAATCCGACCTGAACTCTGCAAAATAAATAAAAATAAACCGACTGGAGTGATCCTCGACCCGAACCTGTGCGTTGGGTTGGCCAAGTCTGAACCTGCACACCTGGTCGTTGAGAACCACTGAAGATCAGCTGCGTGTAGCCTTTGTAGCCTTGTGTGTTGTGTTGGTTGCCATGTCAACCAGGGCTCGGATAGAAATGAGTCGAGACCAACTCTCCCAAGCTATCTCGGCCCGCTTGTTTTGTTCTGCATCCAGCGCAATTGCTGTGTTCACATATGACCAAACCAACCGATCTATGACATAAAGTGTTCCCTTTGGAAGAACTGGTCCAAATGATTCAGGTGTGAAAGCACCCTAATATTCCATGTTTGTAGTATTTGAAGCCATGGGCTGAACATTTGTTTCTCACTTATTGTCTGTTGTCATTTTAGACCACAAAAGCGCTGCACAGCCAGTTGCAGAACCTGGAGTCCATGAAAGCCCAGTTGGCAGTGACAGAGAGCCAATTGGAAGACTGGGTCAATGATGTGAAGGACTGGGCAGAAGGTGAGGAAATGGTCACTGGTAATACATTTATTAATGGGTACATTCATTTTAGTTCTCTCTGAATTCAAAATAACACCCCTGCCCACAAAGTCCAGCCAACATTTTGTATTGTGAAATATATTTTCTGTTGATCAGTCCTGTCTCCATATGAATGTGATTTTAATATGGCTCATTTCCCTATTATTTCCATATAGTTGACGTTGTTGACAGCTGGAGTGCTAGAGTGTTTTGTGTTACTTTATCAAACAAAGAGAAATGACCCACCCTGGTCCTGCTGTCTTTGTATTATCTCATGGCAGAGTTGTACAGCTCCGATGAATCTTTTTCTGTTTTTGTTTTGTTTTTCTGTGATTAGCCGATCAATGAGAGACCATTCTTGTCAAGGAGATGGGCCATCACTGGCAATCACTTTCTAGTCGTGCCAGTGCCCTGAGAGAACTGTACTGCCAGCTTTCTGGTGGTACAATGAAAAGTATGCATTTAAATAATCTATTACATAAACATACTTAAACATTGATGACTATGGATAAAGTTATACAAGATGTATCTTATTGTACTTTCACGAATCTCGGTGGGGCCTACCTGAAGAGGGGATGAAAGGTCTGGGGAGCATCATCCTCAGAAAGCAGTCTATGATCAGAGAGATGAGGATGAGAGCAAGAGACTGCTACCTACAAGTTTTGGTTGGCGAAGAGGACATCAACTTTGAGAGTGACTCTGAAATTTCAGATGATGAACAGTAATTGACACCAGGGATGGAAATTAGCACCAGCTGTAATATTCTCAGAGAATACGATTTCCGACCGGTCCCTGAAGTATACATAATTTTATTGGCACATGTGACACGTGTGTTTACTTTCCAGTTCTACCGCTGCCAGAGATGTAGTTGCTGTGTGTTCCCGAAGTGGTGAATAAAAGTACAGTTAGCAGCACGTCGTGTGTTGGTTCAACTTATATAACATTACACAGTACAGAACAAGACACCAGCCACCAGCCAAATGCTGGTAAAATATGCAAGTGGTTGTTAAATTATCTTCACTCACTAGCCAAATGGCCACAATGGTAATCTATTGGCTGAGTGGCTGGTAAAATCTGAACATTCAGTGGCCATTTGCACGTGAGCAAAAAAGTTCATTTTGGACCATGTGTGCGTATGACACAGAGATATAATTCTTTACCTTATACAATAAAATAACCTGTTGCTGCAATATTTTATATCTACAAGAACATTGTCCGGTAAAACAACTGAGTGGTTGTTTTTGGGATCCATCAGCCACAGTGGCAGGTAGACAAAAAAGTTCATTTCCAACCCTGATTGACACCTTTCCATCTTGAGGACAGTGTATTGCTGTAAAAGTAGAAGTGTTTTGATGTTATCACATGACATGAATAGTTTATTATCAAATATGTGGAGGAGCACATGGAGGAGGTATGCTGTATACTGTAAGCTTGTTTTAATAGCCTTTGATAGAAAATGTGACATTGCTCATTAAATTGCTCATTTCCAAGAATATGTGACTAATCATCATACAATAGAATCTTCCTCAATTAGGCCCATTGAGCCACTTCATCCAATAAAGCACTCTAACACTGTCTCTGTGTATCAAATCTTGTAACATGGTGGCTATTATCTGAAGGGGATGAAGACAGGGTTATCGAATTGGACTTTACATCTCTCAACCCATTTTATATCATATATATATAATTTCATTTAAGGTTAATTAAGCTGCTGGACAATTCAAATGTCCCTCCAGGAGATGAATGAAGTATTTTTCTATTCTGTTCTATTCTAAATGAAAATAGTGCTGCACAGGATGGTGCTTAGTTACAATGTAGTAACCTATAACCCACAAACTTAAGGCCTTCCTCCAAGCCTTATGCTATGCCCTAGGTTATCAACAGTATTATAATCTCAGACGGTGACTGCTATTGATCATTATTTCCACAAAAATAAATAAAAAACAACAACAAATAAACAAAGGGCGTCATTTCACTAGGCTTGCAAAGTGCTGTCTGAAACTAGACCTAGACTGGCTTGGCTTGTGCCCATGTAATGAAAAAAAACAAAACTTTGCCATAGAGCTGAACCAAATAAATTGTCTATGAAAAACACTATTTATATTAAAAAATACAAATCAGCAGCACAGTTGTTTTTTTTTCGGGTTTGCAAACTAGGGTTGTAAAAAGATATATCTCATAAATATATTAAATATGTAATACAGCCGAAATAGTATTTACACTGCATCGGTATGATCTATGTGAAGGAAATGTAAAGATATTGTTTTATGTTGGTATTTTGGAGTTTTGTGGTTGTTCGTTCTTCCGGTTTTCAGAATAAAACAACTCTAATTCTCATAATAGAATAATACACAATTAAAACGAATGCCCTTAATATTTACGTATCGTATTATTGACTTATCAGTCACAACTTCGTTTTTTGTGTTCATGTTAAAGATATAATTAAAACAAAACCGACAGATAATTTGATGTGCCATTTATACTGAAGGATCGGACGTTGCCAAATCTGATGGGTAACCAAATACGGTGTAACACCTGTGATCACATTGCGCGCTTTTCCTCTCGGTAAGTAGAATAACGTTACCTACAATATTTACCCCAAACCGATCGAGTCAGGCTAAGAAATTATTAACACCTTCAGAAGTACAGTGTAGCATGTTTGTTGGACTGTAAACTTTATTAAAATAGTAATTATCCATCTGCTATTAGCTTACATAGCACTAGTGTAGGAAATTATCATAAACCAAATACTAGGACAACAATGTGGCTGGTAGGCCTAGATTTCAGACAAAAAAATAATGATGTAGAGTGGGTGGGTGGCTGTTGAATGTCATCATGTTAGCACAAAAACATTTTCTCATTTCTAAATTCAACTTTATTTGTCACATAAAATCATACAGATACATGGGGAAAAGTGTGAGTTCAAGTTGTGATGTAGTTCCAGATACCTGTGTTGTGTTACATTATCCCCCAAAAAGCTGTAGCTACATAGCCACTTAGTGATGTAATATATCAGATATCCTAATATTCTGAGGAAGAGAATACTGGTGTAAAACATTCTGTGTCTGAATAGTTTATTGTTTTCTCTCCACAGGTCCTTCAAATTTATCATACAGTTTCATACACTTACACACACATACACACTCAAAAAGAAAAACCAAAGGCGCTTTTAAGAGCCACATCCCTTGTTATTCTGTGCCTACCTGTTGTTGTCTGTGAGTCTTTCATAGTCGTGTTCCTGTCTTAGTCCTTTTTACGTTTTTGTTTGTTTTGTCTGTCCATCTTGATAAAAATATGAGACAAAACTTTTCGATAAGAGAAATGGTTCACAGCCAAAATTAACTGCATTAATGAATGAATGAATTTGTCTGTATGAGAATGACAAATTGAGGGAGAGGAGGAGCTTCGTTCTGTTATTAATGTTAACATTATATCTCCAGCAGTAGAATTTATTTATAAGTAGAACAAATAAAATTTGTTCTACTTATAAATAAATAGGTAAATAGGCCAATATACATATGAAACATATTGTCTAGTCTACATCAGTAATAACTACAGCTTCAGGCCAGCTCTCCATTTAACAGCTTGATGACAGAAAGAACAAAAGACCTGGGAGGCTAACGTCGACCTAAGAGAGAACCTGTTTTTTGTCTCAAAATATGTGTACCTAACCTTCACTAGCTATTATATTGGTTCAATGTTATGCAATGGGAGATATCTGCTAGTTTAGAAAACGTTATTTTATTATTATAAAGAAATGTTAACTAAGGCACTATGATTAAGAAATTCAGTCCAATGACAATAAAAGCAAATGTAAGACGAGCGTGCTACGCTGGCTCTCCAGGTACCTCAATTTGTAACATCTAACCTCAACCTGAGGCTGATCAGCTGATACGGGGCACAGCGGATGTTGCTGCACAGCTGTAAGAATAATTATGTAACTGAGTGCGAGGGGCGCCTATACTGGGTGAGTGATCAAAATAAAGAAGAACACAAATGGCAGTCTTCAGTCTCGACAGCAGCATCCACTTTTTTATTTCTCTTCACACACGTCAATTGCTGCGCGGTGTAATGGAAATTCTTATTATTCATCTTGTCTGAGCAAATGAGTAGTTATGTTATTTGATTAGATGTATGTGTGTGTGTCATAAATCTGTTGACCATGCCATGAAATGTTGACTTAATGAATATCATTGAACTTTGAATTAGAACATCATGTATGTTATAGT
The DNA here is from genome assembly GCF_027409825.1 of Scomber japonicus. Lineage (NCBI taxonomy): Eukaryota > Metazoa > Chordata > Actinopteri > Scombriformes > Scombridae > Scomber > Scomber japonicus. The sequence goes on along the minus strand of NC_070580.1, from coordinate 2,238,877 downwards.
CTACTGATTAACTGATGACGTGCCTATTGTGATGACATTGGTCTGTTGATAGAACAATGTCTCCCTTTTCTGTGATAATGTATAGGTCAGGTAAATTATTTTCAGGATCGTCATCATCATTCCATTTTAATACACGTAAAATTGCCTCTAGCTACTTTCTTGGGGAACAACGGCTTTTTCTTTTCTGCCGTCGTGACCGGGAAAATTAAATCACAAATACTACAATTTTTACTGGGGTTTGTGTTATTCATAACATCTATAACACACTCCTGTGGTATCACTGCCGGGACAATTTACAAAAGCGGTCTTGGTCCCATGCAAACCACACAGTCAGTCTTAGTCATATTAGCAGCTTGTTCTACCATTAACAACCAATTATTATTAGTTCCAGAAACACCAGTTGTGACTTGGAACCATTCATCCACCGTCACATTATTTGCCTTCAGAATTCGTCCTCCTTTCTTGTAGGTTCTTTTTGGCATTTCAGGTTTGATTCGGCTTCCATAACATAGGACTGCTCTAAATTGAGGATCTCTTCCACTGGAATATGCCCACAGGCTTATGGATAAGCACACAGGTTTGTCAGACTGATATTTCAGTACCAGACCATCTTGGAGTCATTTTGGCCGAAAGACCTCCTCTACTAGGCTTGGTGGCTTGTAAGATCTTCACTGACTTTCAGGTGTACTCGGACTCTAAATGTCCAAGTCCACCTTATTATCGGTCTTTGGCTCACCTCCCCTGTCGGAGTCTTCAGTCGAAATGATCTCTTTGCAGTGTATTAAATGGATCCAAGTTGATCTTTCTGCTATGTTTAATGCTGTGGGGGTTGTTATTAGTACCTGATACAGCCCTTCCCACTTTAGTGAGTGCCAGTGTTTCTTTTTTATGCTTCTTTAGTTTGTTTCTGTTTTTGTTTTTCCAGCATGTTTTTCATGTAGTCAGCTAGATTAGCTTCTTCATCTATTTCCCATTGATTCTTAAATTGAGGTAACCTGTAAGGCCTTCCAAACAATGTCTTATAAGGTGTCAATCCAGCAGTGCTTGTAATGTTAATATACAATTTTACCAGGTCTAAACATTGTGTCCATAATCTGCCTGTTTCCTCCATACATTTCTTCAGCCTATTCTTAATTGTTCCATTCATTCTTTCTACTAATCCTGCACTTTGAGGGTGGTATGCACAATGATTTTTAAAATCTATGTGGAACATTACACCAATCTTCTTAACCACTTGGTTAACGAAATGGGTTCCATTATCACTATATATATCTTCTCAGGAATCCCATATCTGGGAATAATATCCTTACAAAGTGCTTTTGCCACCGTCAAGGCGTCTGGACTCTTGGTTGGGAAAAGTTAAATCCATTTCGAAAATGCATCTATTATGGCTAAGCAATACTTTTTCCCTTCACTTTGGTTTAACTCTATAGAGTCCATATGGATAATTTGAAACGGGTACTGAGGTGTGGGAAAACGCCCTCTACGCGGTCTCAGATTTCCTTGTGGATTATGTTTAGCACAGGTCAAACATGCTCTACAAAAAATTTTTGAATAAGAGTTAAATCCATAAGTGGTATAGTATTGATGTATCTGTCCTACCATCCCTCCTGTTGAGACATGTGTTTACACCATGACTCAATATTACTGCCCATTTATAGAGGTTCTTTGGTAGGACAGGTTTATTATTTGGTCATACATAGATGTCATTTTGCAATTTAGCTCCATTCTTTCCCCAAATGCTTTTTTCAGATTGTGGACTTTGTTGTTGCATGTCTTTTAGTGTGGTGTCATCTAAATTAGTTTGTTCTTCTAAGGTCAAAATATTAAATTGACCTGCCGCAGCTGCTTTTAGCACTGTGGTTTGAGTCACTACTGCATATCCTGTTTGGGTTTTCCCCTTTTCATCTTTTTTAGAGGAACCACCTTCGAACAAATTTTCCCCTGTTTCTAATGGTAAATCTTTTAAATCAGCTCTACTTTTTGCCATTTGTTCTGCTAATTCTCGACAGTCATGCTTCATTCCATATTCTGGTAATGGTAATAAGGTGGCGGGATTTAGGGTTGTACATCTTTCAATAGTAAGATGTGGTTGGGACAATAAAGTCATATTTGTTTGTAACAACAGTGCCGAGACTGCATGTGGCACTTTCAAAGTCAAAGGATGAAACAATACTATAGTTGCACTTGTTTCCACAGCCATGGAGGCTACTATAACTGCTCTTACACAATGTGGTAGTACACAAGCCACACTATCTAACTTTGAGGAAAAATAAGCTATAGGCTTCATCTTATCTCCATATTGTTGTGCCAATACAGAGGTCATAAAATGACCTTTACAGTCAACCATCTGAACGAATGGTTTGTTATAGTCTGGCAATGCTAGTGCTGTACTGGACACTAACACTTGCTTTACTTCACAGAAAGCTTTTTCAGCTTCTTCAGTCCATTTTAGCTGGGATGTCATTTTAAGGTCTTCCTCATACATCAATTTGTTTAACGGTGCTGTTATTTCAGCATAGTTTGGCACCCAATTCCTGCAATAGTTTGTCAATCCCAGAAATTACATCATCTGCTTTTTTGTTAAAGGTTTTGGAGCTTGGAGAATTGCAATCTTTCTGTCTTCCATTATTGTTCTTCCTCCCGCTAAAGTGTCTTCTTTACATATTTCCAAATCAGGAGAGGCTAATAACACGTCATCTATTTACATCAAAACTTGGCTTCCCCCTGGGGGTTGAAATTTTGCCATACTTGCACTCATTTCTTTCCTACAGACGGTGCTTGCTTTTTAACTGGGAATATAGGTGTATTGCAAGGTGAATTGTTACATTTAATTATCACTGCTGAAATCAATTACTGGTTTGATTCCTTCAAGTGCGTCTTGTTTCAGTGGATATTGTCTTAGACAGGGTCTGTATTCTGTCTTAGGTCTAATTTGGACGGCAAAGCTCCTTTCACCAGCCCAACATCAGTTGGTCCTTTAGACCATAGTTCATCAGGAATATTCTTTAACAAATCTTCCTCTGCTTCTGTTAACATTACTTATCACCTTTTGTTAGGTGGGAACACATGCAAATGTATTCCTTCTTGCACTTGTATTTGCCAAAAAAGCGCCTTCTTAGACAGGCCTGTTGATGCACTTGCCCACGTGTTTACTGACGTGGCTATCCAATCAGTGACATTTTCCCCTTGCTGGACTATTTTCCCCAAGTCATTCCATTCTTTACTTTGGTCTTTATACAAGGATATTTGGGGTGGATACCAGGACTTATGCATGCTCTTCTCATAAGTTCTTAAAGATACAGCTGCTACTGCTGTACTTTTGCCATCTCCGTACACATATGTCACTGTGACTTTTGTAGGAGTCCTTTTAGCTAATTTAGCTTCATATTCTTTGTCTGGACCAGGGGTTGTTTTGTACCAAAGGGTAATATGCAAATTGTCTCTGCTCATTTGATCTTGTGGTTCAGATATGGCGTTTCTTCCTTCAGTCATGAGTGCATGTGCTGTTTCATGCAGTGGTTTGTTAGGAACATCAAAGGAATAGTAATAATATGGTTGTCCTATCCCTCAGAGTATAAAAAGATCTCCGCTCTGCAGTTCTGCTTTTCTTTTTACTGCAATTCGCCCTTCAGGCGTAGGCACTAATGCTAGTCCTAATAACAACAAACCATCTCTTCCTAGAAGGTCAACTGGACACTCAGGAAACATCAGGATGAACAACCAACATGATGAACCATGTGGGTCCCTCAACCATACTGGCTCAGATTCCTCAACTTCAGTCAATTTCCCACTTGCAGACCTCACCACCACAACTGTCCCGCTAAATCTAGCCTGTGGTATCCCTTCCCTACAGGTAGTTCAACAAGCTCCAGTGTCACATAAAAATGTAACAGGTTTCCCATTTACCAACAATATTACTTCGGGCTTCACATCATCCATTGAGAGTAGATCTTGCAAATTTAAAAGGTCTCCATTTGTTTTATCATGATCACTTTCCTGGAAAGGATCAATTGGTGACTCTTTGTCTAGTCATGCTGAAGTATTTTTTCTTTTGGGACATTCTCTGGCCATATTTATATATTGGCCCTCTTTGCCGCAGTTCCAACAAACAAAGGAACTACGATTCTGTCTGTAATTTCCTCTTTCTAATCCTCCTCCTCTGCCTCTACGGTTCATGCCTCTTCCTCTAGCACCTCCTCTAGCTGCCGCTGCCTCTTCACCTTCTTCCTCATGTCTAATTTCTCTTCGCCATCTTTTCTTTGAAACATCAACTGTCTATTTCTTCTTCTTGCTTTCTCTCTTTCTTACACTTTCTGTCTCCTTCTTTTCTCTTCTCTGCTTCATTTTTCCAAAACTCTGTATCATCATAACCTTCTTCATTTCTTATTATGGCCTATTATAAATTATCGCCATACTATCCTTCCCCTTTTTCTCATCTATTCTTCAATGGACATTTTCTAGCTAAGTGTCCTTCCGTACCGCAACGCCAACATCCTAATGTCTTCCGTTCAGAACGTTTCTTGTCTTTCTCTGGACAGTGTCGAGCCACATGTCCGTTTTTGCTGCAACGCCAACAACACAGTATTCCTTCGGGCATCTTTGCCTACATTCCTACTTACCCTCACTCTACTTTACGCTTCCTTCATTCTTACTTTTTCATGGTAACTTCCTATTTGTACTTTTCGTCAATATATATATATATATATATCTCATTACTGAGTTTTAACAATTTCCAACTAGTTTATTTCATTATTATAATATTCTCCTTCCTTATGTATACTCATTACTTTGTAAAAGGGTTATACTTCTCTATTTTCTATGTTCTAGGGACGTCTCCCCAAGTTTTAATATTTATTACATTTTAGTATCTTTTAGTTGCTTCTCTTAGTATCTCTATCCGTACGTCCTTAATTTTACCAGGATCCTGGGTTTCAACATATTTCCAATCTTTTGAGTCTATTTCTTACTTTATTTTTTAGTTTACTTGCTTCTTCCCCATTTTAGTAATTTTAGTCCAGTTATTCAACACCTAGGGTGTTCTAAAAACTGGTTTCTGGTTAGTAGGACAGCAAGAAAATTTCCTGTTGTGGTAATTCTCACTTCAACTCTTTCGAGTGGAGAATTCTTGCCTTTGCATCCACAAGAAGTTTGCTGTTTACAATCCTACTATTTTGGTATGAAATGAAGATACCTAATGGTATTTCATTTCCACTCACACTCACATTCACTCACGTACGTTTCACTGAGTCTTACAGGACACCGTTGTCCACTAGGCCTATTTCACTTTACACGGATATTTTCGGACTCCGTCGTCCCTCGTTACCTGATAGTGACTAGTATTCTCAGGGTTTTTAATCACAATGCACAATGACCCTCAGTCAATCGCTTGTGTTTAACAAACTCTAACTCACCACTGTTGTCTTTCTCCTCTCGGACTACCGTCAACCTTCAGATCCCAACAGGCGGGCAAAAACCAGTCCTGGAAAAGGATCTTTAGATTTTGCCGTGGCCACGGTCTTCCTGGAGTCTACCACGCCTGCTGGAATCCTTAGTTGTGTTGGTATCCGGCTCGAAGGACCAAGTTAATGTCAGGTTCAGGCAACCTAAAACATTTAAAATATCAGACAAAGGAAGACAAGACAACAGGATTAGAGTTTCTACTTGCAAGGAGAACGCAGAGATATGCTCAGTTACAAATCTCCTCCCGTTCTGAGACATATCCCGCTGAACCCTTTCTTTTTATTCTCTTCGGGCGTTCCCTAGTTACATAACCGTTGCTGCTCTAAAGGGTTGGGGTCACACAGCAACGTAATCGAAAACCAACATATTAGCATGATTAAATATCAACAATGGTTATCCTCTTGCGGTTAGGCGCAGTTCCTCTTTTGCAGAGATAACCTGAGTTTCATCTACGTTATCAGCCTGCAGGGCTGCGTCATCAGCCTGCAGTCGCGTACCCACTTCTATAACTCCCTAAAAAGTATTTTAAGCATACAGCACACTTGCACACTGAAATAGAAAAGGTTAGATGCAAATATAAAAGGTAAATATGAGATAACTTATGTGCAATTATTCCATCAGACTGAATAAACTAGAGAAAGACAACGTTACCGGCTTTGTGCTTATTGATAGATAAATATTGCCAGAACAATTTGGCGTTGTCGGCAGGATCACCTGTGAGCCGGCGTTCGGAACTCAGCGCTGCAGGTTAAGTCTGTATAGCTGGAGTCTGGGACTCCATAACGCCCCAAACCTCCCTGTCAAAGAGGGTAGAGAAGTGGGGGACCTCACACGTGAGAACCGACGCCCACTCACTGGCGTGATCGAGGAACTTTTTTCTGGCACACAACCTTGTCTTTCTGGTGAGTACAATCAGTAATAATAGATCCTCGCCACCGAGGGTGGGTGTAATAGACGTATTAACAGGGCAGGTGCTTACCGCTGTAGAATCGCTGAAGCTTCGGGGGTCTGGGACCTTAGAGACTGTAGCAGACAGTCCGTGTGCACATTAAAAAAGCTTTGAATGTTACCATCAACTATCGTTTAGTTTTAAGGTTTAAAAGTTCTAAGAACATAGGGGTATAGAATATTTTTACTTTTCACTCTACTTGTAAAAAAAAAAAAAAGTGAGGAGTTTAGTAAAAATAAAACTTTAGAGAAAACAAAGAGTAAAATATCTACACTAAATTAACTGAAGTAGTAATAAATAAATAAAAAATCCAAGGTCCTGACAAGTCCACCTAAAGAGAAGAAGCAACTAAAAATCTAAAACAAATTTTATTTTTTGCCACAATGGGCTGTAATAGTACCAAGGATGAAACACCTGAAAATCCACCTGTAATGTCTTCTCCCAATATTAGGTTTATGATCACAAAATATGGGGAACAAAGTACTGACCAACTTGGAATCTGGGTTCAAGAGTGTGGGTTTCCAGTTACGGGCAGTTTTAGCCTAACGCAATTAGAAGAATTAAAAATTAACTAAAAGTAAAAGAAGAAATCAGTCAGTCAAAACAAAAGAAAAAAAGGGGAAAGAGTTTAAAGCTAATTGGGGAGCTTATACTTGTTGGCTTAATGAAGCCAACCTCAGGGACAGAAAACAGCAGAAAAAGGCAGGGAAAGGTACACTAACATCTGCATCTCAGTGCCTCAAACTAGATCCCGATCTGGACTCTGCTCCACCCAGAAGACAGCCAGCACCAGCTGTGGACCAAGGAGAAGCAGCCAGCTCTCCGGAGGTGATGGCAGCTGAAGCCGAAGACATAACATCACCACGGACAGATCCAGACCCGAAGGTGGGACAGAGATTTCTACCCCCACCATACGCCACAAAATATTGTGCACCGCACACCCCTCTTCCACGGGATGAAAGCAGAACAAGACAAGGCACCGCTTTCAAGTCAACAGAAAGCCCCTTGTTGTCAGACTCTATGCTAATTGCACCAATGGTTGAAGTAGCTGGGGGAGACGGAACCTCTCAGCTAATCTTTAGACCGTGGACATACAGCGACATGAAAGAAGCTGCCACTCACCTCCCCCTAGTCCAAAATGGGGGAGATGAGTTTGCAACACAATTGGTCATTTTCTGTCAACAATTCAGACCATCTACCAATGAACTGAAACGACTTCTCATGATCCAAATGGGAAACAAATGGACAAAAGTAGCTGGGAATTTCCCGGAAGAAGAACAAAGATTGACTAATCCAACATGGACAGATGAAACCAACATTCAATATAGACAAACAGTGACTGAGCTTTGTGACAGAATCAAAGCAGCTTTCCCTCTAAGACTGGTTATGGGAAAGATATCAGCTTGCAGGCAGGGGGATAATGAGACTGTGTCTGATTATCTCACTCGACTCACAGAGGTCCACAACACACACAGTGGCCTCCAAAGACCAGCTGACGTAGGGGGGGCTAACCCAATCACCCCGTGGGAAGCCCAACTGCGAGACCGCTTCATCAATGGCATTCGCCCAGAGATCAGTGCGATGGTTAAACGTAACTGTCTGACATGGGACTATGGCAACCTCGAGATGGTTGAAAGACATGCCGTACATGCAGAGAAATTCCTGAAAGAAAGAAAAACACAGAAAAGTACACAGCTGACAGACAGATTGCAAATGGCACAGCTCGCAGTGTATGAACAACAAGCTGGAAGAAGGGGCCGCGGACGTGGCCGCGGCCGAGGACAAAACAACAGAAGGGAGCGTGCAAACCGAGGGCCACCTGGCTCTTGTTTCATATGTGGAATGATGGATCATTGGGCTAAAGACTGTCCGAGAAACACCGAAAATGAGAACGAGACACCGCAAAGGACCGAGGCAGATTGACTGGGGGTGGAGCAGAGGACAGTGACGGACACATCTGGTTATGACGCAAGGGCTGAGACGGCAGACCACTCTACACAGCCGATAAGTATAAATGCATTCACTGACACACACAGCGAACAACAACTTATCTTACAAGCCATTCAACACCTAGAGTCTACACAAGAAACTGATGAAGCTGAAATTTACATAAAATTCACACACGAAGCATACAAGAAAATGCCACAACACACACTCACAGTTGAAGGGCAAGACATAACTTTTTTAATAGACTCTGGTGCCACAGAATCAGTTATCATGCAGAAAGATATCAGCCCAATCCCAAAGCTAAGCGGCAGATATGCAAAGACAAGTGGGCGCATCAGGCTCTCACTTGATAGAGAATTACACGACCCCACTCTCATGCCAAGATAACGTTGAGGGAAAGCTCAAACATTCATTTTTGCTGTCGAAACGCTGTCCTGTAAATTTGCTAGGGAGAGATTTGATGTGTCGGCTAGGCATTGTTTTGGTTTCCACTCCCCAAGGTATTGTTGTGACTAGGATTCCCCAAACACATTCCTTTGTCAAATATGGTAGGGAAGACCTAATGTATGCTTATCAGTGGAGGATTCCAGACACTGCACTCAACTCTGTAAACAACACACTGATACAGGAAGCTAAGACACTCACTACAGACATACACACTGACGTCATGACGCCACAAGGCCTCCACTGCACTTCTCACATCTCGCAGGGAGCAGACAGTGAGTTTGAGGAAATATGGTATAGGACAGATCAGGGCAGACACACACTCAGACTAAACTGGTTATATTGGACTCATAATCAATGTGCTGTGTCAGTAACTTTGTCTAATCCATCTTCTCAAACTCTGTTCAGGATACCACACTCTGACTCCCATGTTTCACTGGTCAAACCCAAAACAACAGGGTGGGAGGACTTGGGACCTTGGATAAAAATGTGTAATGAGGCCTCCGGGTGGGAAAAAACATCAGATCCTGATGTTGATTTCCATCCGCTTCTAAAGGTGCACCGAAAAAGGGTTTCTGCTGTAGTGACTGCGGAAAAGACTGTTGAGCTCATTCCAGACACACAATTCTTTCTCAAGTTCCATCTGACAGTAAATGGTTCTCTGTTGTTGATCTTGCAAATGCATTTTCAGTATCCCAGTGGATAAAGATAGCCAATTTTGGTTTGCTTTTCAATTTGAGTCAAAAATGTACACTTTTTCTAGGCTCTGTCAAGGCTACACTGAATCTCCAACCATTTTTAATGCAGCATTAAAAGACAATCTAGATTCACTTAATTTGCCAGCTGGAAGTGCACTTTTGCAATATGTGGATGATTTAATGATTTGCTCTCCCACACAGGAAGCCTGTGTCCAAGACACACTTGCTCTCCTGAACCATCTGGCTGATAACGGTCACAAGGCCAGCTTGTCAAAACTTCAGTTTGTTTCAAAACAAGTCACTTTCCTGGGTCATGTGATCACAGCAGAGGGCAAAACCCTCTCACCCAAACGAATTGAAGCAATCCAAAACATTCCACAGCCTGAAACAAAGAAACAGGTAATGAGTTTTTTAGGAATGACGTCATATTGCAGACAATGGATCCCAAATTATGCAGAAATTGAAGCGCCATTAAGTGCTCTCGCCCATGGGAGAGGCCTTACAGCAAAAGATAAGGTCATTTGGACACCTGAGGCTGTAAAAGCCTTTGTTGATTTGAAATTGGCATTACAATTCCCACCAACATTGGGCCTTCCGGATTGCACCAAACCATTCACACAGACTGTGGGCGAACGGGGTGGGTACATGACTTCAATATTGACACAAGACCATGGGGGATGACAGAGACCTGTAGCCTATTTCTCATCAAGACTTGACTCGGTTGCTACAGGACTTCCTACATGTCTAAGAGCTGTGGCAGCTGCAGAAAAAGCTGTGATAGCTTCACGTGACATTGTAGGCTATGCTGATCTCACCCTACTGGTACCACATGCTGTTTCAATGATTTTGCTTGAACAGAAAACTTCCCACCTGTCAACAGCAAGGTGGCTCAGATACAACACAATTCTGCTTGATATGCCTAACATCACTGTTAAAAGATGCAATGTTCTTAACCCTGCAACTCTTCTCCCTACACCAGACGATGGACAACCACATAACTGTGTGGCAGTAATAACTGAAACCTGTTCCCCCAGACCTGATCTGCAGGACACACCTCTGCAGAACGCTGACCTGGAACTGTTTGTGGATGGCTCAGCCTCGAGAAACTCAACAACCGGTAAAAACCAAGCGGGCTTTGCTATTACAACATTACATGACACAATTGTTGCACAGCCACTTCCCTCAAATTATTCTGCACAAGCAGCAGAATTAGTAGCGCTGACAGAGGCTTGCAAGATTGCAGCTGACAAAACAGCCAACATATATACTGACAGTAGATATGCATGGGGAGTGGTACATGATTTTGGCCGTCTTTGGGCCAATAGAGATTTTTTAACATCAACAGGCAAACCTATAGCCCATCATGCAATGGTTGCTGCACTTCTCGATGCTGTCCTCCTTCCAAAACAGGTTGCTATCTGCAAATGCCAAGCACACACAAATAATGATGATTTTGTTTCACAGGGGAATGCCAGAGCTGACGCTGCAGCCAAAACAGCGGCACAGCTAGATAACACTAACAATAACATTCAATGTCTTGCTATTGTTAACTGACCACTGACATCCACAGTTGATTTGTTTGACCTACAGGCCAGGGCCAGCCCTGAAGAGAGGGTGGCTTGGAAGAAAGCAGGCTGCTCTTTTTCTGACAAAGTGTGGTACGGGCCTAATGGTAGACCTTGTCTACCCAAATACTTATTTCCTCATTATGCTAAGTTGACACATGGGAGAGATCATGTGTCCAAAGGGGGAATGATGAGTGAAATACAGAGGTATTGGTTCACAAAGGGTTTCTTTAACTTTTCCCCAAAATTTTGTCAAAGTTGTGTGATTTGTGCTACTAACAATGCAGGCAGAGGCATCCAGATGCAACAGAGTGCGCATCCACCACCACAAAAACCTTTTGATCACTTACAAATGGATTTCATTGAGCTAACGCCTAGTGAGGGAAAGAAATACTGTTTGGTTTTTGTTGACATGTTTTCCAAATGGGTAGAAGCTTTTCCCACTTCTAAGCAGGACTCAGCAGCAGTAGCCAAGGTCCTAATCAGAGAAATAATTCCCAGATGGGGAATTCCAGGTAAAATCTCATCCGACAATGGTACACCTTTCGTGAGCGCAGCCCTTAAGAGCGTGGGTGAGTATTTCGGCATCGAAATGACGCAACATTGTGCTTATCACCCAGCCAGTGGGGGGGCTGTTGAAAGAGAGAATGGTACATTGAAAGGAAAATTGGCTAAATGTTGTGAGGAAACTGGTTTAACTTGGACAAAAGCACTACCGATTGTTTTGATGCACATGAGAGCTAGGGTCAGAAGCAGAAATGACCTTAGCCCATTTGAAATCCTCTTTGCACGACCTATGAATACAGGAATTGGACCGGTCAAAAGGCAACTCCCCCACACCAGCCAGTGTGAGGATGAAATGTTACGTTATTGTGCAAACCTGTCCTCTGTGCTTTCTGATATTCACAAACAGGCTAAGGACGCCCTACCAAAAGACACGGAGCAAAAACTACATGACCTGGAATCTGGAGACTGGGTCGTAGTGAGAGATCTGAGGAGAAAGAGCTGGAAAGCACGCAGGTGGAACGGACCTTTCCAAATCCTCCTCACCACGGAAACAGCAGTAAAGGTCGCGGAGCAGGCCACCTGGATACACGCCAGCCACTGCAAACGGGTTCCTGAACCCACGGAGGAGATACCAACAAGCGTGCAGAGCATCAGTAAGTGAACCAACGCTTTCCCCCGCCTTGTACTGACCAACAGGAGGGGTGTGGTTTAAAGTAGGACCACACGTCTCTAGTACACTGATTACGGGGGTAAGCTGAGGCACCACGGCTGATGCAATGACGCCAACGAATATACAGTGGCGCTGGAGGGGTGACAGAGGTAGAGGAATTTGCAGTATATTCCTGCTCACTGTCATCATCGTCCTGCTACTGCTCCTGCAACAAGACACATCTCAGCCTGAACAACAACGGGGGGGGGGAACTCAAACAGCAGCTGCAGAGCATCAAACTGCAGAAAGAAGAGAGAATTGCTGCCTGAGTTTATTCTCCCCCTACTGAAGCCTGAGGAAAATTCTTGGTACGCTGTAGTACTATCGACAGCCAGACGGATTACAAATGACAGCTGCTATGCCTGCACACAACTTCCTCACGGGGTGGGAGACGCAATACCTGTGACGCCAACCCCATTGAATGTTTCGGAGACACTAGGCGTCATGGTAGCTTTCACCCTGGGGGTTTCCCTGGAGGACCGGACTGTGAAGGACATGGCTGAGAACATCGACATGTGCAACATCAGCATCGTTAACTACGGGGGTTCAACGGCGAGATTCTGGAACATGACACAGGTGAAACAACCAGGAGTTCACCAATCTGTCATGACTACAAACCCCACCCAAAAAGAAGGGACTGTTTGTTTTACTAGGAAGTGCTTCACTAAACAAGAGCACTTCCTGGGAATATCACCGTGCAAGCAGGTGGTTACGGCCACCTGTGGGACATGGGGTCATGATGATGCGGCCTCATGCAAACGCATACAACCATACATTGCCTCTTTGAATTTGACGGACACTGTTAGCTTGAACCGCCCAGGTAATGACAATCCTGAGCTCCTGCTGCCCTCCGGTGACGGCTATGGATCACTGAGACAACATGTCTGGGTGTGTGGACGACATGTTTACCAGTCTCTTCGTCCCGGATGGTGCGGTACCTGCTATCTGGCAAAGCTGATGGCCTCTATTACTATTCTCCCCACACTAAGCCACGCCCACACTCACTATGCACACTACTACCAACCACATAGAAGTAGACGCAGCACGGAGAGTGTTCCAGAGTGGCAGAAAGGGCTTGGGGGATTCTTCCCCTGGTGGGGAACTGTGAACAATGCTTTTATGATTGACGACTTGGCAGTGGATTTGGAGAATCTGACAGCCCTTGTGTCAGCTGGGTTTTCTGCCCTCACTCCCACTGTCCAAGGTATCCGAAATGTGGCACTGCAGAACAGAATGGCATTGGACATGATGTTTGCCAGTCAAGGAGGAGTCTGCCACATTATCGGTGCGGACTGTTGTACTTACATTCCGGACATCACGGACAATATGACTCATGTTGTTTCACACCTGAATGACCTGTTGTATGAACAAAAGATCAAAGACTCTGTGTATCAAAGTCCATGGTTATGGCTGACCCAGGGAGGATGGAAAATGACGTTACTGAAAGCATGGACACCTGTGCTTGTTACCCTGACAGTGTTTATGGTTGTGATCTGTTGTGCTATACCTTGCATTAAAGCTTTGGTCACTTCATTGGTTAAAACCTCTGTTGGGCAAGTCATGATTCAATCTGAAGGTGGTTCCTCTCTGAACTGGGTTCCACCCTATGCTGATTTAGATGATTTTGACAGTACTGTTTAATCTAGTATTGCTCAATCTAGCAATATTGTTTGCTTTGATTACTTAAGACAAAAAAAAGATGTTGTTAATCAGATTTTTTTAATCATTAGTTTTTAATTTCAATGATTAAGGTTTGTTTGATTAATGTTTGTTTGTGAGCGTAATACGCTCAAATGGGGGAATGTAATGGAAATTCTTATTATTCATCTTGTCTGAGCAAATGAGTAGTTATGTTATTTGATTAGATGTATGTGTGTGTGTCATAAATCTGTTGACCATGCCATGAAATGTTGACTTAATGAATATCATTGAACTTTGAATTAGAACATCATGTATGTTTTAGTCTACTGATTAACTATTGTCCTGATTGTATACCCGTGATGACGTGCCTATTGTGATGACATTGGTCTGTTGATAGAACAATGTCTCCCTTTTCTGTGATAATGTATTGTATATAATCTGACTGTTTCCTCTGCTCCGGGCTCGCTTTTTCATCTCACGCTTGAGACAGAAGGAGTCCGTCTGCAGACGACTGAATAAACTAGAGAAAGACAACGTTACCGGCTTTGTGCTTATTGATAGATAAACATTGCCAGAACAGCGGCAATAACAACACTACTTCCGGTATTACTTCAGAATAAACAAGATAATGAACCGTGCCCGCTGAAGCTCCACTGAGAGCTGCTATAACAAAATATGCTACAATTATTTGTGCATCCCAGAGGTAATTCATAGCTACATTGTATTACTTTCAGCCCTTCTCCCCATAACACGTCACTGAAAAAAAACATTAACAAATAATAAATAAATAACGGCAGGCACCGATCTACCAGCCGCCATTGTTAGCACTGCCTGCTTTATTTACTGTATACAGCTGTAGTGCCACAAAAACTAATCAGAAGTGTTTGGATTATTGCAGGAGCTTCTACTTACTGTTTACACCAGGGGCAGCCATCTAAATGTCAACTCGGGTTTGGTGAGAATCCTCCGGCTCTTCCAGTCGGAAATCCGATGGCGTTCTAGTGGAGAATCCCAACTCGGAAATCGGAAATCCCACTTTCTTTTTCCAATTATTGTTTATTGAAATATATTCAATACAAAAACAGTTATTATTATGTACATTCATACAAACAATTGACTCACTTCCGAGTACACACCACATCATATGACGCAGGAAACGTCACGTTACCATGAGAACAGAGTAGGGTAGCATGCTTCCCGTGGCGTCTTATTCAGACGTTGTGGGAGTAAAACTGTCGGGTTGCTAAACTCGTCAGAACATGACGAAAAACGGGTACCTAATGAGTCAGGCATGTGACGATGAGGGACAGTGATGCAATATGAGGATTATGGGTAATGTAGTTCTTCTCCATGATATGACATTGGGCATTGGAAACAAAACGTGTTTTCTTAAAATAAAGTTGATATTACACAGGGCTTTTGGACTCAGCAGAAGGACATACTATCGTCACACAGTCTTCCTTGGATGGTTACAGCGTTATGGCTAATAATCAGATCTTTCTTCAGAATATCGATTAATCTAAACTGCAGCTTTTTGAATGCAGAAGTGGTCTTCACTTGTAGTAGTGGGGCAGATAACTGTAATAATCGTTCACTTCTGGAAACAAGCACCAAAATTGGCACACATACTCCTTGGGGATTGCTCTTTTGATAAAACCCGTTAGCCACCTAAAATTTATACATGGCGGCCATTTTTCAAGATGGCCGCCATTGAATATACAGTAATATGGCATTTCGGAATACAATCGCAAAGACTTGTCCTATTTGAATGATCTTGGTGTCAAATATTACATTTTTCACTATGTAGAATCCAAATTTGGACCCATGGACTTACTCACTGGCTTCCTTGTACCATATATCAGTCCTGGAATCCTAATATTTTGCTAAATTCGAGGTTCATGTTACGTCTGACTCGGCTAAAATGCATGGTAGTGGATATCATAGTAGTGTTAGAGGTTTAGTAGCATCTTCCTGTACTAGGTTTCCACACTGGACATGTCACAATGCAGTGTGTGTGTACCATTTATCAGTGCTGTCTAGTAAGCCTAGCATCTACTGTAGATTACATGTAGTAAAAGTGACAGGGGATCACTCTTTGTCTAGTCTCTACTCTTCGACCTGTTCGGCTTGGGTAACCCTACCAGGAGTACAAGACTCCCACCGACATAGCTCTAGGGGTCATGGAGACGTGCAAACTGCCCCACCACGTTAAGGTGATGATCCCATCGAGGCAGGGTTTTTTTTTGTCTTTTCCTTTCTAATTTTTTTTAAGGTTTTTTTGTTTGGTTTTTTTTTGGGGGGGGGGTTGGTTTTTTGTTTTTTTTTTACATGTAGGCAGTAGGCTTATACTTGTTTTTCACTTAGTGCTTTTCTGCCTGGATTAGTAGGCCTACTACAATGCTTCTAAACCTCACATCTGCAGCTGCACAGTGCTGTGCAGGTAAGACCAAAGCAGTAGCATTTACACCGACTGCTGCAGCATTCTGACTTGCATCCGCACTTGGTCAGCTGCCGGCAACTCTCTGCAATGGGTGGGAGCTCTGTCCAAACAATCTGCCACAGATCTCCTTTCTTGGTCCAGCCCCAGTTGGCAGGAGTCTGGTCTTCTGGTTGACGTACTATTGACTGACTCCAGATGCAGCCTGCCTGGTAGGCAGCACGCTTCACATGCTGCTTCAGTGCTGATTTGGTTGGAGGAATGGCCTCATATGGCCTCTGCTTCCGTGCAAACATGTCCAACCTTGCATCATTTACACCTTCAGCAGTGCTGGATCTGTCATACATGATGACCACAAACTTCTCCAGGGTCTTCAGGTCTTCTTCATCCACCAACGGTGGGTACTGGCTAAGTTTGATGAATACCCTGGAAGCCTCATCAAAAACATCCCACGTTTGCCATGCAGACTTCTTCCCTTTGCCACGGAATGATGAAATGACATCGCAGCCAGTGAAGGCATGAAAGAAGAGCATCCCTTTGCTCTTTTCTGCAAGAGTGGAACACAAGTCATGTACAGGAACCCACCTCAGGTTCTGTCTTTGGCCAAAGGCAATCCACAACTGCTCCAGACCGAGGTCCTGAAGTGCTTGCAGAACACTGACTGCGATGACGACAACATCTGTGTCGTTGGCTTTGACCATGATGACCTTACTGCCTGCTTCTGTTGCATGCCTGGCGTGCACAAAGATCCGTGTGTCAGCTTCTTCATGACTGCATGGTGCCACCCCAGCCAGATTGATAGTGTGGTTGCTGACAGCATCTTCTTCCTTGGTCACAATGACCACATTTGCCGTGGCCACACATGCTATCTCATCAGCCAGAAAGTTGAACAGTTCGGCTTTGTTGTCATTTTCTCTCAGGAAGTTTTGCCATTTTGAGGGAATTTTGCCCGAACCTGTCACCCTGCGTCTCACACCGTGCCCTCGCTTTGATCTAGTTTCAGCTTTCAGACTAGATGGCCGGTAAACATCAAACACAATGTCTGTTCTCTTGTACTTGTTAGAGTATGCTTGTATTGTAGGAAGGACATCGAGCATTGCGTACTCTTCAAACGTCTTTGAACTCCGTGGGGGCAGACTGTTCACTAACGCAGCACCATCAATGATGATGGTGTCGGCGTATGGCTCTGTCTCAGGGATGGTAACTTGGCTCTCAAGAATGGTAGTGAGGTGGGATTTCAGACAGGTGTGGAGCTTTCCACCATCACTGAGGGCAGCAGGATGTGACTGGTTCTCATGACGGAAGAACTCCTTCAAGTCACACTCTCTGCTCTGGCATGATATGAACAGCTTGGAGAACAGCTGACAGTCTTCCTTCAGCACTTTTTGCTTTGAAGAGTCAGCAGTGGCTGGTACCTGTCGGAAGAAGTTAACCCTATTCTTCTTGATTGGTTCATAGAAGGTGGATTGTTCCTCCCCTTCCAGTCCCTTCATAAACTCCTGGAAACGGACCTTGCCTTTCTCAAGGTGTGTGCCAATCAACTCAGCGTTAGTGGGGTGAGCAATATCCCTTGTATCAAGTGAAAGCAAGTCCTGACTCTCCTCCTGGAAGGGATTGCCCATATCTCTCATGGCTTGTGAGAGCTTTTCTACTTTCTCAATGAATACTCTTTGTGCTCGTTCTGTCTCCTCATGGTGGCCGGTATGTTCAGTACCCTCTTTGGTCCCACATGCTGCCTCATACTGTGCAACCAAGTGGCTGACTTCAGGACCAGCTATCATCCATCTTCTCAGTGCTGATGGGTCTTCAGTCACGCCGATTGCACCCCCGTCTGCCTTGATGACAGCATTGGCCTGTTCGTGAGCTTGGTCAATAGCCATTGCTGAGAACTGTCGGCTCGATTTGTGTACAACAAAGTTTCCACTCTGGAACTCCTGAGCCAGCTGAGGATGCTTCTGTCCCAGGGTCATCATGTCTCTGTAGTGGATTGGAAGCCACCATGCATAGTTTACATTGTTGTTTGCAAAGAAGTACGGTATCAGCTCAGCCAGTGACTGACAGTACAAGAAGAAGTTGGCTTCCCTGAATGATCTGATCAACAAGAGGATCACCAGTTCCATTGACAGCACCATATACCAGAAATGAAACTGGGGACTTTGCAGTTTGCGCTGCTCACACCAAGCTTCGAAGCTAGGTACCTCTTCGGATTGTTCATCTGTCTCTTTCAAGTAGTCCGCGTGGGCTTCCTTCAGAAGCTTGTACAGACTGCATGCTGTTATCTGGTGCATCTGTCGTGTCCTAGTGATGTTTGAAGCTGTCAGAAATGAATCTGCTGTCCCAGGAGATGCTATCCCTGCCTCCAAGAGGGCTCCTGTCCAACCACTGCCCTGGAGTAGACTTCCAATGGACCTCAGTGCTGCCATTTCAATATGCAAGCCTCCGAACATTATGACGAACTTGTCCTCACCATAGATTTCAGGCCAGTGCCACTGGACCTGCTTGGCTACCGCATATATTGGCTGGTCAGCAGCAATGACTGGCACCTGACCGGGGTTCAGTAATGTCACTATATCCTTGATTTTATCCATCACATGCTTGACTGTAGCAACTGAGTGGGCTTGATCTCGAAGCAGAGGCAAAAGTGATGTAATGCTGACCTCAAATGGCTTTCCTCTCCTCTGTGAAGCATGGTTGGCTGACCAAGTGACATCTACTGGCCCATCTGTCACAGTGACTTTCTCCAGCCACTCGTACTCCATTGCCAGTTGTGGCCTCAGCAGACTGGTGTCTGGGTGTGTCACACCACCCTGGGGAGGAGAGGGTTTCTTCTTGGTGAAGAAGGTGGGCCAGACATTGGTGAAGGAGTCTGGAAGTTCTGGAACTGTCTTCACTTTCTCCTCTCTGAACTTCAGCTGAAAAACGGGTACCTAGAGTCAGGGATGTGACGATTAGGGACAGTGACCGTTCGTCAGGCTCTTGGCACATTGCGGAAACAGCAGAGGACATTGAGACACAATTGTTAGAGAGGATGATGAGTCTACAGATATTGACAACAAGGCAATACTACTTGTTTATGTGCGATATATTTATCAGGAGGATGTGCATGAGGATATGTTATGTGTACTATCGTTGCCAACCAAAACCACAGCAGCAGAACAACTATTCAAGTCACTGGATGATTATATATCAAAACTGAAATGGTCCTTTTGTGTCGGCCTATGCACCAACAGAGCTGCTGCCATGACCGGACGGCTATCTGGTTTAACTGCTCGGATTAAGGAGGCTGCACCTGAATGTGAGTCTACCCATTGTATCAATCACAGGGAAATGCTGGCTAGCCGAAAAATGCCACCGGAGCTTAACAGCGTATTGAATGATACAGTTAAAGTTATGAACCACATCAAAGCACACGCCCTTAACTCGTGCCTGTTCGAACAGCTTTGTGAAGAGATGGACGCGGAGCACAGACACTTTCTCTTATACACAGAAATAGGATGGTTATCCCGAGGAAGATCGCTGGCCAGTGTTTGAATTACGAGAGCCGCTGCAGAGATTTCTGTCAGAAAAAAAGTCACCGCTGGCAGGACATTTCAGCGACGAGAAATGGGTCGCAATACTCGCTTACTTGTGCGACATATTCAACCTGCTCAATGAACTCAATCTGTCACTTCAGGGGAAAATGACAATGGTCTTCAAGTTGGCAGATGAAGTAGCTGCATTTAAAGCCAAACTGGATTTGTGGAGACGGCGCGTGAACAGAGGTATATTTGACATTTTTCAAACATTAGCAGGGATTTTGGAAGAGACTGAGCCCGAGCCTTCATTCTCCCAGCTGATGCACGATCCCCTATCTTTGCTTTTAAAAGAGTTTGAGCGCAACTTCCCAGCCACAAAAGACCCACGAACTGTGAAGGAATGAATCTGCGACCCATTTGTCAACAAACCAGGTGAATGTTGGAGACAACAACTCTGCCGGTGTCCTGCATTAAAGTCACGGCAGAATACCCTGAGATCACTGCACACGCACTGAAAACTCTGTTGCCATTTCCAACATCCTATTTGTGAAGCAGGGTTTTCTGCAGTGACAGCAACCAAAACAAAATTAGAGACTGGACATAAGCAACCCACTTCGGGTGTCAGTGTCTCCCATTACCCCTAGATGGGACCGTCTGGTTGCAGAGAAACAAGCTCATTGCTCCCACTGATTCAGCGTTATGTCGAGTTGTATTTTTCATGCACTTTATATTTGTTTTTTTTGTGTATCTTATTTTGAAGGCATATTTAAACGTTACCATAGCAACCAAAGAGTGTTAGGGGGCAGAGAGGATGTTACTCATGTTATGTTGTTGGCGCAATGTTATGAGGACACTGCTAATAAAGTTGCATACGAGTATACAGCGGATTCGGGTTTATGATTATATTTGGAAAATAACACAGTTTTCATGCCGGTCCGTGAAAATATTGTCTGACATTAAACTGGTCCGTGGCGCAAAAAAGGTTGGGGACCTCTGTTCTAGAGGAAAGGTCAGATGACCATCTTTTTAATCATTTATAATGTTGTCAAGGAATGTCATTAGTTTTGTACAGTAGGTAAGGACATTTGGACATGGTGATGGCAGTATAGAAAATGTCATTACCATTCCAAGTTTTTACAACTCAACCCATGTTGACCACCATATTTCATTGCAATTCATCCAATATTTGTTAAAGACCATGTAAAGTGAATTCAGACATTTTCTGCTAAACACATTAAATAGGTCATAAATGGGGGGCGCTGTAGAGCCACGGACCAAGATGGCAGCTTAGAGTAGGGTCTCCTCACAGCTTTGCTAAAAGTTTCACAAGTCCTAGTCACAAACGCTTCTAACTTCCTCTGAAAGATGTCCAGACAAACGACGCTTAAAGATTGTGAGAGCAAAACCCACCAAACCCGTGCCTTAGCTTCTCAGAAACCCAGAACTCCTCCTCCGGTAGCCGAGGTTGCTAACGATCCGGCTAGCCCACGGAATGATTTAGCCATGGTGCTAAAAGAGCTACAGTCACTCCGCTCTACTGTCACCGCGATTAACACCAAGATAAGCACCCTTGATGGCTTCAGGGAAAAACTCGACAACGTAGAGAGACGCATAGCCGTGATGAATAGCTCAGTCGATGCTGTGCAAAAGAGCTTTGCAGACCTCCAACAAGATATCACCGCTAATGCTAACTGGCTCGCGCAGGCCGAGAAACGCATCGGAGACACCGAAGACAGCCTGCAGAGGGTGACAACGGAGATGACCGACGCCGCTAAACGCATCACCTATTTGGAGTCGAAGACCGAGGATATGGAAAATTGTGCGCGGAGAAACAATTTAAGGTTGGTGGGACTCCCTGAAGGCGCTGAAGGGACCCAACCTATGATCGACTACATCCACCGTATGTTGCCGGTCTGGTTGGAGCTCGACGACACTAGGTCGTTCACCTTGGAAAGAGCGCACAGCACGCTGGCAAGACCAAGACCGGATCAAAACAGAGCTGTGATCATTCGTTTCCTACAATTTCAAGACCGCGAGTTTGTTTTTAACACGTCCAAACAACGCTCACTCTCTCACGATGATCACAAAATCTTCTTTGCTCAAGATCTGTCAGCGGAAACCATGAAAGCACGGAGCACATTCAAGGCAGTGAAAAAAAAGTTCATTGAAGCTGGAAGCTTTCGGGGATTCACCCTGCAACCTTGCAAAATGCGGGCTCTACACAACGGGAAGATAATCCTTTTCTCCACCCCAGAAGAAGCTGAGAACTTTCTTCCAAACGCCTAGATCTCTAAACCCTGATGAGTACAGGTAACTCTAAAAGGACTGATATGGACAAATATAGGTGCACTACAGCTTAACACTAGTTAATTTTATATATTTTGTACTTTTTAATTTATTTTAATTATATACAGAGCTGCTACTACCATATTTGGTGGACACTTTATTTTATGCACCTATTATAAGCCTGTACACACCTGTTTATTTGATACAGGCTATTGAAGCAGTTCAAACGAGAAGCGTTGATAACAATATGCTACATATCTATCATTCTAGGACAATAAGTGTTTGAATGTTCAGGTTGGGATGCGGAGCTGGGGGGGACCATGTGGGCTGTCTGAGAGAAGTGCCTACAGTTAAACCACTCCTCATTTGTGTGGATTGGTATTTAGCCCTCGTTTGGTTTAAGTAAGGGAAGGGGGGTGGGATTTCAAAGATTAAGTGTGTTTTTATGTCTAGTTCAGTTGTCACCACCTTTATTTATTCTGTGTTTTCATTTTTTGTCACACTCAACATGATATATCTTACGACACTCGAAGCAACATGGAAAGTCCAAAATTGTCTGATTTAAGATTTACTAGTTGGAATGTCAGGGGACTCAATAAGTTAACTAAATTGAAACAGGTAATGAACAGACTTAAAAACCTACATTCTAAATATTTTCTCCAGGAAATTCATATAACAGTTACTGAAATTAAACAAGTACAACATAGGTGGCCTGGTCAAGTTATACATGCCACATACAACAATTATGCTAGGGGGGTACTAATTCTTATACACAAAACAATTCCTTTTCAAATTACTAATACATTCCAGGATCCCCAAGGAAGGTTTGTAATCGCTCAGGGTAGGATCTTGTCTCTCGCATTGAATTTGGTCAGCATATATGGTCCTAATGAGGACAACCCTAAATTTTTTGAAGACTTCTTCTTAACCTTGTCTTCATTGTATGGCTTCAATATTATTGGTGGGGACTTCAATTGCACCCTGAACCCGTTGGTAGATCGCTCTACAAAGAGCGATCCCCATAAAAAACAATCTAGAAAAATAATCTTACAATATATTAATGACTTGAACTTATCTGAAATCTGGAGAAAACTTAACCCAGATAATTTGGAATATTCATGCTATTCAGGGTTACACAAGTCAAGGTCCCGTATTGATTACTTTTTAGTATCACAAGAACTAGTATCTAAAATTAAGAAGTGTTGGTATGAATGTATAGTCTTTAGTGATCATTCCCCCATTTCCATGTCTGTACAAATTGAGAAACTTCATCAATCTCCTCCTAATTGGCGTCTGCAAGTGAGGTGGCTTAAGAATCCTGAATTTGTTAAATATTTAGAGGATAAGATTGATGCCTACTTTCAGATTAATACTAACCAAACTAATGCATGCATTAGATGGGAAGCCTTTAAGGCTTATATTAGAGGGCAAATCATTAGTTTCACTAGTACTAAAACCAGGAAACAAAAAGCAGAAACTAACGAATTAGAGAAGCAAATAAAATCTTTGGAAATAGATATAAATAGTAACGATGACCCTGAAAAACAAAAACGGTTATTAATTTTGAGAACAGAATACAATAAATTAACCTCTGATAAAGCAGCAAAAAGTCTACTGTGGCTGAACCAAGCCTTTTATGACCAGGGAGAAAAGGCCGGCAAATTGTTAGCCTGGAGAATTAAAAAAATACGGTCTGAAAGAGCCATTAATGGCATAACTACTCAATCAGGGGAGATATCAGATGATCCTCTGGATATTAATAACACATTTAAGGATTTTTATCAATCATTATACAGGTCAGAATGCCCCCCCATGCCTGCTTATAGAGATACCTTTCTTAATCAGCTCCAGTTTAAAACACTCACAGAGGAAGTTAAGGTGGACCTGGATAAGGACATAACAACGGAAGAGCTATTGCAGGCCATTAAAAGCATTAACTCAGGCAAAACTCCAGGGCCTGATGGCCTACCAATAGAGTTTTATAAAACCTTCCAGAAGCAGTTATTGACCCCACTTTTGGACATGTTTAACGAGTCATTTAATAATTGTACATTACCACCAACTTTAAGATTGGCTACAATAGTTCTTATTTTGAAACCCGGGAAAATATCGACCGACTGTTCTTCATATAGGCCTATTAGTCTTATGGGAGTAGACACAAAAATATTGAGTAAGATTCTTGCTAAAAGGCTAGATCCACATATCCCTTCCTTGGTACATAGTGATCAGAATGGGTTTGTACAGACTTGTCAGGGATTTCATAATATAAGAAGGGTCCTGAACATAATCCACTTTAAAAATAATACCAAGGATACAGCACTGCTATCCCTAGATGCCAGGCAAGCGTTTGATAGAATTGAGTGGCATTATTTGTTCAATTTGTTACCAAGATATGGATTTGGGGGAAAATTTATGAAGTGGATAGAGTTATTATATACTAACCCTACAGCACGCGTAATGACAAATAATAATTTAGCAAGTCCACTAACGCTAGAAAGGTCAACTCCTCAGGGCTGTCCTCTCTCCCCACTTTTGTTCATTTTAGCCATTGAGCCTTTAGCCATGTCTGTCAGAGCTGAAACCAATTTGTCAGGAATAACAATTGGAGATCATGAACATAGGATATCGCTATATGCAGACGATGTGATTCTTTTTTTGTCAAATTTATCAAACAGTGTCCAGACATTATTACATTTAATTAATAGATTTGGTCAGTTTTCTGGATACAGTATTAATAATACAAAATTGTCTATACTTTTTCTGAATAAAGACGAAAGAATTAATCCAGTCATAGCAACACCCTTTTTCAATGCGAGGGAAGGTTTCACCTATTTTGGGATTAAGATTACCCCCCAAATTAGCACAGTCGTTAAAGCAAACTATGACCCGTTGATGAGAGAAGTACAAGAATTACTTGAAAAATGGACAACAATGCCAATATCAATGATTGGTCGGATCAATATAATCAAGATGACTATCTTGCCGAAATTCTTATATTTGTTTCAATCACTTCCATTGCCACTGCCAAAATAATTTTTTAAAGAAATTAATAATGCACTTTGTAGGTTTATCTGGAACAATCGAAAACCTAGATTAAGACTCAGATTATTGTATTTACCATATGATAGGGGGGGTTTACAGATGCCCAGTTTACAGTGGTATTACTGGGCCGCTCAACTGCGTAGTGTTTTATTTTGTCACACAATCTCCTCCAGCATGGGTTTATATTGAACAAGCATCAATATCTAAGATGCCACTAAGCTTATATTTATATTCAGCAGATTTTAAAACTCTAAGGAAAAAAACAACAAATCCCTTCCTTAAGAACTCTACTGATATATGGTTTAAAGCTCATAAACATATTGGTGATACACCTCCCATCTCTCAAAAAAACATTTTTTTAAATACCTACAATTGAAACATTTCATTTCATCAAAGTGTCATCAGGATACACAAGAACCGCCGCTGTCCTGCCTCGAGGACATTGTGTTAAAACGAATGAATGGAAAACGCCAAATTTCTATACTATATGCAGCACTTGTCTCACACGACGTGGAATCTAGTCATGACAGAAGGAGGGCATGGAGTTCAGATATCAAGGAAGATATTGAAGAAGCTGAGTGGGCGACAGCTTGTATAAAAGCTCAAACACAAACCATTAATACTCGCATGAGACTGTTACAACACAAATGGTTAATGAGAACATACATAACCCCTGAGAAACTCAATAAATGGTCCCCTGACACTCCAGATACTTGCGTGAAATGTCTGACTGTGAAAGGTACTTTAATCCACTGTGTATGGGAATGTCCTAAACTGGCAATCTTTTGGAAAATGGTTGTTCACACTCTAAGTAGAATTACAGGTATTCAAGTACCCTGTGTAGCAAAACTTTGTATTTTAGGTACATATCCAGATGGCTTCTCTGCCAACTCTAAGTGTAAGACTCTGATCAACTTTGGCCTCCTGCAGGCCAGGAGGATGGTTGCCTTGTCCTGGAGAGACACTGAAATATCTTCCACACAATCTTGGATTAAAGAGATGTCAATGCATGTTACATTAGAAAAACTAACTTATGTAATCAGGGGTAAAGTACAAGAATTCGAAGAGGTGTGGACACCCTTAATGGACTTTCTCAAGCAACAATAGGTTATATTTATATGTAGAACTATTCTGTGTGACAACTTTTATTTTTATTACATTTCTTTTACACTTTATTTTATTTTATTTTTCTAATCTATTTTATTTATTCATTTTTCTTTACTTTATCTTATTCTATTTTATTTATTATTGTTATTATTTTACGTGGGAATGTGTGTGTGTGTGTGTGTGTGTGTTCTCTGCACCCGTGTGAATGCAGCGAGGTTCACCTGCATCTCATCTCGCAACTTGTATGGCATATGTTAATGTGCTTTGTATGTTCTTATTGGAAATTAATAAAAACATAGGTCATAAATGTATTTCTAAAAAAGGTGTAAAAAGCATTTTAACCATTTAGATTTGAATTGCGGAGCTAGGCTTCACAAACTGTGTTTTAAGATTTGTGTGTTCAGGATTTAGTGGGCATTACGTGACACAGCAGTGATTAGCATAAACCCGCCCTGTAGGAGCAAATCCTACATTTGTGTGTATCAGAAAGGAGAACGAGGAAAACACCAGTAGATGCGAAAGGTTAGGAGATTGCTCGACAGGCCTTACCATGTTTATCCCATCAACTCCTAATAAGGAGTTGTTTTTCACCATGTCTGATATTTCCAGAAGATCTTGGCCACCAACACTTAAGAATAGAGTTCCAGGAAATGAGAATTAGCCTGAACATGCCAGGTCAACTTGACCTGGTGCACGTACACAATGACGCACAACACCATACGAAATCAATGGTATAAAGGGTCTGCGAGGGCGCGCCTCGGGGCTGTTTTGCTATCTTGCCGTTCGTGGTCTATCTTGTTGTTTGTATCGAGTATCTGCAATAAAGATCCCAGTTGGCTGTTCGACGACTTCTGTTCTCCGTCTCATATTTTAAGGTTACTGAGTTTAGGTAACCGATCAAAGTTACAACATATTGGCGTCACTCCAGTAGTCTCTGAAGGGAAACAACGTTTCGAGGTGTCTCCGGGGAGCGCGTCCCTGCGCGGGTGAAGGGCCCTTTAACAGGTAAGGCAATTTTTGTTTCATAAAATTCCTTACACCAATTCTGAATTGAAGCAAACCCCTCTAAGGGAACAAAAAAAACAGAATAAATTCACTCTGCGCAGCCGAGCTCTTGGGAGACATTTCCGTTCTCTCACAGACTGAAAAAGAATTTGGCGGGGGAAAGAGAGCAGAAGCCGAAAAACACCAATTCTGTGCACATAACAGCTGCCAAATACATGCTTACTTAGGAGAGTAAATGCAATTGGTTATGATTGGATTATGTTATGTCTAAAACAAAACAGCCAGAAATTGACAGGCAGCTGGGGTAAAGTGAGCCTTTGAGTAAGGCAGTTTTTGAGACGGGTCGAGAGGACCGCGTTATAGAGCCTAAGAAAGGCAGATTTTTAGATGGGTCAAGAGGACCGCGTACTTGTGAAACGCCTGGGGTAAGGCAACGTGCGGTGAGAAGGAATACCGCAAATTTTGGTTCCGAAGGGAAAGCAGTGAATCGGTCGATAGACCGACCGGTGGTTTTTTGGTAGCCTTGGAATAGGCAGTCATGCGGTTTTAGACCGTCGGTTTTGAAGGGAAAAAGGTTGCTGAGTCTGGAAGAGACCAGCAAGGTTTATATGTGTTAAGAGCTGATAGTGATCAGCTGAAGCAGTCTAAAGTGACGTGCGGTTTGTGTTAAGAGCTGATAGTGATCAGCAAAAGCAGTCCAAAGAGGGACGTGCGTGTCCGTGTTTGTGTTTATGTGTAAAAGCTGACAGTGATCAGCAAAAGCAGTCCGAAAAGTGACGAGCGTGTCTGTGTCTGTTTTTGTGTTCATGTGTGTGGTACCTTGAGTCTTGTTCAAGCCAAAGTGAGATGAAGTGAGATATGAACAATTGATAAAAACAACATTTAAGTGCACGTTGAGCTCAAGCAGTAAAAGAATAACCCAGCTGAAATTTGAATAGAGATAAATATACAGAGAAAAGTTATAACCAAATTGACCAAAAGGCTGCAGCCGAACAACAATTACTACATGCGCATACATATAAACTAATCAATATAGACATATACTAAGCTACACAAATACAAGAGGTTTAAGTGAATGTGTATAACTTGTGTGTGTATAATCTGTGCTTGTAAAAATCTCTATGAACGTGATCTGCAGATGTTGTAAGACTCTTGGCTCATAACCAAGAGCGCCGACCGCTGTGTGTGTATCTTGGGGCGTTAAGCCAGAGGAAAGTTAACCCTTAGTTAGGAGCATTATAATATGAGCTACGTAGCTGGACTGGTTAGAAAAGCGTAGTAGCCGTGTAAAGAGTGTGGAGGATAAGATTCATGTTTAAGATTAAAGGCAAGAGTCAGAAGAAGTGTTTCTGTTGAGTACAAAAAGAGCTAAGTCAGTGTGTGAAGAAGTTGACTGTCCAACAGCTGTGAAGCAACTGACGAAATTCAGGAAGTGGGACCAGGACAGTGTAGGGGGAGGAGCCTGAGACACAGACAGGAGCCACTCTAAAAATAACTAGCTGCAGGCTACAAAGCCCCTCCCAGCCCCTCCTTGCGAGCGCACTCAAAGTAGAGAAGCAAACTTTTCATTTTTTCAAAAACTCTAAAACTCAAAAGAGCATCAGATTGATAAAATAAAGCAACAGGTTAAATCTGTTTTAAACAATTACACGCAAGTTAGTAAGTGACAATCTGAAACAATGCTTCCAACACCAATCGCTATTGTAAGTAACAAAAATTCCGACATGCTAAAGGACATTCAAAAAATCTCAAAGAAATTTGAAAAACGCACCAAAGACCTACAGTGCCTTGGCCACAGAATGGGACCTTTGACCTTTGTACGTGTGAACTCTTACAGAATAGGATTCAGGACTACAAATACAAGGACAAATCAAACAAACGCCAGAAAAAACGAGCACTGGAACTAAAAGTCCTACAACTGTTCAAAGATGAAGGCAAAAACTACAGAACCAATCTGAAACAAGGGCTGTTAAAACTAAAACAAATCAAGGAAGCACAGGAGGGCCAGTTAGGCAAACAACTTAACTTAGATGAGGAAGCTGGACTATATCCAAGCTTAGATGGGTGGATTAAATTTGGCGCAACCATCTCAGATCCAGTCATGGAGATAATGCCGCCTCTTTCATGCCATACGGGCAGGGAGGGGGTGTACCTCCCACACTGAGTGGAAGCAAAAACCCCACTCCGAAAACGCAAAAGAGCAGCTCTAGTGAGTTAGATGAATCAACCGTGCAAAGCACATCACAGAGCAGGCTAAGAGAAGAGGATAGGGATAAATCCACAGGTTCAAGGGAAGGCAACAGCAGAGTCATCAAAAGTCCAAAACCTAAAGAACCAGATGCGAGTGAGCCACAAACCAGTGCGAGCGCGGCAGAGGGAAAAACATGCAGGGAAATTGAAATCATACTGGATAAAACACCAGTGAAAATTCTGATTCCAAAACATAGCAGCACAGATAAGAAATCATGACGCAGCGCTCCACCGATTTTAGACTGTTATAAAGGGAGGAGAGAAGGCACAGAAAGCCAATCCTTTTGGATTAATATGCCAAACAGAGCTAATTCAAGTCGCGACAGGATTATGGAGCTTGAGGATGAGTTGGAAAAGCTAGAGGAAGAGCTAGAATGTGAGGGTGATGGGGAACAGGAAGTAGACACAGAACCATTAAAAAAGACGCTCAGAGACAGGAAGCTACTGAAAAAACCAGACAGATACAATAATGAGAACTATATGGCTCCAATTTTAATGAAAGGGAAAGAGGGAAATTACATACCGTGGCAAACCCTCGATCTGACGGGCCTGATCTCTAACCTCCCAGATATTCATGATGGGGCGTCTAAATGGATACGGGCGTTCGAGCAGGCCACTGTTGGCAAACTCATGGCCATCGGCGACATAAAAGCCGTATTTGCCCAGACCATGGGCGTGCCAGTTATGGAAAATATGTTGAAACAGAATGACTGTGGGTGGATGATAAACAATAGGGCTGATGGAACTGAGTTTGATCACTACCGGGGTGGGCTGTGGAAAGCACTGAGAAGTGAATATCCATCGCGCATCGACCCCAAGGCACTAAGGGGGGAACCTCTTAAAGACACTGACAATGCTGCAACGTACCTAAACAACCATCTGGCAAGGTGGAGAAAAGAAACTGAGGAAAACATTGAACAGAGCCTAGTGCTGACAACGCTGTTCAGAGACTCTGTCATTGATGCACTCCCCACACCAGTCCAAAGCAGACTGAGGGATTGTGGTGGCATTAACAACCATGCCACACAGACATTTTCGTGATAATGTAACCCACGCAGTGGAAAGGTACAGGAAGGATGAACAGAGAATAAGAGAGCAGGATAAAGACATCCAGAGGAAGCTGGCACAGCTCCAGCTTTATGAATTACAAACCAAGAACAGGCAAAAAATCCAAGCGCCCATCGCAGAGCAGTAAACTGCCCACAGGCAAGCCCCGGACGGGTAGATGGGAGAGGGAGATTCAGAGAGGGGGGACGGGTCCAGCCAATGTTTGGGCAGGCCCGACCCATGGTTACCAGGGGAGCCCAGATAATCTTAAAGGGGAGAGTCAGTTGCCAATGGTCACCATAGCAGCTGACAGAGAGCCAATGCTGCAGGTTCAAATAGAGAACAGGCTAACTCCAATGTTAGTAGATACTGGAACCGTGGATGAAGCTACTAAAGCAGCCTCTAAATAAAAATAAATAAATAAAATTAAACAAAAAGTGTGTTACTGGAACTTACGGTCACACCAATAGACATTATATGGATACAGAAAGAAGCAAGTGAAACTGAGCATAAGCCATGGCTCGAAAGAGGAGCCGCTTAAGATGAGAACGGTCTTTGGAGGTCCCATGAGGGACTTATTGTTGCGCCAGTGACTTTGCTAACCATTCTGATTTCAGAAGCCCACAGCATAGTGCATTGTGGAAGAGGTGAAGTGTTAAAAAATATAGGGAAACAAGGTTATTGGCCCCCATTTATGCAAGCAATGGTTGAAGAAGTACTGAACCAATGTGAAATTTGTGCTGAGAACAATGTTCGGAAGGGGGTGAAAACACCTTCTGGACACATCCCCGTCCCAGAAGGTCCATTTAAACACATCGTCATGGACTATGTAGACATGATAAAACCAATGCATGGGAAAAGATACATGCTGGTAATAGTCGATCGCTTTAGCCGATGGGTTGAGACAACACCGTCCAAAACTCTTGGAGCAGATACCGTAATTAAGTTTCTCACCAGAGAGGTGATACCACGATTTGGCATTCCATCAGAAATCAGTTCAGACAACGGTTCTGCATTTGTTCAAAAGGTAGTGAAAGGAGTCTTGCAGTATCTGAGAGTCAAACAGAGACTCGGAAGTGTGTATCACCAGCCAGGGTATCGTTGAAAGAATCAACGGAACCCTGAAAGCAAAAATCAGTAAGATCTGTGCTAGCACAAAGCTTAACTGGGTGGATGCATTGCCACTCGCGCTAATGAGCTACCGCATGCAAACTCACAGAAGCACACATCTAACACCGCATGAAATGCTAACAGGGCGGGCCATGCTCTGTCCACACCTGAGAGATGCTTTCAAGGGACCAAACCTTGAACAACTGCAAATTGAAATGTCTGACTATGTGAACCAATTAACTGCCATCCATAGATCTATATACTTGCAGGAAAAAGCAAAAGAGCCAGAGGACCAGGTGGTCGAGAGACAAGTGGTACCAGGCGACCAGGTGTACATAAAGGTCTTCCGGAGGAAGTGGCACGAGCCAAGAAGGGAAGGGCCATACACCGTGGTGAGAGCAACTCCGACAGCGGTCCAGGTCGAAGGAAGCACGACGTGGTATCATTTGAACCATTGCACCAAAGTCCAGCAAGAGACAAAGGCAATCTGGGGATGAAGGAAACTGCACCAGGGAGCCAAAGCCAAACTCTGGAGACATGGCCAAATAAACGTCCACTGGAGTTACAGCCGCTCCAGGAGACTACGCACGACCATGTCCAAGATAAGTATGATGCAACCACAAAATTCCCAATCCACACTGTGTTGAAACCCATGCCAACATTTTCAGACGTATATGTTGTACATATATTTAAAATAACACTGCAGCTGACGGAACATTTTCTGTTGCAATGAAAAAGCTTGAAATGTTAAAATCTGAGATGACTGACAATGCTGGTAAGGGTGGAAGCATTAAGTGGGATGGGCTAGACAACCTATTTGGAAAATGGGGAGCCGTTTTGGCTAAAATAGGGATAAGTACCCTGATAGTACTGATTCTGGTTTTCTTATTGACATGTTGCATCGTGCCTATCCTGAAGAGATGGTGTATAAGAGCTATGGACGAGAAGCTGAACCTTGCAGCGGACATGCATGGAGCAAAGATGCTAAGTATGTTGCCTCCTGAACGCAATCCTTCTGACGCAAAGGGGGGAGGGAATACCGGACTTATTCCCAACTCCTGACTACATGAAGGACGTTTCGGATGAGGAGGATGAACCGTGAGGTAAAATGAGGAAAATGAACAATGGCTGACGTACTCTTTGGACGGAAAAGAGATACACTATAACCACATACCACACATATAACAAGAGACTATGATTAGAATACAACATCACTGTCATTGTCACTATCATTATGTCATGTAATCAACTGTGTATGATTTATGTTCTGTATCCATCCCATATTCATTTTTACATTTTTGAGTTGTATTTGGTATATTGAATGTGTGCCTTGGGCTGCATTATAACAAATGAGCCCGGCAACCCCACTAAAGCTTAAAGGATTCATGTTACAGTTCAGTTTGAAGTTATGTTGCTAATTCATTAATAGCATATTTGAACATCTGTCAAAGTATAGGCTGCCCTTGGGACGGGAGCGATGGGGGAATTTTCCTGAACTCAACAGCCGATCAGGTTTTTCGCCTTCATCACGGGGGACAGATGTTGAAATATGTTCCAGTATTTCATGTGTGCCATATAATCATGTTAAGCCATATTATTATACTTCATATATGTGTTTCTTATGTGTACCATGTTCATGTTAAGAAATTCACAACATATATCCAGGAGAGTGAGGAACACTGGCTGTACTCACTTTGTAACCTATCTACCAAATTCACGTCATATATCCACATTAGTGAGGAACACAGGTTGTACTCACATCACCATATATCCGTAATATCCACACATATATAAACACATTTATCATACATAACCTCAGGCGAACATTTATGATAAAATCATAAAGAGGAGGAATTATGTAGGAGCAAATCCTACATTTGTGTGTATCAGAAAGGAGAACGAGGAAAACACCAGTAGAGGCGAAAGGTTAGGAGATTGCTCGACAGGCCTTACCATGTTTAACCCATCAACTCCTAATAAGGAGTTGTTTTTCACCATGTCTGATATTTCCAGAAGATCTTGGCCACCAACACTTAAGAATAGAGTTCCAGGAAATGAGAATTAGCCTGAACATGCCAGGTCAACTTGACCTGGTGCACGTACACAATGACGCACGACACCATACGAAATCAATGGTATAAAGGGTCTGCAAGGGCGCGCCTCGGGGCTGTTTTGCTATCTTGCCGTTCGTGGTCTATCTTATTGTTTGTATCGAGTATCTGCAATAAAGATCCCAGTTGGCTGTTCGACGACTTCTGTTCTCCGTCTCATATTTTAAGGTTACTGAGTTTAGGTAACCGATCAAAGTTACAACAGCCCCTGCTGCTGTAGAGGTATAAATACATTCAGCACACTACTACTACAGCTATCAGCTGAGTTAGCCGCTGAGTTAGCAGCAGAAAGCTCTCAGACGTAGCGTCTATGTTTCTGGTAGAGGTGGTGACTTTGATTGACAGGTGACACTTGGTAGGGGGCGGGGTTTAAGTGAACTCGGCGGGCACTCCCACAGCGTTTGGGAGCAGAGAAAGAGGCTGAGTTTTACAGAACTTTGAAGCCTAATTTCATATATTTGGCGATTTATTTTAATCACTCAAATTTGGCAGGGTGGTTAACAACACACTTTTCTGGGGTATGTCAAACTCAGAACACATATTTATTCTTACTTTACACAGACTTTAAGATATTTAAGTGTTGGACTGACCAATATTGCCGTCGGTACAGCCACTACTGTGGCTAAAACATTATGATATTCATCTATACATGTGTGGATTCTGATCTATAAATATAACTAAGCATGAACAAGCACACAAAATGAAACAGGCAAACACATCAGAGTTTAAATTGCACCAAACTGTTTAGGTGTGAAGACAGCCTTTAAGATGTTGTATCTATTCCATTTTGTGCTACGTGCCCAGGTGCTCTGGATATCTGCAAAGCCTTTCCCCAAACATTAATTTCCAAGCAAATCACCCATGGAGCTACAAACAAGGGAAATAAAAGAGATAATGTGATGCATGGTGTTGTCTTGGGCTCACTGAGGAAATGACTGTGAGTCCCTGAAAACATGTTTGCACTCGGCATCCGTCCCCCGACTAACAGAGGGGAGGACTGCAGGAAAAAGGAGATGGAAGGGAGGGAGCGAATATAGCCTTAATACCATTAGCTTTCTATCTGAATGAAAATCAAGTTGCTCTCTTCATTGCAGCCGAGTCTGGAGGGAAATGCAGATGTTAGCATTTTCAGTTATATACACCCACCCGACACACACACACACACACACACACACACAGATCCACCCACCCAACCCAACCCCCCTGTCCACCTCATCTCTCCCTCTTTTATACTCTAGTCTCTGATTCTCTCTGGCCTCTGCTCCACTGATGAATCACAGCTAACAAAGTGAATGGGCCTTGTTTGGTCTCTAATCAGAAGCTATTTTAAACACACACACGTGTGCACACACACACACACACACACACACACACACACACACACACACACACACACGCACACACACACACACACACACACACACACACACACACAATACCAGACAGTACAAGTAATAGTTGAAGAGCTTTTTCCCCTCTGCAGGCTAATTTCAGTGTGGATCAGGGATCATTAGAAATTGACATGGAGGAAAAACAAAGAAGAGAGGAGCTGTGAGGCAAGAACAGAGAAAGTGATCAGGCTTTCTGAATGTAAAGGCAATAGTTAGGACAAAAGCAACCGTCATGTCCAGAGTATTAAAGGGCAATTACAGCTTGTTTAACCTTTTTTGGGCTAAGAGCAATATCAGGCCTAAACTTGGAGTCTCAAAATGCGCCAACAGTTTTAATCAGGGCAGCTCCAAACTGTTCTAAAGCTAAACTGAGGAACTAAGGAGCAATAATTGCTTTTCAGACACAATTTATATGCTGTATTATAAAAACCTCAACCTCTTATGAAAACCTCTTTGTTTGTTTTTGTATATGGTTTCAATTTGTCTAACTTTCTAGTGTTCTGTTGAAGCTTAAAGTTATTTAGGACAGCCTAATTACTACTGAGACAATGTCTTATGATCTGTCACTTGAAATTTAATTACAGAATTTCCTTTGTCTATTAAGTGTTCA
Source organism: Scomber japonicus (assembly GCF_027409825.1). Taxonomy (NCBI): domain Eukaryota; kingdom Metazoa; phylum Chordata; class Actinopteri; order Scombriformes; family Scombridae; genus Scomber; species Scomber japonicus. The sequence goes on along the minus strand of NC_070580.1, from coordinate 2,203,043 downwards.
ATGGGTGAGACTCTGCACAGAATTATTGTATCAGTCTTATGTCACATGTAATGTCTATACAGTTGGTTAGTGTTATCCCTGCCAAATATGGATATGGCCAAATATATTGGTACCCTTTGAGTTTGTCAATCTAGAAGTAATGCTGTTATTGATGTAATATGGCCTTATTTCACAGGATAGGAGTATTGAAGTGGGGAATTTATTAAATATTACAAGCAAGCAGAGCAATATACATACTCAGCTGTAAGTCTGTGAGTCTCCAGTCTGCTCACCTGTAGATCACCTGGTTTCAGGCTTACTGAAGGATATATCACATTATTTCCCATGTAGACTATGTGACGTTACTATTGTAATCTATGTGCTCTTCTCCCGTCATACACCAAAATAGGATGATGTAAACACTTGAAACAGTGAACAAACAGCAGATACACAGATCACCTGCATAACACGGCAATCATGTAGTTGTGCTTGTACAATGACGAAGTCTTCTAAGTTCTAAGTTATGCAGCATCATCAGCTAATGTTTGGTTGTATGTTAGCACACTGCTAACGTTAGCTGCCCTGTTAACGTGCAGAGTCAGACAGCTGTAGACAACTCTGCAGCTACTTTACAGCTAACATCACAATAACAGCAGATCTTAACAAACTAGACAGTGAGCTGAATGCCCAGACAGGTAACATTACTGTTTATGTGAAGCACAGCAGAGCTGATGTTACTCACCTGTCCGCTTTCACTCTCCGGTCCGTCTGTCCCTCTGCCGGTTAGAAATCACTGATGTGTGCGCCGGTCCTTGTCTGCTCAAAGTTCTTATATTTCATTATTTTTCTTGAGAAGAGCCAGATGAGGTGGCTCCCGGATGCCTCCCTGGTCAGGTGTTCAGGGCACGTCCCACCGGTAGGATACCCTGGGGAAGATCCAGGACACGCTCGAGAGACTATGTCTCTCGGCTGGCCTGGGAACGCCTCGGGTCCTGTTATCATTATCCAAGAGATCCACTGCAGTCTCCTCTACGTCATCATTTCAGCACCAGGTGTGAGATCATCCCCCCGCCTTATCATCACCACCACAAGTCTTTAGTCTCATTCGGGGGATATCCAATTCACTTCACTTACCCCTTTTTTATGACATCACAAGGGGTTCGATTTACCAAAGATGATTAGACTTTCATACATGTTCAACAAATAATATTTACTTAAAAAAATGAGAATCTCTTCTAATTGGATAAATTATATTGTGTGATGGTAATATTGTAGATTGATCAAAGTACTTGTCGAAACATCATATGTACTCTGCAATAAAACTATTTTGTGTTTAGAATTTTTAATCACATTGCTTTTGTTTGCTTTCCTGGTTGCCATGGCGGTGCGTCTAGACGCAGTGGCTTGGTGCTCCCCTTTTCAGTGCTTTTTTTGGCTGTTTTTGTGTGCATTACTCATCTCGAATAACTTCTATAGCCGAGAAGAACTTCTAGAAATAGGATTACTCACCGAGCGTGCTGTTACAGTCGAGTTTCTCCGCTCCCACAACATTCCAGTGGATATAGCCAGGCTACAGCTCTCCGTGGATAACCATCCCTGACGGAAGGCGGTGAAGATGGCGCAGGGGGATGAGGCAGAAGAGAGACTGCAGAGCAGGTGTGCTGGTGAGACTACGCAGGCGGCCACACAAACACTTTTATACAGTCTATGCTAGCAGCCAAGTTAACCGCCGAGCTAGCCGCTGAGTTAGCAGCAGAAAGCTCTCAGACATAGCATCCATGTTTCGGGTAGAGGTGGTGACTTTGATTGACAGGTGACACTTGGTAGGGGGCGGGGTTTCAGTGAATTTAATATATTTGGCGATTTTTTTAATCATTCAAAATTGGCAGGGTGGTTAACAACACACTTTTCTGTGATATGTCAAACTCAGAACACATTTATTCTTACTTTACACAGACTTGAATTATGATCTAATTACATTAAATACATATTAATACTTTACACAGACTTTAATTACATTAAATACATATTAATACTTTACACAGACTTTAATTAAAATATAATTTTCATGAGGGTATAAACTGCTTTTTTGCCCTTGAAGCAGCACAGAGTACAAGTTGTTACAACAGCAGAGGTATTTGGTAGCATGGCCGCACTTGGGACTCTCACATTTCCCTCACCATGGTGGCAGGGGAGAAGGTAATGAAAAACATGCAGCGAGGCCCGTGTGGGCAGAGTTCAGAAGAGCAGATGTCAATGGTATCTCCAGGTTTCTATCCATCTGTCATGCATGCATGGTCTCTATTTATAGTTGAATAAATAAGGGGGCTTCTAAGTCCCACTTTTCATTCCCTCTGTCACTCCCAGCCGTCCTCACAATGCCTTCCTTGGCCTCTCTGCAGGGATGTGGGCATGAGGCGGACTGAGTAGAACAACTAAGAAATATGCAACCTTCTGTGCTGAACTCTGTGCCACAGAGGTGCTGGAGTGATAAATGATCCAGGTTCAAATCATATTCCTTCGCTTCCCTCTGCCGTTTTGGCCATATAACAGTCTGGTATTACCTTTCCTTGAATACACACATTCAGCAGGAGGGTCCCTGGGTGAGTAACTGATAATGACATTTCACTGTAAATATGTATGCTCTGGCTCCTAACCCCAGGCCTGCTATAGAGACAGTCTCCTTCTTTGCTAGAGTTCAGTGGATGATAGTGTGTACAGATGAGTGGAAGACCCTCAGCAGGCTGGGATAGACACTCTCTTCTTCTCTCTGTAGGAATTGCCTCAATACAAGGTCTGAACTGTGAAGCTGATCCTTCATGCTTTTATTTCTATTACAAGAAGTAGGACTGAATATGCATACTTGGGGATCTCATTCTCTCATTGGTGGCATGTTTTTGAACTTGGTGTGTATAACCATTATGTTTTTATATTGAATTAAAAAATCTCAATGTGGATTCATAGTTCCCTCAGTCTTTCATTTAATAGACTTGGTACTGTATGAGTAGTGACAGCACAATGGACACTTAAATTGACTGAAGATAAATCATATGGTGTATAATAATGTCTTGCCATTTTTACAGCTCCTAAATCACTATTTTCACCATTTTTGTATTCTTAACTTGCAGACAAAACTTCAGTGTCACCAGAAGTTCTGGAGTCCATCACTCAAAATGACTACATATTGTGACTGTGCATGTTTCTGTGTCAGAACATTATTACCTGCATTTAATGAATTTCTCATGATGGACAGATCAATGTACATTTCCATCTCTAACAATACTTAGTTGTTGTTAAGAACTCCTAATCATGGAGAGATGCCAGTACAGGAAAAAGGGTTAGACTGTGATAGATAAGGAACTGCACTCTACCTCTGCTCAATACTTTGGTTGCCTCAGCACTTCTCCCTAGATTGAGGATTTAATGTGTGAATTAAAGTTCACCAAGTTTATTAAAAAAACAGTTTCAAGTTCACATGGCTTTAATAATGGAAAAGAAAAAGCCCACATTTAACGTGTCAATTTAATTCTGCAAAGCATAAAGAATAGAAGTTGATGAGAAATTGTCCTTGTGTCACCTCTGGCACAGAGACGATAGTAAATTAACAAGTTTAAATCAACTTGCATACTGCTCACAATACCTTGGTTATACAGTATGAATCTGAATCAGAACTGGTTCATTTAAGCTCAGATAAGCTGTAAATGGGAAATATAAGCATATTTACACATTGGCTACATTATGCTGCTGCCTAGCTTTTATTTTGTATGAGCTTTTCAAACCCTTTCTAACCCTAACCCAAAATAAATGCCTCTTTAATATGCAAATTAGACATTAGACAGAGAAAATATAGCACTATGTGAAAGGAATACTTTTGTTATAGCTTACCCGCTTTATTTCTAATTTTGTGTTTGTTTTTTGCTTCATGCTTATAATGAAAGCAAAGAAAAGGAAATGGCATTGTGTCTATGAAACTGGGCATATGGAATATGGAACATAAATACCAGACATACTCTCAGTTAATGCAATATAAGGATATTTTTCATTATTTAATGGAATACTTAAAGTTTTAAATATAAAGGATTTAGATATTATATCATATTTCTTATTATACAGTATGCAGCAAAATGTGGAGGTGGGGTACGAAAAGGTTAGCGTGCAATAATGATAATGATGATTAGAGTCCATTTATTCACTTTGACCACTCAAAGCTGCACACATGGATCCATCAACATATGTCTTGTGGTTCTGAAAGTCACAGTCATTGAAGGAATTATTCTATTGGCCAGATTGCTACGAAGCTTGTCACTACTTCCGCCAACACACTGATGTCAGAGCTGGACTGGAACAGATCCCAGTTGACATCAATTAGGAGATCCAGCAGGGCAGCCCAACACCTGACCTGTTTCAATGACAGCTTCCCATCCACCCTTTGTTTATATTACAATATGAGAAGATGGCAGCATGAGAATTAGGCCTGTAGCCTTTCATGAATGGACAAAAAAGGTTTAAAACCAGTTAGTTGAATCAAATCCAAAATTTGAGACTCACAAATTAAGATGTTAATTATCAATTGATTATCAAATATATTAACTGATCATGCAGAAGATGAGGGACATGCAGTGTAACTCAAAGCATTCTGTAGATTTGCTGTAGTGTCTAATTGATGAAGCATCTTACTGTTAATGTGCAGGTCCTGGCCTCCCTGGGGCCCTAAGCAAAATTCTGCTAAGGGGCCCTGACCCATGACCCAGCTGCCATGTAAACCATGTATTTTATAGCTGTCATTATTGAAACAGTTAATAACCCTTATTATCTTTTAGCTGACTCTGTTTTTAGTTAATAAATAGTGTAAAAACCCCTACTGCCTGTTGTATTTGGTCTGCATCTCCTCAGTAGAGGCCTCACATAGTCTCTTTAAATTGGTCGTCACACACATCTGTGACATTCACACCTTACTTCCTCACACATGGCAGGGAGGCCTGGACGCCAGTGGATGTGGTGCTGGGGACACTGGTGCAAGGAAGTCCGGTGGAAGGGCCCACAGACGACTTTGCTAGTTCTCTCCTAAGATGCTTGGACACTGCTTTTAGTCAGACAAAGGTCAACTATGGTGTTGCAAGCAGGAGACAAAATACTTTCTATGATACCAAGTTGAGGCACGCACCGTACGAGGTCGGGGACCTGGTGTGGTTGAATGACCCCACAGAGAGCCGCCATAAACTGGCTCCCCACTGGAGAGGGCCTTACTTGGTGCAATGGTGTATGGACAGGGATGATGAGGTGGAGGTCACTTATCGGATTTGAAGCCCGTTTTGGGAGGAGCCCCCTTTTCAGACCGTCCACTATGACAGACTACAGCGCTACAATCTGCCTGTGGCTTTTCCCCACCCTCTGCACTGGAAAGTCTTACTTTGTGTAATGAGATTTATTTTGACTAGAAGATTTTGAGTTTCTGCAGTGTTTTATTGTAATGCACAGGATTGTCACACAACATTGTTCTATTTATTAATTATCCCTCTGTATATTTTTTGCTACCAAGCAAACCAATCACAGCCCTTGCAGTCCACATTGCCCTGACGCGTAGTTAGGATTTTTTGGAGGTGCATCTCAGGCTATGGCATAGGGGTCTGTGTCGACACAGAGAGCTACACATAGCTATGCCGTCGACGTGGCGCAGAAGTATAAATCAAGCTTACGGGGGGACGCATGTAAGAGTTGGATGCAGCATATGTCGGCTGGTCATGCCTGGAGAGTTGGGCTGACGTCATCAAGGGGCGATGTGGTTGCTACGTTGAGTAAAATGTGTGAAGAAAATAAATAAATGGAGTGTGTTGGTCCTCTCAAAAAAGAGTATATGTTTCTAAGTTTTTGTCAACAGAAGAGTGACTTTAAAAGCCCCTACACCTTGGACGTACACTAATAAAAGCCTGGCTGCCTCATTTATAAACCGGCTCATAAAACTGACAAATACTCTACTATTTGAGGAGCAATCTTTGGCCTGCTGTTGAGGGCTTTGGCTAAATTTCCAGTTTCACAGACTGGTACTTTATGTTGTATTTACATTCAATATTTATATTCAGTATAATTTGTTCTGATTATAAACATCAAATAATAGATATTGCTCACTAGATAATGATTACTCCACCTCCTCTCCTGACATCTAGGTGTATGAGAGTGAGTCAGAGACAGGAGCAGGATGCAGGGACAGAGCAGAGATCCTTTGCTGTGGTGAGTGATGAAAGTCATACCGTTATCATACAGTTCCCTGGTGAACCATCTTAAGCTATGCTCACTTTTCAAACTGTAAATCAACCCTTCAATTCATTGTCATTTATTTGTCAGTCTCTCAGCAGTTAGCACGATAGACTGATAGCTGGACAGAGTGATCTCAAAAGTAATTTTGTAGGGTTAGGGTTAGGGTCATTTTTGGTGGCACTATGACCTTCGCACGAGCGTCAAAGGCACAGTGTTTGGGCCTCATACCAAGTGCTGTGTCTAATGAACTGTAGTAGCTAGATACATCAACCAAGTTCAATGGGGGATTTCCAGGTCCTACAAACCCGAAGTGGTTTAAAGCCAGTAGCTACTGTACATGAACAGAACCATATTCTCTACTCAACTCAGAGATTCATGAATTCATGAAAAGGTAAAATACATCTGTGGTAAATAACACACAAATACATTTAAAAAAAAACATAGTAAGAATTGGGGAAAAGTAAGTTACTTACTTTAGTAACTGTCTGAGCTCCTCACACCTATCTGTGCAACATCTCCATCCACACTTCTGCTTGGTGACTTTAACATCCATGTTGACACTAGCGGCTGCAAATTTGCTTCGGAGTTTCTGTCACTGCTGGATTGCTTCAACTTTGTGCAGCATGTGCAGGGCCCCACCCACAGTAAAGGCCACACGCTAGACCTGGTGTGTTCCACTGGCTTTTTCCTCACCAACCTACAGTGCCTGGACCTAGCAGTTTCGGACCACCATGCCATTGTCTTCAATGTTCCTGCCTCCCTGCCTAAGCAGCGCCCTAGACGGACCATCATGTTCAGGAACATTAAGACTGTGAGCACAGAAGCTTTGTCTAGCCTGATTGCCAACTACTGGACTACTGACTCCTCCATATCTGCTCCCGATGACATGGTCGCCAGCTACAATGCTGCATTATCTCTCAGCCTGGACTCTCTGGCCCCCCTTAAAATCTGGACTGTTTCATTCACTCGTCCCGCCCCCTGGTTTACCACTGAGCTTCGCTCCATGAAAACCACTGGTAGGAGGCTTTATATCATACAAGGAAGCTCTCTCCCAGGCCAGGACCCAGTACTATTCCACTCTGATTGGGTCTCAACAAAATCATCCCAGAGCACTGTTTTCTACTATCAGCAGACTACTCTCCCCCTGTACTGCCCCCCACCCTTCTGCTGGCTCTGACCTCTGCTCCAAGTTCCATGACTTTTTTCAGGCCAAGGTTGACTGCATCCACCAGCAGCTTCTGGTTCCACCCTCCATCCCTCTAGGGTGTCTACCTCAGGATGGCGCTTCCCCTGCTACGTGTCCCTCCTTCTCTTCTTTCACCCCAGTTGATGCTAGTCAGATAACTGAGCTAGTCACCAAGGTCAAAGCCTCCACCTGCTCCCTTGACCCCATGCCCACTGCTTTGGTCAAGGCCTGCCTATCTTCTGTCTGCCCTTCCATTGTGTACATTGTCAATGCATCCGTTCTATCTGGTTCTGTGCCCATCAGTCTTAAAACAGCCTCTGTTACGCCCATCCTTAAGAAGGTGGGTTTGGACCCTGTGGACCTCAGCAACTATCGGCCAATCTCCAACCTGCCTTTTAACAGCAAGATCCTTGAAAAAGCAGTTGCTGCTCAGCTCCATCAACATCTGTCCGATAATGACCTGTATGAAACCTTTCAATCAGCCTACAGGGTCCACCACAGCACAGAGACCACCCTTGTCAAGATCACAAATGACCTTCTGATTGCTGCTGATTCTGGCTGCATCAGCATCCTGGTTCTGCTGGACCTGACGGCTGCTTTCGATACGGTCTCCCACTCAATCCTGCTCAACCGCCTTTCTACTCACCTTGGACTCACTGGTACTGCTCTATCCTGGTTCACGTCCTATTTATCCAACAGAAAACAGTTTGTCACCTTTAATGGATCCAGCTCCCACCCTGCCCCAGTTAACCACGGTGTGCCACAAGGTTCCGTACTTGGTCCCCTCCTCTTTACCATCTACATGCTCCCGCTCGGCCAGATCATCCGCCACCACGTTTGCATTGCTACGCTGATGATACCCAACTCTATCTCAGCACATCACCTTCCACCCAGCTCCCTCCACAATCCCTCATCAACTGCCTGCATGACATAAAAGTCTGGATGACCACCAACCTGCTCAAACTCAACAGTCAGAAGACAGAACTCATGGTTGTCGCTCCCAAGAATCTGCTCCACAAAGTTGATGATCTTGTCCTTCAAGTTGATGGCTCCTGCATCTCGCTGTCCTCGGAGGTGCACAATCTTGGTGTTATTTTGGACTCCACACTCTCATATGACATACACATTAAATCTGTCACCAAATCCGCCTTCTTCCACCTAACGAACATTTCAAGACTCCGTCCTTCACTCTCTGACTCAGTTGCCGAGACTCTCATACATGCATTCATCACCTCACGTCTGCACTATTGCAATGCCATTTTGTATGGGGTCCCCAATAAAACACTGGACAGGCTCCAACACGTCCAAAACTCAGCTGCCGGGGTTCTCACTCGAACAAAACCCTGGCAGCACATCACCCCCACACTCAAACAGCTGCACTGGCTTCCAATTAAGTTCCGCATCACTTTTAAACTTTTTCTTCTCACCTATAGATCTCTTCATGCCGTTGCACCCCAGTATTTAACGGACCTTTTCCATGTCTACCACCCTTCACGGGACCTACGCTCCGCCGACTTGGGCCTCCTGTCCATCCCCCGCACCAGAAGGCAAACCTTCGGGAGCAGGGCTTTCAGTGTGGTAGCTCCTACACTTTGGACCTCGCTCCCACACGACATTCGCCAGGCACCAACTCTGGACAATTTTAAATCATTATTGAAAAGGCACTTGTTCCTGCAGGCTTTTGCAGGCTAAATGTGTGTTTTTGTCTGTGTTATTGTTATTGTGAAGTGAAAGGCGCTATACAAAATAAAGTTATTATTATTATTATTATCACTCAATAAATTTTCATTGTTATGCAGATGATACTCAATTATATTTATCAATAAAGCCAAATGAAATTAACCAATTAACTAAACTACAAACATGCATTAAGGACATAAAGGCCTGGATGACCTGCAACTTCCTGTTATTAAACTCAGAAAAACTGAAGTTATTGTGCTTGGCCCTAAACACCTTAGAAACTCATTATCAAATGACATAACTACTCTGGATGGCATTACTCTGGCCCCCAGCACCACTGTAAGGAACCTAGGAGTTATATTTGATCAGGATTTGTCCTTTAATTCCCACATAAAACAAATTTCAAGGACTGCCTTTTTTCATCTGCATAATATTGCAAAAATTAGACATATCCTGTCTCAAAATGATACTGAAAAACTAGTCCATGTATTTGTTACTTCTAGGCTGGACTACTGTAATTCATTATTATCAGGCTGTCCTAACAAGTCTCTAAAGACTCTCCAGCTGGTCAGCTGCTCGTGTTCTGACAAAAACTAGAAAGAGAGATCATATTGCTCCCATCTTGGCTTCACTGCATTGGCTTCCCGTAAAATTCAGAATAGAATTTAAAATCCTTCTCCTCACCTTCAAAGCTCTCAATGGTCAGACTCCATCATATCTTAAAGAGCTTATAGTACCTTATGTACCTACTAGAACACTGCGCTCCCAGCATGCAGGTCTACTTGTGGTTCCTAGTATCTCTAAAAGTAAAATGGGAGGCAGAGCCTTCAGTTATCAGGCTCCTCTCCTGTGGAACCATCTTCCAGATTTGGTCCGGGGGGCAGACACCCTCCCTACATTTAAGAGTAGGCTTAAAACTTTCTTTTTTGATAAAGCTTATTGTTAGAGCTCTTAGAGCTCTTAGCTTATGCTGCTATAGACTTAGACTGCTGGGGGACTCCCATGATGCACTGAGCTCCTCTCTCCTCCTCCCTCCCTCTCTCTCTATCCATCCATCTATATCCATTAACATTCATGTTCTATTAATTGCATTCAATAACCTAAACTTCTTCCCCGGAGTTGTCTGTGCTTTCTCGTCTCACAGGTAATCTGGGCCTGTAGACGTCCGGATGACAGATTCCAGTCCCGGACCTTCTAGCTTCATTGTTTCATTGTGCTTCTCTCCTCTATCCTTCCTTTCTCTCCTCTCAACCCCAACCGGTCGAGGCAGATGGCCGCCCACTCTGAGTCTGGTTCTGTCTGAGGTTTCTTCCTGTTAAAAGGGAGTTTTTTCTTGCCACTGTTGCTCATGTGGGAATGTTGGGTCTCTTTAAAGTTAAAACCGGAAGAGTTCGGTTTAGAACCTGCTCTATGTGTGAAGTGCCTTGAGATAACTTTGTTGTGATTTGGCGCTATACAAATAAAGATTGATTGATTGACAATAATATACATTTTAAAATGTGTTCACTAAAAATCACAAAAGACCAATTCAGTTGAAATGATACATCATTGAAATGCAGATTGAAGAACACATTGAACAGGTGAACTGAACTTGCCAAACAGCCTCATTGTCAACTGTGTACTTATGACTATAGCACCTTTCTAGTGTTCTGACCACTCAAAGTTACACAGCGCTTTGTCACATTCACCAATATGGTGCCAACCTGCTCATCAGAGGAAGACTAACATTCACACACCGTTAGCACAGCCATTGGGAGCAATTTGGGGTTAAATAGCTTGCCCAAGGACATGTGAATATGTGGGCAGGGAATCGAACTGCCGATCTTTTGATTTGTGGACAATCGCTCTACCTCCAGAGCCATCTGCTCCAAAATTCACCAATGCCATGAAACTCTTGGAACCATGGTTCCAATTAGCACAATGGAACTGCACAAGTGGAGCATCCAAAAGTTTCTCTCCACCCTGTCTGCACTTTGCTCTCCGTTCACTTCTCTGACAAGCAACACACCCTCTCATCAGTAGGGGCAAGCGCAAATCGTGGCAGCGGCAGCTAGCTGTGGCAACCTCAGCTGCTGCGGCCATCTCATATTAATTTAAATGTTTCCAATAAAGACAATAATTTAAGGGCTTTCTTTTCTTTAACAAGACTCAGTGATTTACTCCAGAGTTTTAACTCATTCTTCCAATGGGTTAAACACGGTTTGGTTTTATAATATCTACATTTATGAATGAAAAACTTACCAAATAGCAGCGAAGTGTTTAGAATAAAGTCTACATTTTTATTATCAACAAAAACACACACAATACAAAAAGATGTTCCAAACTTTCAATTTCCCTTTCACAAAAAATATAAGTATTCAAATTCAAATAAAATCTTAATCTTATAAATTCGTTAGCTGATGAAATAAAGGTTTAAGGGGAAAAAACGACTGCCTCCGCAGAGAGGGGGGGGGGGAGACCCCCCCTCCCTCTTCCGGTGATTTCTGACATTCAGACATTCAACTAATATTTTAATCAGTTTTTACTATCATACTTTTCTATAACACTATCATTACAGTCACTTCATCCTGTGGCAGCGGCCTCAAACAGCTTCAAATGCCACGGCAGGTCTGTGGCAACCGAAGCTGCCACCGGAAATTGCCACTGAAAGAGTGAGAGCTGCCAGTGAGAGGTTGCCACCGGAAGCTGCCACAGCTAGCTGCCGCTGCCACGATTTGCGCTTGCTGTCACTCCCTCTCATGCATCCACTGAACTTGACGAGCGAGTATGCTGGCTTTGATTGATGACCTGGTGCACAGCTACAACTGCCACACCCTTTACCCCCCCCCCCCACTTTCTCCCATTGCATTCAGGGATACCCATTTCCCCCATCATACAGGGCATGGACAAGCCTCAACTTGAAGTCTTTGAAGGAGATGCTTCAGGTTACTGGCTAAAGGCAATGATGGTGATGTTTAACATTCCCCAAAAAAATACCTCCACCACTTCTTCATTGTGAAATGACATCATCATCATGTTGACTGATTGTTTGTCACTGTGCCTCTCTCTGCTCTCTCCCCCTCTTTCTCTCTCTCAACCCCAACCGGTCAAGGCAGGTGGTCTCCCACTTAGAGCCTGGTCCTGCCTGAGGTTTCTCCCGTTAAAAGGGAGTTTTTTCTTGCCACTGTCACCAATTGCTTGCTCATGTGGGAATGTTAGGTATCTTTGAATTAAATTAAAGGGTACAGTCTAGACCTGCTCTATGTATAAAGTGCCTTGAGATTACTTTTGTTTCTCCTACTGACCACTTCACACTCTCGTCTCTCGCTAGTTTCTCATTAGTGATGGCCCTGGGAAAATAGTAGGTGCCAGGATGCAATAGATCACTTGCATTCTACTACTCATCCCTCCATGTGTAGATACAGAATGCAAGGCAGTTCCCACTGAAGCTATCACAAAGTCACCACAGCTTGATGTCCCACTTTACCTGCTTTTTGAGCATACACAGACACAGACAAATACACAGACAAACACAGAGACAAATACACAGACAAACACAGAGACAAACACACACACACACACACACACACACACACACACACACACACACACACACACACACACACACACACACACACACACACACACACACACACACACACAGCAGTCTTCCGTACCATGCCATAGATACAGGAGCTTGGGAAAATGTTCATACAGGACACAGAGGAAATGCATCACCTTGTGCAACATGTCAGATTTACTGGTGAAAGCAGGATCTGACAAACGTATGTCCTTGTAGAGCAGCTCAATGTGGTTACAGTTCCCAATGAAAGCTATTATTTTCTCAATACATATCTCAAAGAATTTGCAGCAGACAGATTTGAGTAAAACACCAAAGATATGTTGGACTAGCAAGTGCTGCCCCCTGGTGGTGACCTCTCGTTATGCCTCAGCCCTGCCTTGTCCACTTCTTCTCAACCTTCTCCCTTCTCCTTCCCAACTTCCATTCACTTTACTCACTGTTCACTTTCTTCTCCTGTCTCACTTCCTTCTCATTGTTCATTTCCTTAATTCTCAACTGTCACATGACTTTCCTCTTCACTTCCCTCACTGTTGGAATTTTCAAAGTCTTAGGGTTACTCTCCTGTAACGCCTTCACTCTCTCAAGATAAGTTATTTAATGAGTCAGCAGTTTTTACAGTATAACACCCAACAATACAACTTCATAACACTTTTTTTTTCCTTTGGAAGAAACTTTATCATCAAATCTACAAAAATGTACACCCAGTTACCAAGAGTAAAATCTCAGTGAGCCAACAGTTGCCTATAATAACATCCTATTTCCATAACACTGTAAAGACAAGAGTCAGCCGAGCCATTTTGTAGATCTACAAGTGGAAATGGAATGGAAACCCTAAACAAAATTCAACATTACAATGATATTTCCAGTTCTGGTTCATTGGTGACAACTTAGAGCATCTACGATACAAAGCTCATGACTTCATGTTACGTATTGGATATGCTAGGAATAATTTTTAAATGACAGGCGCTCGTGGGCTCTATGGTGAAACAAAGAACGGGTGTGTTATGGGGTATAGAAGGTTAAATTTCAGTGTTGATTCAATGATAGTTTCATTGATGCATCAACAGATTCAATGTTGATTCAGTGTCTTCTGTATCTGAGTTTAATTCCTAATGTACTCAGATTATGTGTCAAAAATGTGATCATGTCAATGGTTAAAAATGGTTTACATTTTATTATAAACAAATAAGTTGTTAATAATTGATTGTTAACACGGCCTACTATCTGTTTACAAAAAAAATATTGTACTGTATATAGCTGTATTGAGCACTGTAGTTTATTAGAAACACCACTAAAGGAGGAAATGACATGAAAGAACTTGCTTCCCTTAATTCACAGTAACTTGTCTGGCTTTTATGAGGAGTTCACATCACTTTTGTATTCCCTCTACTGCTTGCCTGCTCTCTGCGGAGGATACTTTAAGAGCCATTCTAACAACACAGAGGCTCATGGGTGCAACAGCCACAAGCAACAGTTCCATCTGGAACACTCATGGCCAAGGCCAGCTATGTGAAGACATTCATAATTGCTTTACTTCCTCCAAAGTAACACAGGCACAAAGCCCCATTTGGTGCATCCCTAATCTTGACTAACATTATGTCTTTTTAATTAATTTAAGCAGCTTTGAATATAGATGTGGGATTTAGCTGATCTGTCCCTCCCCTGTATGCCTCTCAAAAACAGCTCTGCTTTAAGAACAGGAGAGAGCTGCTTTCGGTTCAATTTCTCACATTTTATCTGCACAGTTTAATATATGTAGAGACTTATTTACGTTAGCCTTTTTAGCATTTGTCATGGGACTACTTTAAAACACTCTCCAGACACATTAAAAGCCTATAAGAACAGTATACTTTGACTACAGTTGCTTTCTGATGTAGCCAGCTTCTGATGTTGACAACTTGTTGACACACACGTTGTAGAGGGGGCGGAACATGTTTTCTCCCTTTTTATTATGATTATTTCACAAAGCTGAGAAAACAAAACAAAACTGGTTGTCACTCGCACTGCATCAAATACATTAGCACAATGTTGAATTTTGTCAACTTTTAAGTCCCCTGTTGTTTTGCTGGGTGCTTTCTAAATGTCTCAGCAGGGCCGTGAATAAGTAGCGATCACTGTCCCAGCTTCTGAGTCTGTACGTGAGAATGGTCTGCAAGAGAGAGCAGAGCAGACTCCCTGTTTTCTTAAGTACAGTTAAAACCAGCTAGAGTTAGAACCAGCTCAGTCAGAACTGGGTTAAAGACTGTGTAAAGTGAATTAAGACATTTTCTTCTAAACACATTCAATAGGTCATAAATGTATTTCTAAAAAAGGTGTAAAAAGCATTTCGACCATTTAGATTTGAATTGTGGAGCTAGGCTTCACAAACTGTGTTTCAACATTTCTGTGTTCAGGATTTACTGAGCGGGTCTGAAAAACACTGCCGCAATTAGCATAAACCCGCCCCTGCTGCTGTAGAGGAATAAATACATTCAGCGCACACTACTACTACTGCAGTCTACAGTTAGCCAGTTAGCTGAGCTAGCCACCGAGCTAGCAGCCGAGTTACTTGCCAAGCTAGCAGCCGAGTTAGACGCCGAGGTAGCAGCTGAGTTAGCAGCAGAAAGCTCTCAGACGTAGTCCATGTTTCTGGTAGAGGTGGTGACTTTGATTGACAGGTGACACTTGGTAGGGGGCGGGGTTTCAGCAAACTCGACTGGCACTCCCACAGCGTTTGGGAGCAGAGAAAGAGGTTGCTTTTTACACAACTTTGAAGCCTTATTTCATATATTTGCCGATTTTTTTTTATCATTCAAATTTGGCAGGGTGGTTAACAACACACTTTTCTGTGGTATGTCAAACTCAGAACACATATTTATTCTTACTTTAATCATCATAAATAGTAGAGGTATATAGATTCAGCAGGCTTTATAGAGGAGGATTAGTCCAAACCAAGTGAATGAGTTATCAATTTAAAACAACTTGGACAGAAGACAGTTCATTTCTACTCTCTTTAACACTAGCAAATTTTAATTATTTACATTATAAAATGACCTAGCCTAATGTGGAAGGGAAGCTGTATGGACAGGATTCTATCTCATGCTCACAGCCATTACTACTCACGATCAACATTTGATGGATAATCTCCCCCAAGACTCTAAATTATTGCCCTTTAAAAATCCCTCACCCTTATTAATATTGCTTAAAATTCATGGTGCCTTTTACAGCTAGATTACCACAGGGAGCCACAGGCAGTCACACATTGTTCTTCAGCAGCAAACTTAGCTTGTGTCCTGAAACCTGCCATCTAATTCAAGCATTGATGACATGAGTGTTTCAGTTTAAAATACTGATGTTTAAAGTCAGTTTCTGTACAGACGTGGATGAAAATATTGGTGCTAAATTTTCTCTTTATTAAATTGAAACTGGCAGAAGTACCCATCATTCTATACGTCACACTGAATAAACTGAAACTGCTTTTGATTTACAGTTCAAAGACATTTTCAAAGTAGCAAAAAATACAGCAAGTACAGTTCAGTGTCACCTATGCCCTTATATTAGTTATACTCAAGAATATTGCCAGTAATTCATTTTTTATTGTGATTTCTATGAACTTACCTGAGAAAAAGTTCAGTTTAACATTACATTTTGTTTAAAATATATATAACATAATCATATGGTTCTATATTTATGTTTGGAATGTCAAAAATATTACTACACAGAAAAAAATACATTTTTCTTTTTGAATGATATTTTTTATTGTTTCCTTCATTTCAGATACACTTCACAAGAGGTCAAGTGTAGGTGTTTTCACTAATAACGGCAGTGAATTGTTTCATGCAAATATGAAGCAAAACACAGGTGAGTACAATCACAATGACTATGATGACTGATGATAATGATATCACCTGCTAGCACACAGCTCCACTGCACTGGTAGTGTATGTGAGCAAAGATGGCATGGCACTCTTCTCGTCTGAATAACTTAATAAAGTTATATGTCCTTTAAATTTTCATATGCAGTCTTTTTGTGATCTATAACAGTTTCCGTAGTGTAGTGGTTATCACGTTTGCCTCACACACAAAAGGTCCCCGGTTTGAAACATTTCTTTGTGTTTTCATTGTAGAATAAATAAAACCTCACAGCTGATGAACAAATTTGATAACACTTCACCATGCCTAATAAACTCCTTTATTAAAGCTTTTTAAATACAGTTTCTGTTTTATTGATTTAAACCTTAATATATTTCTGTTTCCAATGTACAACACCAGTTAAAACTGTAGAAAACAGTGTAGAAATTCATACAACACAGGTTAACAAATATACTCACAAATTAATTAAAAAATCCTATATCATATATGTATTTTAATTAGAGTAAATGTACTTATATATTTGTGTGTGTGTGAATGATACAGGTTTATATCCTGGCTGTATTTGACAGGGAGGATCATGCATCATGTTGTTGATATGTTGATAAATAATGAACAGCTGGTAGAAAAGTGAAACGTCCCCATCGAGGAATCGAACCCTGGTTTTCCCGCGTGACGGGGAGATACTGTCCACTATACTAACGAGGAATTGAACCAATAACCCATCAGACATGTCAATCATTTACTATTTATTTAAGTACTAATTAATATGGTTGCTGATAATACTTGAATTCAGGACAGTTCTTCATCCCTTGTATAATCGCTTTATGAATAACGTTTTATTATTATTATTATTATTATTATTATTATTATTATTATTATTATTGTTGTTATTATTGCTATTTTGTGTAGGTTTTCATGCTCTGTGGAAACACAGTGTTGTGATAGGCCTACTGATTCTTTTTAAATTATGAGATAAAATATGATAAAAGATGGAATATTAGATTTTACGTTGAATAATTGACATGTTATGGAGGGAAATCATACTGTTTTGAGCTCTGATCATTATTGTCTTCAGGGGTCAGTATCACATCTTCTTTTCTCTATGAATCACATGTTTAGATATTATATATCTTAAATACTTCTTAATTTTGTTAAAATGAAGAGAAAATATGTTTTTGAATATGGTAGAAGACTAAGAAAGTTAAGTTAAGGAAAGGATAAAGGGGAGAAGGGTAGATAAATAAAGAGGAAAGGAGAGGGAAGAGGAGGAAGGGAAGGAGGGGAAGGAAAAAAAGAAAAAAAAATCTTCAATCCATTGGAAACTAAATTTAAATATACTCTTCTGTGTTTGGTGTATTAGGTGTACATTTCTTATTTAACGAGTGGAAATGTCTTATTATTTTCTAGACAATGGAAAAAGATGATGATAATCAGAATAATAAAACTAAAAGATAGTTATACAAGGCTCTTTGGTTAAGGTTTTTGGTATTCTGGTAGTGGATAAGATGTATAATATAATGGGGGGGGGGGGCACATAACACATGCTGTCTCAATATGGTATAAGTACATTGTACATTGTAGACTGGCACCCTGATTTGTAAGATATTCACAACATCAGTCACCTTGAGATATCACCAAATGGAGGTGATACAGATGGAACCCAGGCCTTATATGTATATTGTTTTTTGTCGTTTTTGTCTGACTGTCCCTTTTGTGATGTCAAGTCAAACCCAGCTCCAGGAATACCACACTGATACACACTCCATGATATACATCCATGAACACATACACATACCTAAATACATATTCATACACACAGATAGGCATCAACCGCAATATCTGTCTACAGTGTGCACTGCAGGACGAAACCAACTATATATGCTCATATTCATAGTCAATATCCAAACTCCTAAATTTTATTTCTTTATGTACAAAAATAATATAACACGGGTAAAAGAATGTAAAATAAGCTCTATTAATATGTCAGATCATGCAGCAATTTTCTTGACAATAACTATGCAGGCTAACAAGGGTAAATCTCTGTGGAAACTGAATAAATCACTTTTACAGGATACAAAATTTGTAGAGATGATCAAAAAAGAACTCACAGATTATATAGAAATTAACAACATGGGGGATATAAACCCAATCATAGTATGGGAAGGATCTAAAGCTGTAATGAGAGGGCGCATTATTTCATATTCTTCAGCTAAGATAAGGGAAAGGAGCGCACAAGAGAAACAGTTAATTGAAGACATAAAGGACATTGAAAATAGACATAGCATAACAAATAGTGATCAAGATAAATCAAAGCTGAAGGTTAAACGGGAAAAACTAGAGAAGATACGCAATATTGAAATAGAAAAATTAATGCGATTCACTCAACAAGAAGAATATGATGGTGGACCAAAGTCCTTAAAAATATTGGCATATAAACTTAAAAAGCAAATGAAGAACACACATTACAAATTTAAGGAGCAACCAATCTAAAATAATAACTGATAAGGATCAGATTGTAGAAGAGTTTGCCTGTTATTATGAAAAATTATACAAGCAAGTAGCCAGTGAGGATAAAGGAGCTATACAGGCTTATTTGAGAAAACTTGACTTACCCAAAGTAACTCAGGAAAATAATGTGAAACTAACTAAAGTAGTTACACTGTAAGATGTAAATAAACAAATACAACCTCTAAAAAGAGGAAAATCCCCAGGGGATGACGGATTTACAAACAAATATTATAAAGTCTTTAAAGAACAAATTAGCCCCCTACTAGTACAAGCATATATAATTACGCACTAGACACAGGAGTATGGGCACTAACATGGGCCTCATCAACAATCACACTTATACACAAAGAAGGGAAAGATGCATCAAAATGTGAATCGTACAGACCCATATCATTGCTTAATACTGACCATAAGATAATATCTGCAATCTTAGCCAACAGGTTAAAAGACACTATTACAGAAATAATAACAGCTGATCAGTGCGGATTTATACCTGGGAGACTTTTGGCCGATAACATTAGGCGAACTTTAAATGTAATGGATCATGCACAAATAGAAAAGAAAGATCTAGCTTTATTGACTTTGGATGCAGAAAAAGCATTTGATCTGGTGAATTGGACTTATATGTTTGAGACAATGAGGAGTTTTGGAGAACCTGTAACATTTGGAAAGCCTGCAAAAAAGTTGTTTTTTTAACCAAAAAACATGATTTGCTTGGAAAAACTACTGTTTCTATATAGAATGCTGTTCCTGCACCACTGCTCCCTGACAAAGTGTACAATTACTGTGCTTGCCAAAGATGCAAATAGCTAAAACAAATAATGAAAGTAAGGCAGTGTGGTGGTATTTAATGGTGGACCAGTCACTGTCCTTTAGATGGACTGTATCCCAGGAAGTGGCTGTAATGGTCTACTGCTGATCTGAGTCATCTGAGACATGAGAGTGTGTGTCATCTTTAAGGTTGCAGTAGGAGCGTTGTCACAGGGAGACAATAAGGTGTCAGCAGCACACTGAAGAAAGAAGCTGCTGTATACACCTGAGTTTGTGTCGTTCCAGTTTACAAGTCAGAGAACCAGCTTTAGCCAGGTTAGCCACTGATAGCATTACCAGCTGATAAAAACACTTTTCTCTGTATTTTGCTCATACAATCACCGTAGCAACAGGTCCACAGATAGAAGTTGGACAGTGCTGTGCTGTTTAACTGATTTAATGAGACACTCATAAGATACAACTTTCAAACTGTTGATACACCAGACTGCCATCTTGGACTTTGAGGTTGGAGCTGGTTGAGTACATCCAACTTTCCAAGTCTGAAAGCCGACTTCGGGGAGCGTTCCAGTTGAAATTTCTAACTGGGAACTTTCGACTTACGAGTACAATTGGAACGCACCATTAGAGATGAGAAGTGAGATGAATATCAGGGCAGCTCACAGAATAGATTGTAACACCTACAGCAAAGGCATCATGGCAGAGATTGAATTCCACCGGACTAAAAGCTGTTGTATTTCTGCTGTTAATATTTTGTTGTGTGACTCTGAAAAGCTGAAGTAAGGAGAGCTCTGGAGACTTAAGATGTATTAAACAGAAGTATTTATTTAGGCTCAATATTGAGGAGACTTCAAAGTGTTATCACATGCTACAGTACAGATGGACAGTGTAATGACACCTCAAAACCTGAGGCTGTCCTAGAAGAAGGTCGTATTTAATCCCATCAGATCCTCACAGGTTTTGGCAAATACTACCCATCAAAGTCATTTCTACCTCCATGCAGGTTAAATGGGAGGAAGTTATTAACCTTACTCTAAACATACACTCCTCTCATCTAGCTCATACCAATCTTCACTCTGAAAGATTTTAACTTTGCTGTGACTGTAAGGCAACTGCTGGCTCATTATCTGACTTATCTGTAGTCACAAACCTGGGTTCCCATGGAGTCTGCTGATGGGAGGACATGCAGATGTCAGTGTCAAGGACCTCAAATAGGTAATAACTAGGAAGATTCCCTCACATTTGTCACGTCATTAAAGACTGTGTAAAGTGAATTCAGACATTTTCTTCTAAACACACTGTTTTTTAGTGGGCGGGTCTGAAAATCATAAACCCGCCCCTGCTGCTGTAGAGGTATAAATACATACAGCACACACTACTACTACAGTCAGAATAGTTAGCCAGTTAGCTGAATAAGCCGCCGAGCTAGCAGCCAAGTTAGCTGCCGAGCTAGCAGCAGAAAGCTCTCAGACGTAGTGTCCATGTTTCTGGTAGAGGTGGTGACTTTGATTGACAGGTGACACTTGGTAGGGGGCGGGGTTTCAGCGAACTCGGCAGGCACTCCCACAGCGTTTGGGAGCAGAGAAAGAGGCTGATTTTTACACAACTTTGAAGCCTAATTTCATATATTTGGCGATTTTTTTTTTTTAATCATTCAAATTTAGCAGGGTGGTTAACAACACACTTTTCTGTGGTATGTCAAACTCAGAACACATATTTATTCTTACTTTACACAGACTTTAATAAAGTGAATAGATTTTCTTTAAAGCTTCAATAGGTGTTATTCATATGTCCAGGAGGTGGCACACTGATCTACAAGCTGTAGGACACAGCTCTAGTATAGCAGGAGAAGTTACTTCATTCACACGGCAATGTATTAAGCTCTTTCTAACTGTGACTCAAATAACCTGCTGGGTCAGAGTGACCTGACAGACTGGATCTGCGATAAAACACAATCCAGACATTAGAGGGGTAGAAATTGGGAAAGAAGTACATAAAGTGTCATTATATGCAGATGATATAATTATTTATTTAAGCTCACCTGAAAAATCCATTAAACACCTGATGGATGTTATTAATGATTTTAGTTTAGTATCAGGATATAAAATAAATGCGAATCACTGACTATTGGAGCACAAATACGCTCAAGTATCAAAGCATGTTATACTTTTAAGTGGGAGACAGAGGTGATAAAATATCTTGGCATAAATATTAGTAATAAACTAGAAGATCTATATGAAAATAACTACTGCAAATTGGAAAAGAAAATAAGACAGGACTTAAGGAGATGGTCATTAATCCCAAATGGAATATACAGTAGAGTGGAAATAATAGAAATGATGGTTCTCCCACAACTCCTCTTTTTGTTTCAGGCATTACCAGTTACTTTGCCAGAGGTTTTTTTAACAACATGGAACAAGATGATTGCCAACTTTGTTTGGAATGGTAAACAACACAGATTGAAATATGAATCACTAACTCAAGTTAAAGAAAAAGGAGGATTGGGAGCCCCAAACTTAAAAAAATATTACTATGCAACACAAATATTGACAATAATGAAATGAATGAGGCCTGAGCCTAAGGAAAAATGGATTAATATAGAAAAATAATTAACAAATGGTTTACTTGGTTATCTACCATACTTAAGTACAGATACACAAAAACAACATCTTAAGACATTTTGCATTGGAAATACAATTAAAAACTGGAAGCAAATGTGTAAAAGACTGAAAGTGCAGCGTGACAATATCCTACTTAGAGAAATGGTGCATGACTCAGATTTCAAACCATATAGAACAGATAAGATTTTAGAATGCTGGGCAAACAAGGGGCTGGAACTATATATACAATTATTCAATAATAACTCCATAGAACCATATGAAACATTGGTGTCTAGATATGGTTTAGAACAAAAACAGTTTTTTTAAATACTTGCAAGTAAGGAGTTATATACATAAGAACAATCAGGGAAAGCTAGATAACTATATACTAAGATTTATAGCAGAAAACAGGAATAAAAACATAAAACTAGCAAATATTTACTCAATCCTTCAAAATGTAACAAAAATGGAAACTAAGATAAAGGAACAATGGGGGAAAGAGTTATCTATAGACATTTCAGATGAAGAATGGAGAGAATCCTTAAAAGAAAATTTTCAAATATCACAGTCTAAACATTGGAAGGAATATGACTGGAAAGTAAACCAAAGATATTTTATTACTCCAGATAGATGTTATTAATTAAACAAAACAGAGGAAACAAGCTGCTGGGGGGGAGGGGGGGGGGGGGGGGAGAAAAAAGCAAATCAAACACACATATTCTTTACTTGTCCAGTAATACAGGTGTACTGGCAAAATGTGATGAGGGATATGAAATACATCTTTGACATTACAGTGCCAATTACTTTTTGGGAATTAATGCAAATTTAAAAATCAACACTAGAGAGAGACATATATTTAAATTGCTTAGTTTAATAGCACTGAAACAAGTGACTAGACTTTGGAAACAAGCCGAATCCCCAGATCTTCAGGTATGGCATAGGACAATAGAACACACACTGCAAATGGAAAAACTCACTCTAACAGTTAGAAATCAAAAAGAAAAATGGAATAAATTATATCCAGAGCATATAATTGGAAGAATCAGAGCCTCCTAATAAGTGCATACTGTAGACATATCCCCTGGAGTTTTTTTTTTTTTTTTTTCATTTTACATATTTATTTATTTGTCTGCTTGTTTTTTTGTTGTTTTGTGTCTCCGTGTATGTTTGTACAACAGAGACTATGGTCCATTGTGAATTTGCTAGCAGGAACAGTACTTCAATAAAGTAATAAAAAAAAAAAAAAAAAAAAAAAAAAAAACCTGTTAAAAGGCACCAGAATACAGGAAATTACATCTATTTTGTCAAACATTTTCTGGGGGGGGAGACCCCAAGACCCCTCTCCCATTATATTGTCCCACCCACATTTCAAATGCTTCTACATCCATGCTGTGGATGGTTTGACACTTTGTGTCAAAAGGGGGCCATGTGAGGGATCTATTGTGTCGTGTCTGTGCTTTAACATCTGTAAAATGCCTATGAGCATCTGTACAATGACTTTTGTTAACTCAGGAAAGACACATGGTAGTTATTGTAGAATTGACTAGTCCAAGACAATGTAAACAAAATGAAGGCTAGTGTAGCAGGATAGATATCCTCCCGGTTCAGGTGTTTGGGGTGGTTTGGCTATTTTTCTCTGGACCAACCAAGGGGGGAGTTGTGGGTTCTCCGAGTGAGGACCACTTCCAGTTCCCCCCGCGGCCTCTGGGGGCTGGTGCCAGCAGTGAGCAATTTCCCATTGAGCCCCATGTTAAAATAGCCGACTTTACAGCTTAAAAAAATATATTTAAAGCCTGGTGCCTTTGACTTTTTTGGTCTTTACCGATAGTTTCCACCTCAGTGAACACTCTGGGGGGGGTGAATTTTTTTGTATCACAACCGTTTAAGTGTCATTTAGGCTTAAAATTCTGGCATAAATTAGGGCATGGTTACGCTGAGTCACAGGTTCACAGACAGTTGCCAGCAGTTAGCTCTATGCTAAAGCATTGGCTGGGCTGGGCTAGGCTACACCCAGAGGTCCGCGGCGACATCCAGCAGACAGGCGCTGCGGTGTCCGTATTTGTTTGCCTATTTTCGGGTAGTTTTTTCTGGCAATATGGCGTTTTGTGCTGTTGATTGTACTAACCGACCGACAAAGGATTCTGTGTTGCAGTTTTTTCGGTGAGTAAACCGTAGTACTATTTTACCCATAGACTGTATAAAACATATTTTACCTGGATTTTGGCACTGTATAATGACTTTATTACCGACTCATGGTCTCTGCTGATACAGACAGATGACCAGAGCAGCTAATGTTAGCTGCTGTTGTGGTGTGTTTTGTGCTCTCAGTCCGTTTAATGCGGGATATAATATAGAATATACATAATGTTCTGTATTATCTTTCATTTAATATTATTATTATCTTTCATTTAATAATACTTATATAGAGTGTCAAGAGTAACTTAAATGAATAAATTAATAGCCTAATTAATGCCACACTGCAAAAAGCAAGCTTGTAATTCAGAGAATGTGTGATCTGTATTGTATTGGTGATACTGATTTCAGAAATCGTTAATCATGTTCAAAATCAAGATCAGGCCACTCATAAATAAATACAACATATATTTCTTATTATATTTATTGTTGGTATTATTATTAAAGGTGAACTGTGTAACTTTGTTATTTAGGAACTTTTTATTAAGCAAAGCCCTTTTTATTACTCCATATCCTCAAATAGCTCTTAGTATCATAAAGGTTTGTGACCTCTGATCTAGAAGTTGCTGAGCACCTATGTGTCATTTTAAAGTTTCCCTCTAGGTGATCCGGACAGGCTGGACAAGTGGGTCCTCCCCTGTGCTTTCAATAAAATCTGTATTGAGCATGAACTCAGCGTCTGCCTGCCACCTGTTGTCACAGACACTCAGAATTTTTTTTTCTGACTTTCTTAAAACTAGTTGTATAACATGCATCTTAAACCTTATTAAAATCAGTTAATCATGTGGAGAGATTTCTCATCCAAGTAGATAATTATCTATATATTAGAGTTCTACTGTTAGTAAAGGTAAGAAATAGACATATGATTTAGCATATTTGAAAAAATAAAAAAAATGTACTGGTAAAGACTTCCTAAGGTTCCATGGACACCCTGGAAAGGTCAGAAAACAGAAACACTGTCGTGAGAATTTTTACATTTTTTAGTAAAACTTGACTAAAAACTTGAGCTTTAATGCTTAATATTTGTGTTTAAGTTGATATTCCTTTTAACTGACTACGACATTTTTAACATTTTCAATAAGTGTAGAAGACAAAAGGAGTGCAATTATGAAAATAATTTATTTGAACATGAGGTACTCTTTAAATGAACAGACAATGAACAATCAGTATATATAATAAATAATAATAAGCTTTTAAAATAAAATAAAAAATAGGGTCAGTGTATGGCTCAGTTGGTGGAGCGCCCTATGTGAGGCTGTAGTCCTTGCTGCGGGTGGTCCGGGCGTGGAACTGGCCGGGGCCTGGTCTGGGCAACCAGCAGAGGCTGGACGGGGCCTGGGTGCCTGGCCGCCTGGCCGCCTGGCCGCCTGGCCGGGGCCTGGTCTGGGGCCTGGGCAGCTTTCTTTTCTATTTTCTAAATATAAAGAAAGACAAACATGTAACCAGTGGTGTACAAGTATTGAACTGCCTTACTTCAGTAAAAGTAGCCTACTAATACCACACTGTGAAAATACTCCACTACAAAGACACTACACTACTACTATACACTACAAAGACCTGCATTCAAAACCTCACTTTTGTGAAAGTGTTAACATTAAGTTTTATCTGCAAAATGCAATTAAGTATAAAAGTAAAAACAGTCCCTCTCTGTTTTACTGTTATAGAATGTTTGTGGATTGATATCATTGATGAATCACTGCATATGATGCATTTTATTGCTGAGGCTGTTTAAGTTTAGCACAATTTAACAATTAAATATACTATTGAGTCGATTTATCTATCCTATCTATCTATCCCTGTCATGTGAGAACCCTCTATCTCACTTCTTTTAAAAAAATATTTAAGTATATAAAATGCTTAACAAACTTTCTGTGGTATCGCAGCTTATCATTGTTTATTGTTGTATGTTTAACTCCTTATTTGCAGGATATATTACATATCTAGTGCTGTAGTACCTGAGAGTCCAGCAGAGGGCGTATTGAGTATAATGTAGAGTTCAAGGTCTATGTTAATTAGAGAGAAGAAGACATGCAGGAGTCATGTAGAAATTACAGAGTTCATTATTGTACGCTGCACGGGGTTCATTAAAGAAAATGAACGTTGGTCTAAAGAGTGAACATTTGATTCTTTTAGTGAAGATGCAACATCTTTTTGGAGACGAGGATTATTAAGGGGGAAGGAGGACGTCGAACGGACTTTGAAAGAAAGAACGTGACGGGAGCAGGCTACAGGTTTGGCTAGCCTTCAGTGTATGCAGTTAGCATCTGGCTAAGAAGTGGAAAAATGGCTACAATAGGCACGCTGACTGCGTTTGACCCAAAGAATCAGACGTGGGATGAGTATACTGAAATACTCTAGCAGTTTTTCGCAGCTAATGGGATCGACGAGGCAGAAAAACAAAGAGCTATACTGATAAGTGTAGTCGGAGCAGCGACCTACAGCCTGATGCGAAACCTTCTCAGCCCGGCTAAGCCCAAAGACAAAACCTTCCAAGAGCTAGTACTCCTAATGAAAAATCACTTCGACCCAAAGCCCAGTGAAATTGTGCAGAGGTACAAATTTGACTCTCGTTCCCGCAAGCCCAATGAATCAGTTATGGACTACGTAGCTGAGCTGCGTAGGCTGGCGCAGGATTGCAACTATGGCAACACCTTGCAACAGATGTTGAGAGACAGGATCGTCTGTGGGATTAATGATGATCGAATCCAGAGGCGTCTCTTGTCAGAAACAGACCTCACTTTTGACAAGGCTCTGTCAATCGCGGTATCACTGGAGACTGCAAATAAAAATGTGCAGGATCTGCAGACCTCGGGGGCTACAGCAAAATGCTTCAGCCTCACCAAAGGGCAGCAGGAGGTTCGCACCTTTAAAGGAGAAGGCAGAGAGTGTTACCGATGCAAAGGGACCAAGCACACAGCAGCAGACTGTAAGTACAAACAAGAAAAATGTCATGCTTGCGGTAAAGTGGGACATCTTGCAAGAGCTTGTAGAAGCAAAGCTAAACTTAACCAGAAAAAGTATGGATCTGCAAGTGCAAAGAATGACAAAAAACAGAGTTCACACTACCATTCTCACAAAGTATGGGAGACAGAGGATAAAAGTAAAAGTGATAGCTCTGAAGAGGACTCTTTCACATTGAACTGTGTTAAGTACAGAAAAGAGCACAAGAACAAACTGTACAGGTTGGGGCGTCGGAGTGTGGTGCAGCTGAGAAAAGTAGACCCCTACACTGTGGATATGCAACTTGATGAAAAAAATGTAAACTTCGAAGTAGACACGGGGTGTTGCCTAATGGTCATGAATGAAGAGACATTCAAAGCAACATGGAGACACACGAAACTCCCTAGTCTGCAGCCCATCAAAATCAAGCTGGAAACTTACAGGGGATCCTGTTAAGGTGATTGGAGCAACGCTTGTCAGCGTTAGATACAAGCAGCAGAAAAGAAATCTGCCCCTTGTGGTGGTCGAAGGAGACGGCCCCAGCTTGCTAGGACGAGGCTGGCTAGAGGAGATAAACCTGGACTGGAGAGAAATAAAAAACAGTCGTAAAGACAGAAAACTACACCAGGTTAAGACAACGAAAAAAACACTACAGCAAGTTCTAAGCAAACGGGAGAATGTTTTCAAAGAGGAGTTGGGCACCCTGAAAGGCATGAAAGCAGCGATCCATGTGAAAGGTGATGCCACCCCACGCTTCTTCCGTCCACGGTCTGTTCCCTTTGCCATGCGAGCCAAAGTCGACGAGGAAATAGACAGACTGTTGCAAGAGGGCATCATCTCGCCCGTGAAATACGCTGAATGGGCAGCACCAGTTGTGCCACTCCTGAAGCCGACAGGGACTATAAGGCTATGTGGAGATTACAAGCTTACGGTGAATACAGTGGCTTCTCTGGAACAGTATCCAATACCCAAAATGGAGGACCTGTTTGCAGAGCTTTCAGGAGGAAAGCAATTCTCCAAACTGGATATGAGCCACGCTTACCAGCAAATTCTCCTTGATGATGAATCAAAAAAGTATGTGACAGTGAACACACCACGAGGGCTGTTCACATACAGCCATGGAAGGCCTCTTGAAGGGGATACCTCGTGTAGTGGTTTATTTGGACGACATCTTGGTGAGCGGGGTGGATGAGGCAGACCACCTACAGAACCTGGAGGAAGTGTTGATCAGGTTGGAGGAGGCTGGGTTGCGGCTCAAAAGAAGCAAGTGCGCCTTCATGCAAGAAGAGGTGGAGTACTTGGGGCACATTGTGGATGCACAGGGGCTCCACCCAGTGGAAAAAAAAGTCAAAGCGATCAGAGATGCCCCTACTCCCACAAATGTGACCGAACTGAAAGCATACTTGGGGTTGCTAAATTACTACAATAAATTCCTTCCCAACCTGTCGACCCTGTTAGCACCCCTGCATGAACTTTTGAGACATGAAGTGCGCTGGACATGGCAAAAGAACCAAGAGGAAGCTTTCAAAAAATCAAAGGACCTGTTGAACTCAGCAGATGTGTTAGTCCATTACTCTGCTGACCGAGAGTTAGTTCTCTCATGTGATGCATCACCATACGGCGTGGGCGCCGTGTTGTCACACAAGATGGATGATGGCAGCGAAAGACTGGGGTTTATGTCACGCACACTCTCCCCTTCTGAGAAGAGGTATTCTCAGCTTGACAAGGAAGGCTTAGCTGTCATATTCGGCATCAAGAAATTCCACAAATACTTGTATGGCCGAGTTTTCACTATTTACACAGATCACAAACCGCTGATTTCACTCTTCAATAACAAAAAGCCTATACCTCAGATGGGCTCACCGCGAGTGCAAAGATGGGCTGTGACATTGAGCGCTTATGAGTACAACATCATGTACAAGCCAGGCAAACACCATGCAAATGCGGATGCCCTCAGCAGGTTGCCTGTGCCTGATACAGCGCCCGAAAAAGAGATGACTGAGCAAGTTTTGATGATGGATGTACTGGATGACACACTAGTTGACACCACACAAATCAAACGCTGGACAGCTAAAGATGTCATCTTGTCCCAAGTCCATGAGTACACCTTGAAAGGCTGGCCTGCTCAGACAGAGGCTTGCTTTAAGCCATATCAACAGAGGAAAATGGAATTGAGTGTGAGGGATGGTTGTGTGCTCTGGGGCGCCAGAGTAATTATCCCCACCAAAGGCAGAGACAAAATACTGAAACTCCTGCACCAGACCCATACAGGCATGTCAAAGATGAAAGGCTTGGCAAGGTCATATGTATGGTGGCCAGGTATGGATGAGAACATTGAAAGAGAAGTGCAGTCATGTGAGGAGTGTCAGAAACACCACAAGTCACCACCTACTGCACCATTACACCCATGGGAATGGCCAGAGTCACCGTGGTCCAGGATTCATGTGGACTACGCGGGGCCTTTCCTTGGTGAGATGTTTCTGATCATTGTGGATACTCATTCTAAGTGGATGGACATTTACCCTGTGAAATCACCTACATCACAGGCTACCATTGAGAAACTGTGACAGAGTTTCAGTGTGTTTGGCCTACCTAAAATGTTGGTATCAGACAATGGAACATGTTTCACAAGTGCTGACTTTGAGTCATTCATGAAGCAAAATGGCATTGATCATGTGAGGTCAGCACCTTTCCACCCGTCTTCCAATGGTCTGGCAGAGAGGGCAGTCCAGACCTTCAAGGAGGGGATGAAGAAAGTAAAAGGTGACACACTGCAAACCAGACTGTCAAGATTTCTGTTCAGTTATCGCATCACGCCACATGCAACAACAGGCTTGTCACCTGCAGAGTTGATGATGTCGCGGAGACTCAGATCAGCTTTAGACTTGCTCATGCCTGATGTGAAAACAAAAGTGCAGCAAAAACAACTGAAACAGAAAGAGAATCATGACACCAAGAAAAGACTGAGAAGTTTCGCACCAGGGGACAATGTGTTCATCAGGAATTACTCCTATGGCCCAAAGTGGATCCCAGCAGTCATCACAAGCTCATCAGGTCCAGTGTCATACATCGTTACCATCGGAAATGTTCAAACTCTGAAGCGACACGTGGATCAGGTGAGAGTAAGATTGGCAGACACTGTTCCCAGCGAACCGGACAGCGAGCGGGAGCCACTGCCGAAGACAGAAGCAGGCTCCGAGGGCTGCTTGCCTTCAGTGATGGACACAACACCACAATCTCCATCATCTGAGCCACAGGAGCTTCAACCTGCTCCAGAGACTCAGGCTCAAACAGACTCCTCAGTTGCACCAGTGTTGCGACGGTCCCAAAGAGAGAGACGTTCACCTGAGGGTCTCAAAGACTTTGTTAGATAGAGTGAGATCTTTCCAGGAATAGAGCAACAATGCGCTCTGATCTCACAGGAAGGACGTACCTTCCTAGTTAGAAAAAAAATTAATTGTTCTATTGTCATATGTTGATGCTTGTTATGCCTTATTCAGACTAAGCATTTACATTTTCAGACAAGGAGGAGTTGTTATCTTAAGGGGGGAGGAGATGTGGTATCGCAGCTTATCATTGTTTATTGTTGTATGTTTCACTCCTTATTTGCAGGATATATTACATATCTAGTGCTGTAGTACCTGAGAGTCCAGCAGAGGGCGTATTGAGTATAATGTAGAGTTCAAGGTCTATGTTAATTAGAGAGAAGAAGACATGCAGGAGTCATGTAGAAATTACAGAGTTCATTATTGTACGCTGCACGGGGTTCATTAAAGAAAATGAACGTTGGTCTAAGAGTGGACATTTGATTCTTTTAGTGAAGATGCAACACTTTCTTTACATTATTCTACATAGTAATTTCACAGAGTAGTAACGTTAACCCTCAGATCCTGTTGCCACATTTTATGGACCATCAGATTTTTCATTTGGCTGTGATCATGCTATAATGTTCATAGGTTGCAGAGAGGTGGCTTTTGCAAGGTACATCATGCTCCTAAAAGATCTCCTGTCTGCACCTTATAATTCTCTGTTTATCACGGCTCCCGGGGTAGCTGAAGCTACTCGCGCTGCCCCCAGGGGACTCAACGCCCCCGGAGCCGCAACTGGGGCGCGCTGGGGGGGTCGAGCTGAGGGATTTCATCGGGCTGATGATACTGGAAGTGATTTTGTCTCTGATTTTCACCAGATTTAACATTTTATCAAAATTTGCCGTAAAAAAACCAACTGTAAAACGAGAACCAGTCCCAGAAGCTCCAGCTCCAACAAAAAAAAAATATTGTAATACCTATTTTAACTTTATCATGGTGTGTGTTTGCAAACAACAGGAGGACGTTAGTCATTTCTAACAGGATCTGAGGGTTAAGATGAGTTTTGGTCCCCAGCGGACTTATTTAACTTTATCTCTTATGTAGTATAATCTCAATAAAACATTATTTCAAGTGCTGCAGCGTTATATTTGTTTTATAAGGAACTTAACGTTACCTGCGGTCGAGTCGCTGTCTGGAGGCTGGACTGCCGTGTAGCTGCTGCCAGTAGCTGCTTGTTAGCCTAGCCTAGCTGATTAGCCTCAGGCTAGCTCAGTTCGGTGCTGTTAATTCGAGTTCAGTGGGCGGGATCTCGGCCGGCTGACCCCGGCTGACCCGTAGAGTTACCGCCTCTCCTCCAAATATGGAAAATACACACCCACTAAAATCCAAGATGGCGCAGTCCTAATGCCCATAGTAGAGGCACAAAACACACTCCCCCAAACCAATGGGTGACGTCACGGGTGCTACGTCCATTCTTTTTACAGTCTATGGGACCAACCACAGAGGGAGGCCACCCTATAAAGAGGGCAGGTGTCCATCGTTCTGTCTCTGACTCTTTGGCTCTAGAGACACGCCCACTTCCGGCTGTCGCGTTCCCATTGTTTATCTCACCGGTCGCAGACTCTGCGACGTCCCATACTCAAAGCCCTGTATGCAGTGATTAAACCTTGTTGGCCTCTCCTTTGTCAGACGGTGTGTATGCCTCTTGCTCTGCCTTTGCAGCCCACTCACTCATATAGCATGTGCTAACATAGCTGTGTTTTGATCAGGTGTTTGGTAGCAATTGCTAACCATAGCTTCCGGCTCTGCTTGCTTGGTGTCCGTCCTGCCTGGCGTCCTGTCTGCCCTGCCCAGTGCCTGCTCTGCCTATCCTGCCCGGGGTCTGCTTTCCGCCTGCTGCAGTACTAAGCCTGCAGATAGTGCTGCGAGGCTGTAAAGGCTCGTCGGTCTGCGCTCGGGAGCGGGTGTGTGCCGACCTGCTGACAGCCATTCAAAGCCTGGGTCCCAATTGTGGGGTTGATTTCATTTAATCTCAGTTTGATTTTTCTTATTTAGTTGGGAATAATTTGTCTATTTTGCCTTAGTTATTTTGCTTATTGTTTGGTTGCTTTGAAATTAATCTAGATTATTATTGTTTGTTTGTTTGTTTGTTTCATGTCACCTTAATTTCTTTAATTTAATCTACCTGTTGCTGTTTATTTGTTAGCCTACTTTTGGTTAACTTTCAATTAACTTATAATTTCTGTTTACTCTAACCTTGCACCAGCTAAAGGTTAAGTTTGTTTCTTTTTGTTTCCTTTTAAATTGGATTTTGTGGAGAATATTCATCTTGTGGTTAATTTAGTATATTTGAACTTTAATTTTGATGTTTAATTAACCCCACTTTTTGTTGTCTTTCAGTTGCTGAGCGCTGCTGGTGGTGGTCCCTGGTGTCCTGGTGGTGGTCTCCCCTTTTGCTGTGCGTGTGTGCTGTGCACCCTTTGTGTTCTTTGATTTTTTTGTATATAAAATTTGGGTGTTTGCGTTTCCCCTGGGATTCCTCACGCCCCTTTACGACTCACGCTCCGCTGGTAAGCCTCAGCACTGATTGATTATTTCCTTTTATTCTCCCCCCATTTTAATTGATGAATTTTAATATGTACAACTTTTAAAGCATTTTGTTAAAATAAAGAACTATATTTTGTTAATTGAAACCCCGTCCTGTCTTCGTTGCATAATGAACCTCTGTGCCTGGTATTATTACTCTAATTATTCTTAGGACAACATTCCCTAAGTGGCGTAGTTGAAATTCTAATGTGCTTTCTAATTGTCGCCTTCTAGCCCTCGTCCCGCCACACTAGGTTAGCTAGCAGTGCAAACTCACATAGATCATGTCTCTTCATACATCACTTGGAGTGATTACTTTTTTGAGGTGACTGTTGATGGATCCTCAAACCAATGTGTGTCTCCGTTTGACAGAGTGATTATGAACACCGCCGGGTATAGCAGGCCAAACTTGATGCCTGGACATGAATGGAGTTGGCGTTTGACATTACCAACAGCAGCCCCCTTTTTGGTGACCGTGGACATGTAGTCAGCAAAGATGTCGCTGACTACACGTGTTCTTACCCCAATAGAGGAGGAGAGAGATCCCCCAGCTTGACGAAGAGTTTTGTTGCAAATGTGAAAATGATGCACTCTCACAACAAATAGTCGGTTAGTCCTTCTGGATCTCCCTTCAAGGTCCTTGCATCAGTCATCTAGATGTTTAGCCTTAGCCATTAGCTTGCTAACTGTAGCTTCAAGCACCGTTATCTAGCCACTATGGTCAGTAGGTGCTCGCTGCTCTAGCATAGTTTGTCCATGTTATTTGACTTTTTTTTGCAGCTGCTCTATCTCGTCTCTCAGTTCTTTATGGACGGGGGCAACTTCTGTTGAATAGCCAATTGTCGTGGCCTTCTCTCACTGGCTACAGTTTTGGATGAGTGAAAGACATTTTGGTCATTCTGGTTAATAAAAGTCACATAAAATAGATAAATTTCTGCTCTGTATCTTACAGCTATAAATTACCAGAATCTTACAGAAAGTTATTAAAAATAAGTCACATTCTGGCATGCAGGTGGTTGAGTGGTTAGAGTGCATGCCATATATGCAGCCGACCCGGTATGAATCCCGGTCGGAGGTCCTTTGCTGCATGTCACACCCCGCTCCCATGTCTACTGCTTAATAAAGGTGTCTATGCCAGACAAAAAAAAAGTAAGTGACATTCTTAGGAGCAGTGGGGAAATGCAGTGCTTTAGTTTGCCCACTGGTGGATTTTTAAGATTCCTTTGATAGCTGGCAGTTCATTTAGAACTGGTTCATCCTCAGAAATCCAGAAGTATTTTCTCCAGCATGTATAGCTCCTTTGGGCTCTTTGATGAAGTCATCTGCACAGCATTTCACAGAATCACCAACCCCATCAGGTGGACCTTTTCCATGGGACTTTTCTAAAAAGTTCAATTTTACCTGTTTAGCACTGTGCTCAGGAGGTAGAAATTATTTTAATTTCTGACTGTGTCATCGCTCATGCAATGTAGTGTGGTCAAGGGATGGGTTTTTTTCCCCATTATATCATCCAAGACTGGCTTCAGATGAGCCCACACAGCATGATCATCATGCTGAAGGGACGCTAACATGGAAGCATTGGATTAGCATCCCTGTGATGGATACACAACACTTGTGTGTATAGTTGCTTGTGTGGCTGTACGAGGGAGACTGCAATTTGTACAAATGATCCAACTTAGATTGAACCTTATTAATTTGGAATGAGGACCGACAACGCCACCCTGGGAATTCCACACGGAATTTTGAATGTATATTAACAGCAATGAGAAGGCACACAGGTATGTTATACCAAGGAAGGGCAGGAGACGTGGTTCAAAGTTTAACAAACAAATACCAGTTTATTAGGTTGATGATCACAAAAATAGTTAAAACGTGGGATTTTAAAGACTACATTTCTAACCCTTCTATAGTGGCTGAGGTACTATAACACCCCACTCGTACGTGACACACACACACACACACACACACAGGAAATGGTGACGTGCAACAACAGCAAGAGGGGAAAGGGGACAATTAGTTTGGCACTATACAAAAAACAATAGACTGCACAGTCATTATAAATGTCATTCACAGGTTCCCAAACAACAACAACCAAAAATAATAAACAACCTAAAACTAGAAATCAAGAAAAACTATGAAACAAGAAGGATTACATTTATTCAATTGGTGGCAAATTAACCAACCAACCCCCCCCCAATTGGTTAAAAAGGTCTCTGGCCAGAGGTGTTAAATCAACAAATTAACATAACCCTAACCCTTATTTCATTAAGGTGAAAACTAAATGATAAATGAACAACCAATTAATTCAAAAGAATAACATAATCAAAGAAAACAGATAAGATGGCCTGATCCCATATAACCCCCCTCAAACCCACAGCCAGTTGCAGTGTATGACCATCCATCAAACCATCTCAGTCCTAGCACACACGCGTTCACACACTTACACCCAAGCACACATACTGTACCTGTACCCAGTCCGACCAGGTGACTGCCAATGAAGCCTGTGTCTTTTAAGCTTCGACACTGCCCAACCTGATGCAGTCAGTTAAACTGGTGCCTTGCCTTCACATTGAAGGTTTTAGCCAGATCGTACCATGTGTCTGTTTCTGTTTTTTTCCCCACTAAATGTGTGAATGACTTTTCTCCACTGCTTGATTTCTCCCCTTGCCATTGCTCCCAGCCATGAAACTGATGTGTTCTTTTCAGATAGGGCTTTTCATCAGAGCAACACTCTGAACAAACATGGTATGCATTTCTGTTCTTGTGATCACAGATAATGGAAGATAGTAACTCAGAAATGAGGCTTTCAGCAACCCACTTTGGTGCAAACTGTCAATGAGAAGTTTCACATTCTTATGATCAAGACATGCACACATGTTGTGGTCATGTTCCTTTGGCTCTGTAATATAATGTAGTGTATGTGGCTCAGGAGGTAGAGCGGTCATCCACCAATCAGAAGATTGGCTCCTCCAGTCCACATGTCGATGTGTCCTTGGGGAAGACACTTAACCCTAAATTGCTCCTGATTGCTTCACTAATGGTGTATGAATGGTTAGTCTCCCTCCTGATGAACAGTTTGGCACCCTGCGTGGTAGCCTCTGTCATCAGCGTATGAATGTGTGTGTGATTGAGTGAATATGACATCTAGTGTAAAAATGCTGTGAGTGGTCAAAAAGACTAGAAAAGTGCCTATTTAAGTACAGTCCATTTATCATTACCATTTTCCGAAGTCGCAAAATGACAGCGAGACCTGAGAGCGCCTCATTCAACTCGTACTCGTACTCTGCATGGAGTTCTTTCAGAGATTTCATGAGTATCCGCCTCAGAACCCTCTTCTTCTGAGTTACTGTCTTTCCTTAGAGAAGATGACTATTTTCATCTCTACTGAGAAATGCAATGAAGACAGTTTATTTACCCCATGTGGCCTGTTTTTTTCTCTTAGATCACATTTTAATTTACTTGACTCCAACATGGCCTTTTAAATTTGTTTTTTTGTTGTAGTTTCTTTTCCAGTGGGATAATTTACTTTTTTAGTTTTTGCTTTTCATTTTGCAGTCACTTGCAACGCTTTTTCACTTTCTCTGGAGTTAATGACTCATGTTCTACTTGTTTACTTTTCAGTGTTGGCATTTGTTAGTTCATGGATTGGTGGATAGCTAAAAAATGAGAAGATAAAAAGTTACATTGTCACAGAATAATATATGTTCCATCAGTGCGTTAGATAAGAGTTATCCTATTGTATCCAATTCTGTTGCAGTACTTAGCTCTTCTTCTTGCCAGTATCTCCTGCCTAGCAACTGGATCTGCATTGATCCTGTACTGTTGCCATGTGGCCCCCTGTATACAGATAGTGTGCCATATATTAAAATGCCATGAAATAGTTTAAAATAATAATATCTACTATTACAACACATACATATGAACTGTATAATTAAAAACTGACACTGTGGTACAACATTGGGGGATTTGTGGTGCTGAAGGATGAATCTCATACATAAACATATTTATCAGCCAAGTCCTTGGCCACCTATAAACTTTATCATTATCATATTTAATAAAGCTTTTAAAAAAACCAAAACATTAAAAGTATGTTTTCTGTGTTGTACTGAAGGACATACATTTTTGTTCCAAATGTTACTCGCGAGTGAAAAACCTAAATGATCAAATATTACAGAAAAAGATTTACTCACCTCACCACGTGGGCAGAGGGTCGGTCCTTTTCATGATGTCACACACTGTCACATGATCAAAAGGATGATATTTGATGATATATGATATTCTTTCAGTTGGCTTTTTACCATTGTTGTATTGAATACCATTGATTAAGCACAAAAGTCGGGACAGCACGTTTTTATCATTATCATTTAATCAGGACATTTAGGGGACTCAGTCTTGACACCTTACTTGGGGTCCCCTATGCTTTTTTCCTTATTTGGACATGGGCCAAGTTAGAAGATGATCAATGGGCCTCCTTGAAGATCTATGGTGATCTTACATCCACATCTTAGATTAAAATAATCAAACCCATTGTTAATCCTTCTTAACTTTTACAGTTACACTGAAGGAGCTCAATAAGTGAAAAGCAGAGAAGGGTTGAGTTTTTCAATAATATATTTAGACATATTTATCTTTTTTATTTTAAATTGCCTTTGGACACTAAATGTCTCGTTGTTGACCCTTACAATTTAACATATTATTTAATACAATAAAACAAATTAAAATGGTTCCCTTAACTTGATGGAGCCTTTGGAGGCAATAACTGCAGTCCAGCACTTTCTTTAAATGAATAAGGTTTCTCCACTTCTCCACTGGTAGTTTGTTCCACTCTTCTTGAGAAAACTGCCCCAGCGAGGACCCCATCTTGAAATTCCCGTTTAAAAAGTCTCCCAACAGGTGACCTCAATCCCTTGATGACGTGGGAGAAGAAGCTAGGTTGAAGTGAAATGAATTAATGGTACATGTATATGAATAGATAAAGAGGCCATGTGTGTGTGTGTGTGTGTGTCTGTGTCTGTGTGTGTGTGTTTCTAGGCAACAGAGTTTAAAAAGGAAACCCAAAATACTTCATATGTACATTTTTATAGGTAAATTCAACTCAAATACTAATTCATAAATCAGTTGTCTGTTCCACATAAGCTAGATGTGGGAATCAAATATTGGGTTTAATTTTCCATCGTTGGATCTATGGCCTTACAATATTGTGTGAAAATGTTTGATACAGAATGTCTAAAATGTCAATTCTAACTCTCTCACTCTACTACACTCTCTGTAATCTGTGGCTGGCGTCTTTGTGTTTATGGTTATTAAGTACTATTTGTATAGGACTGTTTAGGCAGCATTCATGCAGGGATTTGGCTTACCATTTATGGCTTCTAAAACAGATCTAATGCTTCTGCTGCATCTCTTCCTCTCATCATGGAGATCATACATCTGAATCTATAGAAAAACAGGATAACAGTACAGAATCAGAAACAAAGTTGTTTCTCGATAATATATTGTGTAGTGTCTCCTGTGCTGAAAAAGAACACAATAAATAACCATAGACTGTATAGAAGAAAATAAAATAAACACAGGCATGGGTTAGGGTTAGGGCTTTAAATGGCTTCCCACCCACAAAAAACATTGCAGATTGTACCTGATGGAGTGAAAAACAACATTTTCACTTTATGAATGAACAATAGTTGTTGAGCTTTACCTCCTAAGCCAGCAGAGCTGCAGTGACCTTTAGATGCTGTCATTCATAATTACCGTGTTCTACTGTCCATGAATCACAACATCATCCAAACTTCTTTGTCTATCAACACATGGGTGGAGGGAAATGATCACAGTACAACTGAACATTATCCCTGCTGGTAGAAATCTGTTTTTCTGTGTTAGATGTCATGAGAGGCGTATTGTTGATAACAAATGTGACTAACAAATATTGATATATTATTGAATTCATGTAAAAAAAAATATGAAAAAAGCCTGTCTTGCATTGGATGAGATCCACAAACTGCAAATAACAGTACACCATCTGCACTGCTATACAGCTCCATCCCTCTTTAATTTAAAAACAAATGGCCTCATTAACTACAACCTCATTTGGCTTACATACTGTAAGTTTTCACATACTTTAATATACAGTATAGTAAATTAAAATCTGGCTTCATTTTTAAAGTTAATTAAAAAGTAATTGACTTGTCCAAAGCTCCTTTATAATAACAAACAAACCAAGCTAGAAGGTAAATCACTGAGATCTCTCCTCATTGAAGTTCCTGGGTACATGATTTCTATGACTCTCAGCACAATGATTTAAAACAAAATAAGCCCAAAGGAGGAGGACGGGGGTCAAAACGTTCCTTGTGAAAATGGAAAAAAGACTGAGGAATACGACAACACAACATTTGTATCTCAGTAAGTGTTCTGAAGCAATCAATGGATGTGACATCTGAAACAGAGAATGCATTGCATACACTGGACATTTGTGTGAAAAATGAAGTATTGAATGGAGACAAATTGAGCCAAAACTACATGGCATTAGAAATACATTTTATGAATTATTTTAATTCAGTTTAATTATAAATTATTTTTATCAATCAGAATTTTTGCCATCTGCAGCATTGCCAAGTAAAGCTATTTAACCTGGTCATTTAACAAAACAAACAATTAATATTGATCAATGATTCATGAACTTGGCTGTGACGACTATTTCTGTGATTGCTCTGCCTGGTTGGTCCTTTTTTCTTTTTCTTCTCCTTCTAGGAAGTACTTAAGCCGAGCCCAGGTCATCAGGCTGAAGCAGTTCACCTGGGCTGGGCCTCCTTTTTGGGGGCTGGGCCACCTTTTTAAAACCAGCTGGCCTGTAGTCTTGCTCTCTACCAGCAGCGGAACTCTTTTTCTTTGTTTGCTTTATTTGATTGGTTTCTAGTACGCCACATATTCCCACATCCATGCACTTCCAGACACCACTGATTCTACAGATTTAGCACATAGTTTTGATTCATTTATGTAAATAAGTTACTTTAATAAATTACTTTAATTTTGTTTAACTTAAATGTGTGTTCTCCTCCTTGGTTTGTCTGAACTTTGAGCCAGTTCATGACAAAATGGAGGCTGCTAGGAGCAGGAAGGGCCCTGACCTCTCACTTTACCTATAGTGGATCCCCATTTCAAGATCAGTTTTCTGGTCCGTTTACTATGAGACAGCAGGTTTCTGATTGTGGCTATTTGATTTATCTGGCCAAATGTGCTCCCAGAGTTTGCCATGTTAACCTGTTGACTCCTTATTTTGCATTGGCCTTCAACATTTAACACAGGACCTGTATAATTCTAATTCTGCGTGTTGGTGTGGCATCTGGTCATCCCTCTTTTGTTTGGGGGGGCAACTGGGGCGGAGGTGTCACCTGATCTATATATTGACTGCTGAATATATAGACTACTATCTGAACCCCTTGTCGGCCAAACACCCCAGCTACATAAAAGACACATTTTGTCAACATAATCAAACAATTACACATTCCTCCAAATTCACTCTTATTCATCATGGATATTGATAGTTTATATAATAAATATTGACATTAGTGAGGGCATTCAAGCTGTAAAAAACATATTTAGGAAATATCCAGACAAGAGATCTGAAAAGGAACTCCTTCAACTATTAGACATAAATTTGAATTTGACTGACAATTTTACTTACAAATTAAAGGAACAGCCATGGGCAAGAAGTTTGCACCCGCTTACGCCAACATTTTTATGGCTGAGTGGGAGACTTCTGCCTTGCTGCCTGCGATAAAAAAGCCCCCATACTATTTGAGGTACTTGGATGATATCTGGGGTGTTTGGCCACGCTCAAGGGAGGATTTCCTGGTCTTCCTCACCACCCTGAACACACACACAACCCCTCAATCACACTCAAATCCACCACCAGTCCCACTTCAGTCGATTTTTTTTTTTTTAGACACAACTACATATAAGGGGGTGGATTTTGAACAAAATCACAAACTGGACATTAAGGTGTTTTTTAAGGAGACAGACACTCACGCTCTGCTCCACAAAAGCAGCCACCATCCCAAACTCACTGCTGAAATCCCAACTTTTGAGGTTCCACAGAATATGTAGCCACGAAGGGGACTTCAGGACAGCTACTAAAACACTATTTAAGATATTGGCTACTAGAGGCTACAGCCGCTCATTTAGGAGAATAGCTCTAAACAATTTTTTTAAAAACAAAACCTATTTTGGTGTCATCTGTGCTCCCCTTCGTGGCTACGTACTCTCTACTAGCAACCCAACTGGTCAGGGCCACTAAAGAGAACTTCACCATGCTACTCGGCAGCTCAGACAAGTTTAAAGACCACAGAATAATCGCTGTGTACAGAAAAAAAAAGAATCTGCAGGATTATCTGGTCAGAGCAAAGGTCAGGCCTTTGGTGACCCCTAAACCCAGAGATCAAGGGAAGTTCTATGAACAACTAACTTGGATTCACAACGGGACCAACAAAAATGTTTATAAAACCCTTTCCTGGGGGAACACTCACACCAAAAATTGTTTATTTAATCACCTGTTCAAAATGTGGTGCACAATATGTTGGTGAAATGGGTAACACTCTCCTCCAAAGGTTTAAACAACATAGATACAATATTTTGCGACAGAAGGCCAGTCATTTTTTGAAGCATGGATGGCCGTCGGTGCAAGCTTCGGTCATCCAAAGCAACCCAAACTGGACTACATACCAGAGAGTCCGGACTGAAAGACTCTGGATCAGCAAC
The DNA here is from genome assembly GCF_027409825.1 of Scomber japonicus. Lineage (NCBI taxonomy): Eukaryota > Metazoa > Chordata > Actinopteri > Scombriformes > Scombridae > Scomber > Scomber japonicus. The sequence goes on along the minus strand of NC_070580.1, from coordinate 2,160,876 downwards.
CTGGACACAAGATATCCCAGAGGCCTAAATCAACGCTATGGTGGCACCAGCCGTGAACAGGAAGGCCCGTGCACTTCAATTTGTCTTCCCTCACCGGCCAGCGCCTCCTGTTCAAGTGGCTGAGGCTGACCTACAGCTGATTGACTTCTGTGTGACACCCAAAATGCTCAATTGGTCTTTACATTTTTTTCCTAAATATTTTACATGATTGATGAATATGCTGGAGCTGTTTTCTGGACTGTATTGTATGGGATTCCTCCTGAGTGACTGTGAAATGCACCTGCTCATATGACCCATTTACACCTAACCTGACCCTTTATCCTAAACCTAACCTCAGTCCTGCCATGATGGGGGCTGAAAAGAGGAGCAAAGATGTATGTGGTTGGAGTAGTCTGAACAGTTAGAATTGCCTGTACATTTATATTAGTTCTGGAATGTTTTTTCTGATGTTTAGCCTGTTATAGCCTGATCGGTCTGTCTTCACCCTCCTCCTCATTGTTCGTGGTCAAATTTGACCGGCCTGTTTTAACTTTTATGTTAACACAAAAACCATTAATCATCACCAAATTCAATTTAACACTTTTTTACATTTGAAACAATGTCTCAGAGTAGTGGTTAACATAAGTAACTATGATTTGGCTCAAATATTGTCCAGAGTCTCTCAGACAGAAAGTCACCTAATCAGACGCCTACTCATTGTGTTCACAGTAACATGAGAGGCCCAAATAAAACTTCATAATTGCTGTCTGTGAGAAGATATGGTACTGTAAATATATGCTAGGAATTGACAAATGCTAAAGTATCAGCTAAATAAGCATGCAGAATACTAGTGGCCCTGCCCTTTTTGTTTCGGCTCAGTAGTTAAACTCTTCTGACACAATCAGCAGTTCGGTGAGTGGAGCATAGTCAACGGTAGAAGACAGAATGAATAAAGAAGAGACTTAACTGGAGGAGGGGTGAAGCGTACATTCACCCCTCCACTTTCCCACGTAGCGTGTCTCCCTCTCTGTAGCAGCCAGACACCTATGGTCTCTCTGTTGCTGCTCCATCCTGGTGCGGTCGAGCTACCAGGGCTCTTCTCATTCCCTTGGGCACAGTCAATCCGGCCGTGGGCTGGTTGGGACCCCATGGTTCTCTCAAGCTCCTTCTTTTGTGTCCATCCGCTCCTCTTTCTTTTGGCGTCTGTCCTCTCCTTTTATTAGCCCCTGCACACCTGGCTTGCATTTCCTCAATCACCTGGCTGGAGGTGGGTTGGGTACACCGGACGTTGATTGAGGGGGTCACATGAAGTCACATGAAGTCACATATCCTGAAATGTGAGCAGGCTGAGGATGAAGTCAGATCAACAAGCCAATCAGAAGACAACACATCACACATTGCATAAACATTCAGGCTGTGTCCCAATCGCGAGGCTGCATCCTCGAAGTACGCATTTAGAGGCCGATTACGTCCCAATTCGAAGACTCCTTCAAATGCAGCCTTGAAATGCGGCCTTCTTTTCCCTCTTTTTCGAGGATGCACCGCTACTATCCTTCGTGGCCTCCCAGATCCCAAGATCCTTTGCGCGGCGCTGAACACAACAATGGCGACACCAACAGGTGAAGACTTTTCATTCAAGTGTAAGTATTGGTTTGTTTTATTTAATTATTTGTACTTATTACTAATTACTTATATTTTATTACTTGATATTACTATATATATATATATATTTGTACTTATTACTTTTTTATATATATATATATATATGTAGACTAAGATGAACAAATTTAGATTTTAATAAAGAGCTACGTTTGGGATTATCACTATTATATGTTATACTTCATTATTATGATAATTTTTTGCTATATTAGAACCCTTTTGTCTGTTAACATAGCATCCCTGTGTTTACCTTTTCTCTTGCTTCCCTCTGTGTTTAGAACAATACTGGAAAAGATGGGCATGGAGGGGAAGGTCCAGCCCCACCAGGCGAAAAAGAAGTGGTGATTTTATGTTAATGTTATAAAATAAAAAATATTGTCAATTGTTACACGTTGTCTATTCCATTTAGTATTTACAACTTAAGTACAATTTATAACAGGTTAACAAACGGCATAAAGTGCTACTGTTCAGGAAGAACAAGGGATTAAATATTTTCTTTTATTATCAAGTGATGAAATATAACGTCTTAACATTTACAAAAATTACATCAGAAATAACTATTTACAGATTATTATTATTTTATTATTCTTTCTCTTGTGTGTTTTCCTTCTTTCTTCTTCTTTCTTTCTTTCTTTCTTTCTTGTGTGTTTTCCTTCTTTCTTCTCCTTTCCTTTATTCTTCTCCTTTCTTCTCTCTTATAATTTTGTCTGCTTTTTCACCGTCTTTTCGGTCATGGCGTCTTTCTCGTCTTATGGGAGGGAACAGCTGGTGACGCAACCAGGAAATGCCTCGAAGGCTAGACCGTCTCATTTAAGAACGGTTGATGCAGCTTTCGGAGGTTCCTCAGAAGGCTGCATCCTTCGAAGGCTGCAAAGGCCGCGTACTTCGAGGATGAAGCCTCGCAGTTGGGACCAGATTGGGACACAGCCTCTGTATGGTATATAAGACTGGGTCAGGGAGAGCATAGTCAGTCAGACTTTGTGAACTGACACACTTTGTTGTTTGTCAGGGATAGGAAGATCTTGACCAAGAGCTCTGTATGCTTCACTCATTTACTGCTAAATAAATGTCATATTGAGACCGAATATCTTCTCCTATTTGCTTTATTAAACAAACACACGGACTCAGCTCGCACATAGTGTAAGATTAGTTAGTAAAGAGAGATAAAGTCCAACACTACATTGATTAGTCTGGAAGGTGTAGTTGAAGTGGGGGGATGGACACATTAGCATGAGAGAGATATAAGAGTTTTTTCCTGCATACATTGTAATGATGTGAGAAGCTTGTAATTGATTTCGCTTCTTAAAACAGAATTAAACTAGCTGAAGTGATTTTGCTCACCTTTTTAAAGCCTGAAAGCTGCTTGTTGCTGCTTGTGGCTTTAATTTTGCAAGATACTGTATGCTTCCTTATGTTGAATGCAAAACAGCTTCAACATGCACATTTTTGCTTGCAGCTATAGATTTTTAATCTTAGATCTTATTTCATATACTTTTTTTTTGCAGTGATATGGGTACTGAAGACAAAAATGTGCTTTGACAGTATCTGAAATAAGAGGCTTTTTTGTTTGTTTTTATTTTTTATTACATTTCTAATGAGATATTCTATTTTGAATGTAAAATGTATCTATTATATAAGATTTATTTATCAGGTTAATTTATAAACTTGTGACCCTCATGGGTTTCTATACATTACCCCAATAAATCTATGTTTTATTTATTTATTTAAAAGGTTTAGAAATCAGGGACAATGCACATTAATAAAACATTTTAACAAAATGTAAACATGCCAGAATTAGCCAAAAGGCTATTTTACATCTGCTGTCCCTGGACTGATGTTAAATAGTCACCCTAAAACAATATAAAAAGATTTAGTTTTAGGCATACAAGTAATACATTAAAAAATTAGAAGACTAAATCTGAATAAAAGTAAAAGAAAAAAATAATACAGAAATCCATCCATACACACACAAGCTAACAAAGACACAGCTCAAACAACAGACAGTTGCTGACAGACAAAAACAGCATTAAGCAGCAACACCAACATCACATACACCAGACAAGCTAGCAGACCACAAGCAAGCGGGACATAGCCAATAAAAACATTATAAAAAGCCATGCACAAAAAGCAACAAAAGTACTAGACAATTAATAAACTGACAGACAACATGATGGATGGCATCAGAAAGCACCGACAGGCAGAGCAGCAAACGTGGCGGAATTTAAGCACTAAAATTTAATGTTGACAGCTTTGACTCACGAGCAGCCCTGGTTGAAAATGCAGCCTGACTAAAAGCAATTTTTCTAAATGGGACAACACTGTTGATGCCAGTTGATGCCAGTTTTATAAAGTGGCTCAATACAGGAGGACCAAGTCCATGTATAATGTTGTACATAAGACAGGAGTGTGAATATGTAATCAGGTTTTCCCAGTTTAACAACTTGTATTTCAATAAAATATGGCAATGATGATAGTTGTTGGATTTCCTGTCCAGCACTTTTAGAGTTTTTTATATAGGGAAAGTAGAAGTTTAAGAGCAGTGTTGCTGGCATGAGACCAGGTTGTCAGACAATACGTTATGTGGGAGAAGATCATTGAGTGCATGTACATTAGTGCAGCCTTAGTTGACATGCAACTGCGGACATGTCTAAAATTTGCCAAATTGAATTTAATGCACTTGGAAACCTTTTTAATATGTTCTTTAAAGGTGAGATTATTATCTATGAGCACACCAAGGTATTTAAAATCTAAAACACGTAGCCGCTCCCCTTCTACAACCACATCAGGCTCTGCACAGCGATTTTTAGTTTTACTAAAAAACATACACACTGTTTTAGAGACATTCAGCTGAAGGCAGTTTTGCTTTAACCATACTGTGATGTGTTGCATTGAGTTCGTTAACTGATCAGCAACTTGGGTTGCGCTGCTACCATGCATAAAAATGACTTTGTCATCTGCATACATTATGGTGTTAGAATTAGGGCACACAGTTGGCAAATCATTCACATACAATGAAAATAAAAGCGGACCCAAAATGGATCCTTGGGGAACAGGCTTGGACTGGGACAAAAATTCAGTCCTGGACTTTTTGGTCCAGACCGGGCCACTACAATCCGTGTGCAGATACTGTGCCAACTCGCGTTGATGTACATTTAAACACACAAGCCCTTAATAACAGTAGTATACTGAACAATAACCCTTATATTCTGGTCACTTGAATAGGCTTGAATTAGTTTTAACTGTATAATGTGAAACTGTTGAACGAGCAATAAACCATAAACACTGACTGAAAAAATATGTAAAGCATAGACTACATATGTGTTATGCTGTTAGATCAATGTCCTTCATGAACAAATTGGATGATTGGACTGATTTTTTAAACACATGTTCACTCATCCGACATTATCCCACATTAACACTTACATAGTGGGCTGAAACACTGAACACAACACATTTGCTCTCCTCTATTTTAGTGGGAACAATGAGTCTGTGTCTTTGATGCGCACAGGCGGTCGATGCGGGGATGAGCTGTAGAAAGGAATAAACGCAGATCATCCTCTACCCGCAGCTGTGACCGGTACTTGCTTTTAATCATTGTCAATGCGGAAAATCCACATTCACACAGGTAAGTGGAGGTGAAGGGGATGAAGACTTTTACAGCCTTTTTAGTGAGGTGGGGGAATTCAGTCTCCACAGACAGCCAGAAGTGTGCAAGTGAACCTTCACTCATCTTTTGTTTCAAGTCCATATTAGAGTTCAGCTCGACAAGGGCCTCCTCCTCTTGCAGGGTCAGACCATCACGGGGTGTCACTGGGAAAGAGAACGGATTTCTCACCCACTGATTTGCCAAGGTCTCCTCTCCAAAATAGTCTCCAAACTGCTCACGCAACCCCTTCAAGTGTGCAATTACCACCTGTTGTACACAGTCCAGTTGCAGTCCTGTCTTCTCCACAACATCATCCAAGGTTGGGAACATTTCCACCGAGCCCCGTTCAACACGAGCACACCAGAGGTCCAACTTTTTCCTGAATGCAGAGACTTGATCGTGTGCCAAAAAGACATGGCAATCTTTGCCTTGCAGAGAAGTGTTCAGTGTGTTTATCCGGTCGAAGATATCAGACAGATATCAGCATTGCAACCCACTTTGCATCCTCCACATGTTTCACCAGTGGGGAGTCGATTTCGGCGAGGAAGAGGAGGACTTCCTCGCGCAGATCACACAAGCGGGTGAGGACCTTGCCCCGCGACAGCCACCGGATCTCGGAGTGCAGGAGCAGCTGATGGAAGTGAGCCCCCATCTCATTGCAGAGAATAGAGAAGAGACGGGCATTCAGGGCGCGTGATTTTATTAGATTTACAATTTTTATTGCTTCATCCAGGACCGTGCACAGCTCTTTGGGCATCCTCTTGGTTGCCAAGGCCTGGCGATGGATGATGCAGTGTGACCAAACAGCGGCGGGGCTTGCACCTGTTTTACTAGACCGCTGTGGCGGCCTGTCATTGCCCTTGCACCATCAGTACATATTCCACAACAGCGGCTCCAGTCAACATGATTTTCCTGAATGAAGTCATTCAAAGCCTTAAAAATTTCTGCTGCTGTAGTGTGTGCCGGCAGAGGATGGTAAAACAGAAACTCCTCCTGGACACTGAGCTCTTTAATAAAGCGCACATACACCATTAGCTGTGCACTGTTAGCCACATCAGTGGACTCGTCCAGCTGAATGGAGGAGAAAGGGCTGTCACGGATAGTGTCCAGTACCTGCTCCTTCACATCAGCTGCCATGTCGGAGATGCGGCGCTGGATGGTATGTCAGACATCGGTATGGCATCCAGCTTGGCAGCAGCAGCTTCACCCATCATTACCGACCACATATCTTTGGCAGCAGGTAGGAGCAGTGTCTCGCCAATGTTGTGGGGTTTCCCCGCCTTCGCAATATGTAATGCTACGCGGTATGATGCCTCGGTTGCCTTGGTATTTACAGTAGCAAATGTCTGGATGGCTTTCTTCTGTGACCGCAATTCATTAAGCTTCCTATCAAAAAACTCCCGTGGCTTGGTTGTTAAACTGTGGTGTTTAGTTTCAATGTGGCGCCGGAGTTTACATGGTCATAATCAGGGTCATACTTCCTCCGTTTTCTGCCTGCCTCTGTACTCACTCTCACTTTCACCTGAGGTACTAAAAATCGATCCATTTTGCTGTAGTTGCTGTAGTTAGCTGTAGTCAACCAGATGATGCAATTTGCTCGCGCCCCCCTGGGGAGGCACGCCTCACACTTTGAAAACCGCTGCTTTAGACAGACAAGCCAATGGGCCTCTGCGGGCCGGTGCATGTCTCTGCCCCTGGGCCGGGAGAGTTACCATGGCAAGGCCCAGCAAAAACTAAATGAACAAATAAAAAATAAAAAAACGGGCAGCCATTGGCCCATTATTGATTAGCCCACCGGGAAAAATCCCGGTACTCCCTATGGCCAATCCACCCCTGCTGGGGAACACCTGCAGCCAAGGAGATAACATCTGACTGATGATTCTTTATTCGAACAAATTGAGACCTATTTGATAAATATGACTGTATCCAGTTGGTGGTACCTGAGGAAAAGTTAAATGTAGAGAGTTTACCAAGAAGTACGCCATGATTGATGGTATCAAAGGCCTTCTTCAAATCTAGAAAGACAGCACCAACCACTCCACCTTTATCTAGCATTGACTTAATCTTTTCAATAAAATAGCAATTGGCTGTTTCAGTGGAGTGATTAGTACGAAAGCCAAACTGATTTGGATGCAATGGGTAGGAACTGGCATTTAAATGATTTATAATTTGTTCAGCAACAAGTTTTTCAGCTACTTTGGAAATCACCGGCAAGACACTAATAGGTCTATAGTTTCAAAGGGATTGTTGATTGCCGCCTTTAAATATGGGAGAAACTGCAGCTAGTTTCCACACATCTGGGAATATTTCCTGAGCAATTGAAATGTTTACAATTTGTGTAATAGGACATACTAAGAATGCAGAGAGCTCCTTGAGCATATCTGAGTTCATACCATTGACATCTTTAGCTCTGGAGGACTTAAGAGATCCATAACTCTCATGACATCTGACTCTGTGATAGTTTCTAGATTGAAAGCTGGTTCAGTATGTCTACCTTGGCTGGGAATTATGTGTGCAGGAGAAAAACACTTGATAATGTCGTCTACTGAATCAATAAAATAGTGACTGAGAGCAACTGCTACTTCAGCTGGGTTGCTCAAGAGCATAAATTACAATTGATTTGGTATTATTAAAATTTTGCCTCATAAGTTTTCTTAGTTAGTTCCAAATATGTTTTGTTGTCCTATGACATAAATATTTGGGTTTGTTTTTTTTTGTTTGTATGTTTTAATATATTTGTAAAGGGACCATGTACAATATTAAACATGAATGTTGCCATTTGATGCATTGTACATGGCATGGCATGTGCAGTTATTGTTTAGACAGTGCTGAGCTATGGGTCAGTGCCAGAGGCCAGTATCCTGAAATGAGATATCTTATATTCCAGAGTAAACACATAAAACAAATATCACAACACGATTGGTGTATGACAACTTTTTTTGTCCCTGTATGTTTTCTTTTTACACTTTCTTATCTAGTCTTTTCAATGATGTCAATTATGGAGTCCTAAAACATGGCAGTGTGAAACAATCTGTTTTAATTAAAATAAAATAAAATAACAATTAAACAGTGATCAGCTGTGTGTAATGACACTGTGCTCTGTGCAGCATCTCAGAGGCTACAGACTTATCAACATCAGTCCTACAGTATAAATAGCTGGATAGCAGGCACTGTAAGAATCACACACATTCATAAACAGATTAATACAGATGTTTTAACCACAGATGTTCAGCTTTTCTTGTTGATAAAATCACTAAGTGGAAGTGGAGCATCTTTCCTCCAGAAGCAGACGTTGTTCTGAGATCCATTCTCCACAAAAACACCAGAAACTCACTCTGTGCTGCATATTTTCTTGTCTCCTCAGCAGGTAAACTCAGCAGAGTTTTAAGTCTTGAAAGTATGGAAACCTGATCAATGACATCTCAATAATATGTGTTAAATATGATTCAAAAATCATGTTTAATCATGTTAACCCTTCATACAGTTGTTTGGACACACACCAAGATGCTGATCCCCATTATCTGTTATTTTTACAAATAATTCAATCTGATGAATATTTTTTTTGTCATTCAAATTTTTATTTGGTTCAACATAACTGTACAGACATTCCAAGTGTTACAGATATGGCACAAATTAATAGTCTGTTTAAGAAAGTAAAACAGGAGAAACAGATAGATAGGACGAGGAGAAAATCAGACAAAAAAAAAATATCTGAAAATAAATAAATAAAATATAACATTGATAAAAATAAAATACTCATCTTACAACTTAAAGGCAGCCCCCACCCCTGGCACCCCTCATGCTTCATACATATTCAAAGCATAAATAAATACAATTACATGCAATGCAACTATCCTTCCAACCATGCCTTACACCCCTCTATGGCACACCCCTTATGTAGTTCACAAAGACTTCCCATATCTGACAAATTTTACTTGGAACATTATTAACCCTAGCAACCATCTTTTCAAGGGCAGCAGTCTCTGTCATGAGTTTTAACCACTCCACAAGCTCTGGTTTATGTGGGCTCTTCCACTTGCATGGTATGAGCCGAGCCGCAACAATAAGACCAGTTACTGTCACCCGGACCTCTGCTTTGGTAAGGCCTGGTGGCATTAGAGCCTTATCCATTAACAGGCATAATTGTGGGGATTCTGGTAAAGGTTGTTTAAGCCATCCTTCAAGGTTTTTCAGCACCACCTTCCAGAAGGGCAGTACCATAGGACAGTCCCATATAGCATAAAGGAATGTCCCCAACTCCTTATGACATTTCCAGCATTTACTGAGTTAATCCCATTTTAAACAGTTTCAGTGGTGTAAAATAGTATCTATGTACAATCTTATAGTGGATGAACTTACTCCTTGCATCCCTTGTAGCCCAACCTACATTTGAGATCACATCCTGCCATATATCTTCACTGATCTCATCACCAAGATCCTTTTGCCATATTAATCTCAAGCTTTCACACATTTTTGTTTGAATATTTGAAATTTTTCTATATAACACCGAAGCTGAGTGCAGAGTATGACGATAATTGAGAAATTCTTGAACCTTATTTTCTTCGGCCTCTGTCCATTCTAATCCAAAAGTAGAGCTCACACTACTCCTCAGCTGTAAATACTTCCAGAAATCCCCTTTGTCTGTTAGACCATATTGTTCTTTAAGGTCCTGAAATGATACAAATGACTGGTCCTTATAGAGGTCATTGACAACATGTATCCCTTTTGCCAACCATGTACCCCAAGAATAACCCTGTTTATATTGTGAAATCCCCAAGGTCTTATGTGCTCTTGCCCATGCCCATCGAGAGTGTTGTAAGATTAGGTTTTCTTCTTCTGTCTGTCTGTCCATTTTCTTCTGTGATAATGATTCCACAATATTAAATGGAGCGGCAAGTTCCTTCTCAATCTTAACCCAACGAGGGCTTGACCCATAATCTCTCCAGTGATTTGTTAGCTTGTTCATTTCAAATGCTGTGCTATATAATTCCATATTTGGAAGAGCTAGCCCCCCAATATCTTTTGAGGCACAGAGTTTCCTCAAAGCAATTCTGTTTTTTTCCCGTTCCATAAGAAGTCTGTTATCATACGATTATATTGTTTGAAAATACGGTCAGAGATGGTTACTGGTATCATCATAGAAATGTAATTAAATTGTGGAGCGACTGCCATCTTTATATATATATATATACACTGTAAAAAGTGTAACATGCAGTTGTTCATTCAAACTAATAACTGCCATTTAAAACAGGATAAAATGATTGATTGTAAAACTCATTCTTTTTGCATTTTGAGACATCAAGTTTGATTTATACTGAACTAAATATACATCCAAAGGACCCAAAACAAATGTTTTGATTTCTCTCAAAAAAAAAAGTTTCTTCATGACCTGCAGGTAATATTTTAAGTTTGAGTCAAATGAATTGCGCATGCGCATTGCACACTGCACGCTGCTGAGTCAGCACATGTTTGATCCGTTCAGTCCGGTCCCTCTCAGCATGCTGGCTAGACGCACCATTTTGTGATCGTGACCTGGGTGAATTTCGTCCAGAAATAAACGTAAGTAGCAAAGCAGTTGCTGATAATTAATGTTTTGTGTTGTTAAAATTGCAAAGAATAGCCCTATTTAAGTACTTAAATGGGGCGGTAGTTGGCATGATTGTAACGTTAGCTGGCAGTAACGTTAGCTAGCTAGCTAGCTAGCATTGGCCGGAAACGTTATGACCGTGAATAATAATAAATATATTGTATAACCCTTTTCAAGTGTCTGTAATGTAAGCTAGCCAAAAGACATCGCTAGTCCAATTGGGCTACATTCCGGGCTAAACAGATATTGCAGACTGGGCTCGTCCTCTCGGGCTCAATTGTGTAGCCTCCTACCCTGATATTCACGTTTTTTTTTACTGGTGTATATATATATATTTTTTTTTTCGGACAGGCGCGCTTACTAGCAGCCCTGTGTTGTTGGAGGTGCTGGAGAGCACGTGAAGCGCACGCCCCTGCCTCACTGGCAGCGTGCAGCTGGAAGACTGCCAACAACAACGCAGCTCCCATGAGAGATCGGTACCTGCAAATGCCAGCTCTTCCACGAACCAGCGAGATACTTGTACAATACCTTGATTCCAGCTCAAATCCACATTCATCCACAGCACAAATTAGTGAAAGCAGAGACATCCAGGATGAGAACATGTCAATGACCACTGACAGGTCTTGAGAGAGGGCTGTAAAAGACAGGATTGGCCTGACCTGGCAGAGACATCCAGTGAAATCTCTTGTAAGAGAGACTATTAGTGGTCTCTGACATATATCCTGCAACGCTCTGATTTCAATTAAAGGTTGAATATGTAGAATATTTATTAAGCTATATTTATTCAAAAATAATACACCCATGGGGTGTTTAGAGGGGTACAGAATGAAAGTATTGCTTTTCCATTAAAAAATTATATTTAGTCTGAATTCATTATTTTAAATATTTTTGACGGGCTCGACAATGACTTTATGTCACGTTCTGTTTACATTTGTACCTACCATTCTTTTTCTGTTCTGGTAATTCTACATATTCAACCTTTTAATTGTGCTATGGATCCAATCGTACAAGCACCAACTGTTTGTGGTAGAGCTGGAAATTCAAAAGCTTGCCTATCCTCCACACTGCATAGTAACCCTTTTTCACTGTCCCTGCAGGATGCTGATGCTGATCTCAGAAGGGAGTGTGTCCTCAAATGTGTCATTGTTTACCTGGGTGAATGCGTTGAGGACTTGATTAAAGAACACACAGTATGTCCAAATCTGTTGTCTCTCCGTGATGAAATGCAACTTTAATAATCCTGGGGGAAGCTTGACAGCCCTGCTATTGGATGTGGTGATTAATAATCAGTTGTTCACTTACTTACATACATTTTGTCCTAAATTTTACCTCAGATGTCCGACAAAGATCGAGCAGAGCAAGAGCTGGGAAGTACCACCATGGCAGTCTTCACCTTAAAAGAGAACTCGAGCCTTCCACCCAAAGAGATTGGGATCATAATTGATGGGGTGGAAGTCCTCAATGAGTTGCCTTCTGTAGCCACTGGAGTGGCAATGCTCTTTGGACTTTGTTATGTGCTCAACATGGAATATCTAAAGGGGTTCAAATTCACTTTTGAGGCACTTCAGAGGATCTTCATGGAGCTTGGTTCAAATAAGATGAGCTCCAAGATTAGGAAACTGAATGGTGAACTCTGCCAAACTGCACACTAGCATGTGTGACATGCACAAGCACTTTGAGGGGGAGAACCTCAGCTGCACTTTGCACCTAGCCATTTAAGGCTGTGTTATATTGCGATATTTTTATATTGCGATATTGTTATACTGTGATATTGTTATATTGCGATATTGTTATTGCGATATTGTTATATTGCGATATTGTTATTGCGATATTGTTATATTGTGATATTGTTATATTGTCTTTGAGTGAGTGTTTTGAACAATATTTCTGGGTTAGTTTGTTTTGAACTAATGTTAATATGTTGCATATTAATCATATGTTTAAGATTAATAAATACATTTAATATAATCTGTTGGCCAAGTGTCTTTTTTTATAGAGTGTATAAGGTGGGAAACAAATTATTTTTGGGTCAAATAAAATGTGAAAAATATAGTTTGGATATATGTAAATTAATTAACTGGTGTCAAGGCAAACAATTCAATTCTAACCCTAACCCTTAAATCAGTTAAAAGTGAATAAATTAGGTTGGTTCAATTTCAATTTATTAGTTTGGTTCAATAACTAACAATAACTAAAAGTTAAGAAAATAATTTGGATCAAGGCAATAAATTAAGGTTGAGTCAAGTGCAGTATTATTGTTTACATCAACATAAAATAATCAGGTCATATGAAGTTATTCAATTTAGATTCTGTGAAGTCAAATATATTAGATGTGATATCTGGACATCATTTTTTTTAGTTTTAGCAAGGTTATACTTTTTACAGTGTAGATTTTCCCCCACAGAGTTAGGTTTATCAATTTCCATTTGTCCAGATTCGTCTTAATTTTTTGAATTAAAGGACCTATATTAATAGAGATTATATTTTCTAGATTTGAATATAATCTAATCCCTAGATATTTCATTCCAGATGGGATAACCTTACATTGGAATGTAGAGATTACTGATTGGTTGCACCCTCTTGATATTGGCATACCTTCAGATTTTTGCCAATTTATTTTATAGCCAGATAATTTTGAAAATGATTCAATTATTGATAAGACATTAGGGATAGACACTATAGGGTTTTTGATAAGTAATAAAACGTTGTCTGCGTACATAAACAGTTTGTGTTCCTCCCCCCCTTGTGACTTTAATATCAATATCTGTCCTAATTGCAGTGGCCAATGGTTCAAGGAACAATGTAAAAAGTAGAGGACTAAGAGGGTCTCCTTGTTTGGTCCCACGTGTTAGGCAAAAAAAGGGCGAGGTCAGTCCATTCGTTATTACTGTCGCTCTGGGGTCTGAATAAATTATGTTCACCCATTTGATAAAACCTTCCCCAAACCCGAATATACCAAGTGTATGCCGCAAAAAGCCCCACTCCACTCTATCGAATGCCTTCTGGGCATTTAAGGAGAAGGCAGCTATTGGGGTGCTTTCATCTTGATTAAGCTGAATGAGATGTAATCTCGTCTAACATTATCTGAAGATGATCTTCCTTTTATGAAACCCACCTGATCCGAGTGTATCAAGTGTGGTAAAACGCTCTCTAGCATCATAGCAAAAATCTTTGTCATAATTTTACAATCCACATTGATCAGACTGATCTAAAGCTTCCTGGATCAGTGGGATCTTTATCTTTTTTAACAATTAAGGAAATCAGTGCTTCATTAAATGTTTCTGGTAGTTTTCCCAATGAGAATGATTCATCATACACTGTTTTTAGGGTAGGGGCCAATTTGTCAACAAACTTCTTATAATATTCTGAGGGAAAGCCATCTAGACCAGGTGACCTTCCAACCCTCATTGATGAAATGGCATTTTTAACCTCCTCTACTGTTATGGGTCTGTCTAAAAAGTTTTTCTGATCACGTGAGATTTCTGGCAGGTTGATATTTGAGAAAAAAAGTCTGATAGCTACCTACTGTACATCCGGATTGATTTCTGATTCATAGAGTTGTTCATAAAAATGTGCAAATACTTTATTAATATCCCCTGTTTGTGTCACCAATTCGCCTTTCTCATTTTTAACAGCTGGTATAGCATAACTGGTCTCCTTTTGATGTAATTGCCTAGCCAATAGTTTCCCTGATTTTTCTCCACTCTCGTAAAAATTACTTTTCAACCTAAATAGGGCATATTCAGCTTTTTTGTTGTATATTTCATTTATTTGAAATTTCAAGTCACATACTTTTTTCAACAACGGGTCAGAGTGCTTCTCAGACAGTGATTTCTCCAATTCTTGAAGCTGAGATTCAAGATCCTTTAATTGTTGTATTTGCTCTTTTTTTCTTGCTTGAATAGGCAATAACTTTCCCCCTCATGTAAGCCTTAGAGGTCTCCCAGACAGTCCCAAACCTATTCATTGACCCAGTGTTTTCCTGAAAGAAATTATCAAGTTCATTTTCTATTTCTAATTCTGGATCCCGTAGTAGCGACACATTTAGCCTCCACCTATTTTTCCTTGCCTCATCTGATTTAATTACTAAATGTAGCTGCACTGCAGCATGATCAGTCAGTGCTATGGGTCCTATTGTACAGTCTGAGATGCTCTCTACTAGATCCTTGCCAATTAAAAAATAATCTATCCTAGAGTGAGATTTGTGATTATGGGAATAGAATGTGTATTCTCTCTGTCTCGGGTTGACAAGCCTCCATATATCAATCAATCCCAGGTCCTTCATCAACAGTTTAATTGCGATCCTGTCTTTTGGTACATTATTAGAAAAGGTGGTTTTATCCAGGGTCCCATCCAAGACTTGATTGAAATCCCCTGCTAAAATTGTGTGCCCATCAGGTATGCGCCCTATTAAATTATTTATTCCATGAAAAAAAGACTGGATCTCCTATATTGGGTGCATAAATGTTACATAAATTAACTTTTTTCCCATCAATTTTAGCTTCCACAAGTATGATTCTTCCTTGTTCGTCCTTCTGTTCTTTTACAATGAGAAAATGTAACTTTTTGTGAACTAGAATGGCCACACCATGCTTTTTACTTGTATATGAACTGTGATATATCTGACCAACCCAGTCTCTTTTCAATTTGGCAGCCTCTGAATCAGTCAAGTGGGTGTAAAAAAGCTATATGAGTTTGTTGGGATTTAAGGTATGATAAACATTTCTTTCTTTTCACTGGATTTTGTAGCCTGTTTACATTCCAGGATATTATCCTCACACAATTAGCCATAATTTAATAGATACCTTGTATATGGACCATACTGAAATGATAACTCACACAGAGGATGGTGAAGAATGAAAGGAAAGAAGAAGGGAAAAAAAGGAGAGAGTGCCACCCCGCTGCCTGTCACAACCCAAGTTAACACGCAGAAAACGATATATAAAACATAGAACACTAAACAAAACCCCCATACATAGAACAGGGTACCCGCCCCTCCCTTCTCTCACACTATTGAGAGACCCACCGCAAACTCGGTCCATGAATCACACTCAGATGGTCCCCATTAGAAGCCCCCCCCCACCCCACCACCCCTCAAAAAGTCACTTGATAGGTGTCTCATTTTACAATATGCCGCACACGTACTGTGTGTAGTATGCACATATGTGCACAAACCAAACAGCGGTATTTGAAATGTTGTTTGCATAGCTCGGGATTGTAACCCAAACAGAGAAAAACAGCGTGGGCCTCTCCGTTTCCAATGCTCCGACATTGCTGGCTCTGGATAGACTTAAAGTAAATTATGACACTCCGCATCACTTTTGGTTTAAAATACAAACATAAAGAGAACCACTCAGGTCATTACATATTTTCGAGCCACTATATAGACCAACCTGATGCCCAACCAGTTGGACAGAGTCCCATATATATGCAAAAATAATTAAACTAAAAGTCATGTCCTGTACACATTGAGCCATGCAATCCGGATCCTTATACCGTGTGTTGGTCAAACTGTCAGTCCGCAGGGATAAAGTTCAAGTGTCCTCCTCTGCTGTTCTCAGACGCTCCGTCTCCTCCTTGTTGATAAAGTCCATTGCCTCTCTGTGATCAGTAAACTTCATCCTTTTTCCCTTCCATGTAAAGCGTAATTTGGCCGGGTATGCAAGAGTGAAGCGCACATCCAGATTGTGCAGCCGGTTCCTGGCATCTGTGAACTTTCTCCTCTTCTCCGCCGTCTCTTTGGTCATGTCAGGGAAAAATGACAGCTTGCAGCCCTCCCAGATTACACCTTCCTTTTTCCTGTATTTCTCCCTTGCAGCAGACAGCACCCATTCCCTCTCTAAGAAACTTAGAAACCGCATGATAATGGGTCTGGGCGGCCGGCCTTCTTCGGGCATTGATACTGGGGCATGATGCACTCGCTGCAGCTGTGATCCGTCCAAATCAATACCCAGGGTCTCAGAGATTATTTTCTTCACACAGTCTGTCAGGTTTCTACCTTCAAGCTTTTCTTTCAGACCAACGAGCTGCAAATTTTGGCGTCTGTCCCTGTTGGCAGCGTCTTCAACGGCCTGGTGTAGTTCCTCACACTTTTTAGCACTTTTATCCGCTGTTTGGCGAAGCTGGTGGTTCTCATCCTCTAACATAGAGATGCGGCTTTCTGCTCCATCCAACCGGGTCAGTATTCCGTTGACATTGGTTCTCAAACCGGCACTGGCTTCCTTAACATCCATCATGTCTGCCTGCAAAGCCGCAAAGAGCTTCCTGACTTGTCCCATTTCTTCTGTGGCTTTCTAGGGACTGTTGCATGGCAGCCAAGACACCTCCACCATTGAACGCTGCTTTACGGGTTCCCGTCATGGTGCCCGCGTCGTATGTTAGCTTAGCGCTCGCCCCACTAACTAGCGGGATATTGGTGCCATATTTTGTTGTTCTAGTTTCCATAATACACTATTTACAAGAGCTCCCAGCGTAGTTAAAGTGTTAGACTATCTTCACTGAGACTTAGAGCACGACCACTCAGATTCAACTAGCGAATTTGGGGTAAATTGGTGGGTTAATCGGGACGTTTCCAACTAGGCGACCATCTTGTTCGGTGACGTCACGTGACTCCCAATCTGATGAATATTATAACTAACCAATATGATGTATTTTTTCATTTGTTGATGAAATACTTTCTGGGTTTTTTTGTATGTTTGTGTCCCGCTGCCTGTCCCTGTGTGTGTAACAGGCAGAGTGTACACGTGTTGTGCATTCAAATCTCGATGATGCGCCCTTAAAATAACAGTGAAATATGCCCCAGTGACTTCAGACCTGTTTTTTTTTTGGTCAGTAACGCAATCACTTTCCTCTGCCTCAAAATAGCAACGTGCCACCAATGCACCTGACCATACCTCATTTTGAGACCAACACGCCTATGTGCAAGTGCCTTTGCTATTTAGAAAATGCGGGTGCAGGGCGAGAAAATGACAGCTGTGTTGAGGGAAACATGCGTCACGCCCACCATCCGCTGACCACAAGATGGGGCCCTAAGTCTCACTTCTATTCTCTAGCTTTTAATTGTATCTATAGCAAGTCTATGTCCTAATACACATGCCTGTCTTTGTGAAGCACTTTGGTGCAAAATGTGTTTGCTTTTCGTAGTGCTATATAAACAAAATAAACTTGAAGTTGAAACTCATGAACACTGGTCCTTTTGAGCCGGATCACAGTATTCAAGATAGAGTGGGATGAAGAGATGTACCCTGATGTGAGGCCTAAGCACCTCCATCTCCAGACTTCAAGACTTTGACATGGACAATGTAAGATATCTCCAATGAGACCTACCACCGCAAATGTGGTATGTACTGAAACAGTTCTGTGATTTCCTCAGATATTAATCTATGAAACTGCCTTCATAGAACTTAAATACATGTTGTTTTATTTGAGTTGTCCTGAGACTTTTTGTTTTACTATCAATGAGTCGCCATTTTACTGTTATTTTTGTCTTTTCTTTCTGTGAATGAAGCTGCGCTAGCTTGCTGTGGGTGCACTCACACTAGGCAATCTGTGCCATGCCCGAGGACGTTTGACCCTGAAACCCGATTAGTTTGAGTAGTGTGATCGCGCTGAACCGGGCTCAGACATGGTTCAGTTATACTCGGGTACAGAAAAGTTGAATATGACGTCATTTATGCGACTGTCACCATAGCAACAAACAGACGTAATATGGCAGGAAAGGGGTCGCTTTGGTCTGTAGTAAAGACAGAGTGTTTGTTAGAAATTTGGGCAAACAATCTTTTTCTTCTTCTTCTTATGGCAGTTTGCATTCTAAATGTTGCGTCTGGAGCATAGACTGTAAAGAAGAAATGGACGTAACATCCGTGACGTCACCCATTGTTCTGTGGACTGCTGCTCGGAAGCCAATAGTTTCGAATCTGGGCAGCGCCATCTTGAAAATTTCAGGTGCATGCTGGGAAAAATAAAACCATGGATTCTACTTATATGGGCATGAGGCGGGGTCATGGGTGGAGCCATGGGCGCAGCGGGGAGGTTGCGAGGACTGGATCTCGAGGACATAGGGACAGTGACATAAAATCAGGGAGGCCAAAATTTCACAAATGAACATCATACTGCATTGAAGAAGGCTTTAAACTAGCGATTGAGACCATAAACACATTTTCTTTTCAAATTCTTTTTATTGATTTTTACGCAGGTATTGACAAGTGTACAGGATAGTCTTTAGAAGTAGTCACAGTATTGCATGTTCAAACCCACCCCACCCCTCCACTCAAAGAAAAACAAAACAGAAAACCCCCCCCCAAAAAACAAACAAACAAACAAAAATAAAATAAAATAAACATAGACACAAGTATATGTGTAAAGGAATGCAAATAATACACATATGAATTAAACGATTAAGTGGTATATACACAATAGGAAATCACAATAGGACAACTGTTATAAAGGTACAGTAGTTCCATTTTGGGAGCCTGGTCTGTGGGTCTTAGTGCTGGAATATCAAGGGCAGTGTTGGGAGTATCATGGTTCAATTATAACATCAGGTCTTTGAAAATAAGCAAGAAGTGGAGCCCATATCCTATAAAACTTTTGTTTTGATTTACGAATAGAGCAGCGTATTTTTCTAACTTCAAGCAAGACATGAGGTCCTGTAGCCATTGGGAGTGTGTGGGAAGGTAGGTTCCTTTCCACCTGAGCAAAATTGACGAAGAAGAAGAGCAAACGATAGGGCAGCGCTTTTGGTTTTTGGCAGTCCCCCGTCTTTCATGACACCAAAAAGGGCCAAGAGTGGATCAAGTTCTATGACATTGTCTAGGGTCAGTGAGAGGGTCTGAAATACATTTCTCCAGAACTTTTCAAGGCTGGGACATGTGTGTGGGACATTTGTCGCAGTTGGGACTGATATCTGGAAACATCTTGGATAATCTCAATTTGGAAAAATGAGCTCTATGTACAACTTTGAATTGGAGCAGGGAGTGGCGCTCGCACATAGATGTAGAATGTACTTGTTTAAGGACCACATTCCACAGATCATACGACAGTGACAGGTTTAGGTCCTGCTCCCAGGCAGTTTTAATGTTGTTAAGGGAGGTGCCTTTTAGCTCAGATATCAGATTGTATATGACAGATATTGATCCCCTGGCAAGGGGCTGGAGAGGAGTTTGTCAATGGGGTTCTGGGTAGGGAGTTTTGGGAAGCAGGGTATTAGAGATCGAACATAATGCCTCACCTGCAGGTACATGAAAAAGTTATTAGATGGCAGATTAAATTTATTGGACAAGTCGCTGAATGAGGCAAAACAGTCATCTATTAACAAATCTTTGAAAGTTCTTATACCTTTTTTATGCCATTCAAGAAATGCTGCATCCTGCATTGATGGAGGGAAAAGGTGATAGGATGCTATTGGGCACAGAAGGGATGGCAGCTGCAGACCCAAGCTTCTCCTAAACTGGGTCCACACTCTCAGGGAGCTACATACAACCATATTGCCAGTGGATCCGGGGAGCAGAGGGAGTGCTGCCCCCAATAGTGCAGGAAGGGATGTGCGCCTTGGGAGGAATTAGCCTCCACGCATGTCCATGTTGGGGAGTTAGGTTGGAGGTGGGAGTGTAGCCAAAGAACAAGACATCTAATGTTAGCTGCCCAGTAGTAGAAGCGAAAATTGGGGACAGACATTCCTCCACGACCCCTAGGTCGCTGTAAGTGGGCTTTACAAAGTCTGGCTTTCTTATGTTTCCAAATGTATGACGAGATGGCAGAATCTAGTAAATTAAAGAATGATTTGGGTATAAAAATAGGAACACATTGAAAAGGGTATAAGAATTTGGGCAGTATTGTCATTTTCACAGAGTTGATTCGCCCCATTAGGGAAAGAGATAAGGGTGTCCACTTTGTAATGTCTTGTTTTGTCTTGTTCAATAACTGAACAAAGTTTTCTTTGTAAATGTTTTTGTATTGTCTTGTGATGACTACCCCTAGATAAGTAAATTTCTCTTTTTCAAGTTTCAGTGGAATATTTGAATAGTCTAATCCCATTGCCTCAGCATTAATTGGAAATAGTTCACTCTTGCTAATGTTTAACTTATATCCAGATATCCGTCCAAACTGATTGAGCAGGGAGAGTGTAGCGGGTATAGAAGAAAGTGGGTCAGAGATGTATAGCAGCAGATCGTCCGCATACAGTGATACCTTGTGCTCTACTCCCCCTCTCCTGATACCTGGGATTTGGCTGCGAAGGGCGATGGCCAGAGGTTCTATTGCAAGATCAAAGAGCAAGGGGCTCAAAGGGCAGCCCTGGCGCGTACCTCTTTCCAGTCTGAAGGGCTGTGATTATGTAGAATTTGTTAGGACAGAGGCTGAGGGAGAGGTGTACAACAGTTTTACCAAAGAAATAAATGTTGGTCCAAATCCGAATTTTCCTAAGACAGAGAATAAATAGTCCCACTCCACTCTGTCGGAAGCCTTTTCGGCATCAAGGCTGACCACACATTCAGGAACATTGTCTGAGGGGGAATATATTATGTTAAAAAGGCTGCGTAGGTTAAAGAAGGAGTGGCGATTTTTTATGAAACCGGTTTGATCAGTTTCTATAATAGTGGGAAGAGCATCTTCCAGCCTTCCAGCCAACACTTTAGCAAAGATTTTTACGTCTGAATTCAGCAAGGAGATGGGCCTAGAGGAGGCACAATCCTCTGGATCTTTCCCCTTTTTGGCTATGAGGGTAATGCAAGCCTGATTAAAGGTTGGTGGAAGGCTGCCTGTCCTAAGGGAATCAGATAGAACTGAGGTGAGTAACAGCGTGAGCTGCATATAGAATTTTTTGTAGAATTCTGACGGGAAGCCGTCTGGGCCAGGGGACTTCCCAGACTGCATGGCTGAAATACCCTTAGATATCTCTCCTGCTGTAATGGGTTGTTCTAACCTGTTTTTTAAATCTTGAGGTAATGTAGGGATATTTAGTTGACTCAAAAAGTTTTCCGTGTCGCTGATGCAGGAGGGGGGATGGGAGGAGTATAATTTAGAAAAGAAGTTTTTAAAAGTTTCATTTATTTTGGTTGAATCTGACGTAGCTACACCATTATCCCTGCAGATCTTAGTAATGATTTGTTTAGCCTTCATGCCTCTAAGCTGATGTGCCAGAAGCTTTCCCGACTTGTCACTGTGCTCATAGTAGTCACTCTTAGTTCTAAGCAACAGGGTCTCAGCCTGGTATGTTGAGTAGAGATCAAATTCAGTCTGAAGCCCAAGCCGTTATACAGCTCAGGCTTGGGTGTCTTGGCATATTGGTAATCTATATTATGGATTTGATTTAAAATGTCTAATCGTTTCTTATTAAGGGTGCTATTTTTGTTCGCTATGAAGGAGATAATTTGTCCCCTCAGATACGCCTTCAGGGTGTCCCATAAAATTAGACTGGAGACCTCTGAGTAGGCGTTCGTATCAAGGAAAAATGATATTTCCAGGAAGGCAGCGTCATCTGAGTTCGGGGCATAAACATTAGCCAAAACCACATTTCTATTAAACAGTTTTCTGGACACAATGATGTAACGGCCATTTCAGTCTTTGACAACTAGAAGGTTCAAACGGAATGTTTTTCTCAATTAGAATGGCGGCTCCTCTCGTTCTGGCTTGGAAAGACGAATGAAATATTTGCCCATCCCAGCCTCTCCTGAGCAGAGAACAGTTTATGTCACGTAGGTGGGTTTCCTGCAAGTAGGCGATTCCCACTTTAAGGTGTTGGAGGTGCGTCAGAACCTTATTTCTCTTGACATGGTTATTTAGACCCTTGACATTCCAGCTAATAAGGTTTACATTATTACTCACTGTAGGTTATTAGGTGAACAGAAGCTATAGTAGAAAAGTTGCAGCAGGCACCCACCGGGGGTAATGACATCTGTGAGCAGTTGTTTCCAGTTGGATGTATACCTAGTAGTGCTTTATGTGACATTTCAGACAAAACAGAATGACAGTGAATACATAACAAAACCAAAAACAGAGAGAAAAATCCACCCCAGCCCATAACCCATCTGATCACCACATGTAGTGCATTCAGACACAAAAACATATGCATTAGCAACAAGTCTTCCAATTACCTCTCAGGATATCCCTTGTCCTAACTTAGTAATAAGAACAAAACCCCCAGTAATTCAGCTTATTGGTTATAATAGTAACATTGACCGGATATTTTAAACAGTATAACTCTCCTAACATTAACAGTGGCCGTTTGGCAGTGGCACACATTTTAAACATCGCTGCATCAGTATAAACAATCCCGAGCTGCTAATCAGCTGACATAGATACTATGGTCAGTTGAGAGGGAAAACAGATGTTGGGAGTCCAGCACAGTAGTATTAAGCATACATCCATATACGTTAAAATATTGGTGCTGACCGACAGAGATGAATTATCACCTTGATTATCTACTTTGTGTTCAATGTATTTACGTGCTTCAGCGGCGCACTTGAGCCACTTCTTTTCGCCGTTGGGAAGCGTGATGTGTAGTCTCGCTGGAAATAGTAGAGCCGGCCGCATCCCGAGCTTGTACAGCGTGGTCATGGCGTCCCTGTATTCCGCGTGCTGGCTCAGCACCTCCGGGCTGTAGTCTTCGACGATGCGGATGGGATGCCCGCGGTAATCCATTTTGCCCCTGCGACGTGCTTCCCGGACCAGGAGATCTTTGACCTGAAAGCGGTTGAGGAGCAGTACAACCGGGTGCGGTCTATCTCCTGGTTTGGGCTTAGCCACCAAGCTCCGGTGTACTCCGTCGACTTCTGGAGGGGTTGAAAGCGTCTCTTTTCCATAGACTTCGGTCAGCAAGCCGGAGAAAAACTGAGGAGGGTTACCGGTTTCAGTGTTTTCGGGGAGGCCAAGTATGCGGATATTTTGCCGCCTGCGTCCCTCAAGGTCGCTAACTTTAGCCGCTAGCTTGGTGTTGTCTTCACAGAGGCTGGAGCAGAGGGACTCCAGGTCCTGGAGGCGCTGGTCAGCGTCGTTAGAGAAGGTTTCCAGCAAGGAGATACGCTCGCCGTGGTCTTCTACCATCGAGCGGATCTGGTCTAGCTTGTTATCCACTATGCCCAGGGATGTCTTGAATTCGGTGGAAAGAGATTTCCTGTGCTGCTCCAGTAGCACCACCATGGCTTCCACAGTTAGGCTATCGCTAGCTGTCGGTATGTCCTCGTCCTTGTTGTATTTTGCGTTTTTGGGAGGCATAATGTGCAGTCCGGCAACACTAAACACTCCAGTAAAAGTAGTAGAAGAGGTCAAGTCAGCGTGTTTTAAGAAAGTTGGGGTTTTTAATCGGTGGAAACTGAAACTGTGGCGGGAGCCTGAGAATTTGCGTCTACTCAGTGCACGCCATAATTAGAAGCCCCCATAAACACATTTTGAAAACGTTTACTGAGGTTAGAAATTAAGTGAGAAGTTGGTGAATTCTCCATTGACTTGTATAGAGACGGAAGTCCTTTTGACACCAAAACGGTCGCCCCCCGGTGGCCTTTTGCTAGAATGCAGTTCTAAGTTACTTCCGCACTGGCCTCATTTCAGAGGACCGGAACTCTCCGCCTGGTCTGGAGTTAAGTGGCTCATGACATAACCGTGATCGGGCCCAGATCGTTATATACAATGTGAGCGCAAGCCAGCAGAGGAGTGGGGAGGGGTGACAATCATGCTCCGACATGGTATAAGGCAACCAGGCCTAGTGTGAGTGCACCGTAACTGGGGATTTCCATCAGGTCCGTCGGCGGCGCGGAACGGCTGTGCTACGGTTTAGCTCCGTCCTCTGCCCGGCGTCAACTCACACCGGGAGCGTTACAGCAGCGGACCGGAGCAAGCTCTGGTTTAAAAGCTGCCTTTTAAAATGAAGTTGCACTGTTAATACAGTAATTACGGCAGCCCAATCAAATCGAGTGCCTTTAGTCTACAGTAATTACTGTAGTAGTAGCACAACTAAACGGCCCGATTTTGTTAACTTGCTCACTTTTGGTTGATTTGGTAATTTTCTTAGATTTTTGTGCTTATCCCATCTGTCAGTAGGCTACGTAGCTAGAGAGAGTCTTTATCCGTCTGTTTTATTCCTGTTTGTTGCTGAAATACGATCAGGAGGCTGCACGGGTTGTTTTATTATGCCGATTCAGTGTCTGACTTCCTGTCTGGAGCAATCTGCTCTGTTGAGCTTGTCGCGAGTTGGAAACGGCTCCGTCAAAAATAGAAATGCTACCCATTGATAGCGCTGTGGTGCGAGAGCCGCTGCTGGGACGTTGCTGACACGCTGCTGAAACGTTCCCGGTGGAGACACTCTCATTGATTATAGTGTTACCTATCAGCTCTGGTGACCGCGGCGCAGCTGTAACGTGCCGCTGCCGGACCCTGTGGAAATTGGGCTTAAGTCTGTAACTAATGTAATATGGTGACTGTTTCTGTGCGTTTCTTTTATTCCTATTTTAATGTGTAGGGCAGTAATCATTTTTTCTTTCTTTATTAAACTAAATAAACTTGTTTTTCCGGCTCAAAAAAAACTCTTGCCATAACACCAGACCTCTGAACTTGTAGACGTATTTTGTAATAGTGTATAGGATTCAGCAGGCTAAATACTGTGAGTGAGTAAACTGTGGTCAATACCCCATGTCTGAAAATGTAGACAGTAGTTCACCAAGCAAGTGCATCTGTATTTTAAGCCAGACCTCCTTAGACTAAGATAGAGATGAGAGCTGGAAGTGAAACATCTCTTCATCTTGAGTGGTAATTACCAATGGCAATCAGGCCAGACATAATTCCATGAATCTAATTAGCAGGAAACCTGATAAAGTGTCTCTTGGTTTGTTTTTTTAAGGGAGTTGATAACATGTGGTGTTCTCTTGGCCCATCTAAGCTTAGTCTGCAAAGAATTCCACTATATGTTTTCAATAGATTTTCTTTGCAGCATTTATTTATTTATTTTTATTTGAGGATAAACCTCTTAAGATACACATTTTTTTTCAAGAAAAAATATCAACAAATAAATTCACAAAAATACACACAAATGCACAAATATGCGAATGATTAAGACTTCTCAATGGAGGACCATCCTGCAGATAGCTTAAAAATATTGACTACATTTCTGTTACATGTAGACTACTGTACTGAGTCAACAACTGCTTCCTATTTGATTGCAAATTCCATAATCTCATTAGATTTGGGCATTTAGAAAAAAATCATTGTTTGTCTGTTTTAGCATATTTAAGACAAATTACTGTATACATAATGACATTTTAGGCTGTGCATTTTCCAAAACAGTGCTTAGTGATTTGATTTGTGTGTTTTTTTTAACTTTACTTGACACAGTCTCCAGATAAGGGTCACATACAACCAGGCTCTCACTTCTGGAGTCGAGCACCTGCAGAGGCAAATAGTGAGTTTGACAGATACAGTACACCTGTCGCATGGTAGCATTACACTGACTATAGGGTTACGAAGGGCAGAAGGTTAGGTAAGGGAGGACAGAAACCTCTCAATTTTTATAATGAATACAGACAGTGAAGGTAGGGCCTCTCAATCCATTTTTTTGGATTTTAAGAAAGTGGTGTCAGAAAAGTTATGGTTCATGGTTGTCACTTTTAATTTGGTGATGTCAGCTATTCTTGTGATGTGAAGCAAGCTTTGGATCGTTCACCTACTAACAGCTCATGTGAGCTAGGTTGAGCCCATTGTGAGACAGGTTCATTTTATACTGTTGATGTGTTGTTATCAGTAATTCTGGACAGTACAAAAGGACACTTCTGTCAGTTCTTGGTGTGAAGCAGGATCATAATGGTGAACCAGTATTTTCCTGGAGCACACTGAGGATAACTCTTAGTGCAGTAGAGGGTGTGGCAATGTCAATCCAGTAATGTCCAGCACTTTCTGTAGCAAAAAAATTGAGCCCATGCCTCACCGAAACAAGCTGTGTTAATAATCACCAAGCCAAATGATTTATTTAAAAGCTTCAGCACATGACCAAGACCAGTCTCTTAATGGAGCCACCTATGATCCAGCTATATTCATGTCATTCATTCTTGTCATTTAACAATTAACGTTTATCACACAGTATACTTAAAGTCTGTGTAAAGTAAAAATATATATGTGTTCTGAGTTTGACATACCACGGAAAAGTGTGTTGCCAAATATATGAAATTAGGCTTCAAAGTTGTGTAAAACTGAGCCTTTTTCTCTGCTACCAAACACTGTGGGAGTGCCCGTCAAGTTCGCTGAAACGCCGCCCCCTACCAATGTCACCTGTCAATCAAAGGCTGTGTTCGAAACCGCATACTACACACTACATACTTCTATACTACATACTATACACTAAACGACCAGATAGTAAGCAGACCATTTACACTGTAGTAAACTACACAGTAACCCACAATGCATTTCGTCCCTACCTGAGCTGAAATCAGCAGGCTAAAGCGGATTTCATTTTAGGTCTAACTCTGTAAGTATACCACTTTATCCACATTTCTAACCTTTTTAAGCGAGAAAGTATCCCTTTAGATCCACAATGTGGCGCTAATTTGTCCAAATAACACGTTTAAAGTTTTACTCCTGCGAATTTGGAGTTAGCCGTAGAGAGTAATGCACTCCCGGTCATTTTCATAAAATAAAACACCTGTTTCCTTTTATTATTACGAAAATCATAACGATAAAGATAAATAACGATAAATCCTGCCCCTGTAGTTTAGTTTAGTTTGTTTGGATCCCCATTAGATGTTACCCAGGCAACAGCGACTCTTCCTGGGGTCCTGGGGTAGAATCTGGGGGCTGGAGCTGAGTTGCAAGGACTCGTGCTTGCTTTCTTCACTGTAATTCACTGTCAGAGTTTAGAATCTAAGGTGATTACTCCTGCAGTTTGGCTTTATTGGTCTCCCATACCAGGCCAAAAAAGTAAGGTTTAGGGGCTTTCTGATGTAAAAGCCATGGAGGATGGGAGGAGCTACATCCAGGTCTCTCGAACCAGATGTGCTAGCCTTTGCCTCCCATGTGCATCAATGAGCCTTGGGCACCCATGACTCTGTTGACAGTTTACTGATTGCCCTTCCTTGGACCACTTTTGGTAGGTACTGACCAGTGCATACCAGGAAGACACCATGAGACCTGCCATTCTGGAGATGCTCTGATCCAGTCATCTAGCCATCTCAATCAGCTATCACAATCGGCCATCAGGCTTGCCCATTTTTCCTGCTTACATCAACCTCAAGAACTGACCGTTCACTTGCACTATTCATGCACATGTTGGTGTCCTGATTTTTTTTTGTCTTTTTAGTATATGCACAGTTTTTGACTTTTTAGGAATTTTCTTTGGACTTCACAGAATGTATTCTCAAAGTATTATATCCAGTTATACCATATATTTCTTGTGGACTTCATTTCTCTCTCTCTCTGTCTCTGTGATCATCTGATCACTCGCCACTTAACGCAGAATCTGTATTAAGACCCACACCGTTCTCCTGTCTACATAGATATGATTATTGCTGCTTAGAATAATCTGTGACATCGCAATGACCTGAAGGTAAAAAAATGTTGCAAATTAATGATAAAACATCATCTCCTCTTACATCAACTGTCTGTCTTTCTAAATGATTTACTGAAGGACATCACATACACATACAGAGTGAGAATATTTACTTTTCAAAGTTGACAGGCCTTTTCATCACTTTCAAAGACAGTGGCGACCAGTAAAAATAACTAGTAAATTGACCACGGTGCCACTGCCAATTATTATTGTATAGAGAACTGTTTCCTAAAAGGCTATTTTTAATTTGTTTAATTTTATGTTATGTTTAATGAGGCCTATGCAAGCAACACACCAAGTTAAATTCACATTTCCATTTTCTGAAAGTTGAAGCCATTGTGTAAGTGTCCTTAACATGCATTCCTTGTAATGGCCAACAGGGGCATTTCACTGGTTGCAAAAAGCAGTCTGATTGTATAGAAGTCTAGAAAGAAAATTACCCTACTTCTCACTTGATTTATTACCTCAGTAAACAGTTCAGATATTGGGCTATGTCACAACCCGTCCATAGTATGAAATCATAGGACTGTGTGTGGGACATTGTCGTGTGCAGTACGGGGCACCCACAGGGAACAGTCCTGGCTCTGTTCCTCTTTGCAATCTACACTGCAGATTTCTCACACGGCACACCTACCTGTCACCTGCAGAAGTTCTATAACGACTCTGCGATAGTCAGCCTCTTCACAGATGGGGATGACAGGGGGTAATAAGGAACTACCACAGGACTTTATAGACTGGTGCCTACGTCCATTATTATTATTATTATTTCACAGTACATACATTTACATAGTGTGAAAAATCGTGGAACTCCTAATGGTTTTGGTGATTCCCTCACCCTTCTTCTGGAGACATTAAAAGGACAGAATGTCCCCTGGACCATAACTGCACTATGATAACATAGCTGAAAAGAAATGGCTGTGTTTTCATGAAATTGGCAGTTGATGTTTATGAACCCAAGATGATGAATCCTAATGTGTTGCATAAGCACCACCAGCAGGATCATTGCTTGCAGCTGCTAGCAGGGCTCCCCACTATTAATTTCTACACACAATGTGAACTGATTTTATTGTATGTGATAAAAAAAGTCCATCACTGTCATGCTGCAACAGTGTGTCATATTTTCATATTCTGAGCCACGCTGATAACCATGTTGTTTGTTTGAAAATAAAAATGTGATGCATCAAGAACAACACAGCTTGTGAACAGCTGATAATGTCAGGGACAAGTATGATCGCAGGTACACAAAATGTGCGGCACAACCTTTGGGAATATATACAGTGGCTATGGACATTACACTCTCTACTAATACACATAGAAACTCATACACGCATCTCCAGAGGTCGAGTCAGCTGCTGGCAAATGCTCATGGCACCAGGATGCACAGTGTTCAAGAGAAAGAGGGAGACAGAGATAGAGAGACAGAGAGAGAGAAAGAAGATACATTCAAAATAGACTTTATTTCTGCGTGATTAGACAACCTAATTTACATAATTACATCAAATATTAATTCATTCAAAATTAACAAATTTCCCTAGCCAGCTTCACTTTTCAAAATCCCATTTTTGTCTCCCCACTTTTACATTTGATACATTCACCTGGGTTGCCTGAAGTGTTTACTGTGGACTCACAGAAGGAAGCAGCAGGGAGGATATGTGGCATGTCTTTTCCTCTGGATTGATTCTCTCAAGCACAATATAGGTTTCCCTCTCCTTTTGATGGAGGGGCTGTTTGTGCTGTATGCAGCCTGAAAGGGGGGCCTACAAGCAACCCTAAGGCCACCTTCAGACCAAATACGGCATTGCATGAAAAAAGCAGCTTTAAACGTTTAAAGCTAATTTGAGGATTCAGCAGTCTGAGCCAGTCATATCAAATGGATATATGACATTTACAGTCTTTGTGTCTTGACAGACAGTGATTTCTCTGTTGAGTTGCAGTGAAAAGATTGTAACAAAAACAGGGAATCTGTCACTAAAAAGACTGTAGACCTTGAAATATATTCACATGATATACCCTGCATGTAAGTGAAGAACTGTTCATGTTAACAGAGGTTGTCTATGTATTCTACTGGATTTAAGGTCACGTTATTTGCAACTGCCAGTTTTGCGGGGGAATATCTTCGCCTCTGAAGACCAGACTTAAACATGTATAATACCTATTCATAGTGCTTTCAATTGCAGTATTCCTCAGCAGATGACATTTGCAAAAGTGTCATGGAGATTGCTCAGCTCTCATCACATGACCCACTATGGTGAATTGGGAGGAGCTTTTTCAGGCCCCTGGTTCTAGAAATAAGAACTACATTCTTTTTTCATTTGCCTTTTTATTTTTACTGCAGACAATGTTACTGAGTCACAGTTTTTTCTACAACTTGGAAACTTGCCTGGTTAAACAACTGTTAAACAACTGTATTCTGATGTCAGATACGTTCTGTGATTCATGAACAACATTACTGGTAATATTCAGACATTCATTTTACACATTACGTCTGTTTGCAACTAAAAGTGGCTAAAACAGTATGCCTGTTTTTCACAAAAATGTTCAGTAATATTGAAAAATATTGTTTAAAGAATGTAATTGTGTAATGCAATGCCAATTCTATTATGAATACCTCCATTGCAGGCTGACTACATGCAACTGAAAGTTCCACAACTAAATAATCCATGATCTTTTTCACTTCCAGTACTTCCACATATGCACAATTCATTGCTAATCCTTGTTCGCTTTTATTTTGGTGGAATTATTTTGTCCCCACAATGTTATTGCGACGTAAAGGACTTGAATACTTTTTCTTCTACTGCTGCTTTGTCTATGTTGTGCACACATACACACACATTAACACACACAAACAGACACAAATATTGTAAGTGTTTGTCACAAGCCTTTAGCAGCACCCTATTTTTCCCAACTGACTTCACCCTAGACTGTTTTGTGGATGAAGCTCAATGTGATGGCACGATGGGTTATGTTGTTCTGAAATATGTGTTAGCCTATTGCCCTTACATTTGCATAACAATATCAACTGTTTTAGAGACGGTGCTCATACATACTGAAGCACTACTTAAGGCTGTGTAGGCGTGCAGGTTGTGCACCCTCTGTTAAATGCTTTCCTGTTTCAGCCTTTATGAATATAACGCCTATTGAGAGTTATATAAACTCTCCAAACTCTGCTTAGTGCCTCCATAAGAGCATTTATCTTTGTAAACACGCCTAGCCACCCCAGCAGCATCTACAATGTAATTCAAAAATATAGAAAAATATAGTAGGAAAAGCTGTGGCAAGTCAGAAATGTACAAGAGTGAAGCCCTGAAGTGCAAGTGAATGCAGCAAGAGATGACACCACCTGCCACTAGCCTTGCACTGAGCAGTCACTCCATTTTTTTTTTTAAGATTTAGTTTGGGCCTTTATTCAGACAGTAACTGGCAGAGGTGCCTACAGGAAACAGGGAGAGAGAGAGAAGAAAGACTAGATTTGAACCATGGACCCTGTGATTTTCTGTGGCATGCGCTCTAACCACTCGACCACCAGAGGGCGCTCTACTCTTCCATCCGGCAACTTCCTGTGCAGCTTCTCCAGGGCCTGGCCGCACACGGCTAATAATCTTGCTAAATGTATCAGGTTTTCAACTTCCACAAGAAATACATAATACAGATGGATAGTGGCAGGTTTTTTTTTGTCATGCCTGAATAAAGCCGTATGGAACATTAATGTAGAAAACACCTCTGCCTGAATGACAAAAAGTCTTCAGTGGTTAACAAATAGATGAAGCCAGCAATATATTCCTTATCTGAAGTGAGATTTAGTCTTCACGTTTAATTCCCTTGGGTCGGTTTCACAAAGATTGTTTAACACTAGGACCGCCAACATTCGAACACTCCCTTTAACCGCCGCCAACGGTCCGCCAGACCGCTATATTTCATTGTTTGTGTTGTTTTAACCCTTCAGGTGTATGGGGATATGGGAAACAACTTACTGTCACATAGTCAGGCAATCAATACCAGTCATTGTTTAGTGTACAAGCTACTTGTTCAACAGTTAAACACAAGATTACTAGGAAAAGGAGAGAAATGAGACAAGGATCAAAGAGAATGGCTGTGGGGGGAGGAGGGGGTATCAGTCAAAGCACAAAGCAAAATTAAAATTATAATATATATATTATAATAATAAATAATAATAAGTGCACCTGATGCCGTTATGGATATATATTTATTTATTTATTTGCTGCTGCTGCGTGTTTCGCGTCCAAATGGACGAATTTGCCGCACAATGCTAAAATACAATAAGCCAACACTTAATTAAAATGCGCAACTTACCTCATTGCAGGCAGTAGTTTGTATTTTAATAAACATATGCACAATAAAAGAGAAACTCAGAAACAATGGGGGAATAGTAATAATAATAACAATATTTTTAATATAACAACTTAATATTGTTATTAGTAATACAATTATATACAATGTAATACAATACAATATCAGGCAATATAATAATAATGATAATAACAACAACAATAATAATAATAATAATACAAATAATACAAATTTATATTTACATAAACGTATGAACGTTACAAACAGACAGACAACAAATCTATGTCTGTGGCACACAACTGGAGCAAAAGCTCTCCACCCTTACGGTGCACTTCCCACACACAGGTCGCGCGCATCCTTTACAGGACACCTTGGACTTGTTCTGCTGGCAGTGGCTGTTCACCTCACACTGCCGTCTTTGGTGGCTCTGTTGCGGCTCTGCCAGTGGAGCTACTACTGGACCGGCCTTGGCGCACATGTGTTCCGCCCGCAGTTCTTTTGCCAGCTGCAAGATAAAGGCTCGTCTTGCGATGTTCACGCGTTTATTGCAGCCATGTCCAGGAGATTGTAGAACACTGCTACTGGCCATCTTCGTGTTGCCCCTTTCACGGAATAAAGCCGTGCCATTTGATCCAGCACGTCAAACCCAAACTGTAATGATGGAAATTAGTGCAATGTAAATACGTATAATAGTATAATAGTATAACAACAACAATTGTCACAGCCTACATACAACGCAGCCTAAAGTTCTTCACATTATAAAAAATATTAATTATTCCTATATATGATAAAACCATCACATATGTTACCTTTGTGCTGTTATAGTAGCTGACTGTCTCCGGCTTTTTCTTGGGGTCACTCCCGATGGACACACTCTGGTGCATGGAGCTGAGGAGTGCCACGTTCTTTGTAGCTTTCCCCTGATAGATGGTGAGAGTGGTGCGTTCATGCTTCAGCACTTTGGTGGAAAACGGCTCTCCTCTCTGTTGCTGGACTGAAGGAGGAAGTTCCCGTCTGGCCTTATTGACTGTGCCAACCAGGCTGGTGTTCTTCCTCAGCAGATTCTTGGCGAGGCTGAGGGACGTGAAAAAGTTGTCCGTAGTGACATTTCTTCCCTTCCCCATGAAGGGCTCCACCAGCCTCATTACAACATTTTCGCCCACACTTTGTTTCGCTGGTCTGGTTGGATCTCTGCCCAGGTATGGGAAGGCATTCAACATGAACCTGGTTTCCACATCTGCAGCTATCCAAAATTTTATACCGAATTTATCAGGCTTGTTTGCCATGTACTGGGTGAAGCGGCACCGTGCTTTCGTTGGGAACAGCTGCTCATCTACTGTTAAATTCGCCCCAGGTTTGTAGCATGCAATGCAGTTCTCTACAAATCTCCCCCACACCTCTGACACCAATGTAAAGTTGTCTGTGGAGAGACAAGCACACCTGCTCTCCTTCTTGTCAAAGCGCAGGTATCGCATGATCTCCTGGTACCTGCTCCTTGGCAGCGTGGAATTGAAAAAAGACATCCCCCACTCCTCAGACCAAAAGCTCTCCATTTCAATTTTTTTGTTAAACACTCCTCTAACAAAAAGAAGAGCGAGGAATGCCTTCAGCTCTTCAACCGAGAGATCCCAGTCAGAGCTCTCCTCAACACGATGTGCCTCTGCTATAGTGCACTCACATATCATCTGTAGCATCTGCCTGTCAAGCAAGCACAAAAACGCGCTCTGAGCGTCTTCTATGTTGCGCTTAGCAAACGCTGTAGGACCGGCAGATTCTGTGAGGACATTTTGGGCTTGTTGTCTCCCTGAGTGTCCTCCAGGGGCGATGGCATTCCAGATTGTCCCATCTTTCCCCAGCTCACATGGGATCGGGACTGCAAAACATAAATAGGTATAAATAGGTGTGCGTGTGTGTATATATATTACATTATTCCACTATGCTAATTAGGTTATACCTAGCCTATTTATTTTGTAGAAACATTTTCGTTTTCAAATAAATATTTTCCTTTCCAGAAATTGTTCTATACATGTTTGTGTAGTTTAACATTTGTTTTTTAACATTTTGGTACACTTTAGCAGTATTTTGGAAGTCTTACCCGCATCTGGAGATGGTGTCAGTACCTGCTGGTGTTAGCACATTTGAGATTTATCACTTTGTTATTTATTTATTTCTTATATGCATTTGACAAAAGATGAACACAGCCATAAATGTTTTACAATAACCACTTTACCTGGAGATGACGCATGAGTGCTGGTCGAGATCAGTGAAGCTTGTGTGCTGGACTGAACAGCAGCAGGCAGCACTTGAACTGGTGGTTGCGCTGTTGAGATTTATTAGGGTTGCATTAGAATTCCCTTTTCTAATTTGTTGTGATAATTTTAGATGTTCCTTGCTGTTAATTGCCTATACTATTTACAAAATCAGTATCCAGTTTGTAACCAATTAGTAAATGACCCAAAATATATAGCTGCGCTGGAAAGATCGAGAAAGAGCCAAGATTTCCAGGGCATCGGCTCCATAAAACAAATACATGTATAAAAACGAATAAAACGAATGAACGAAATAGATAAATGATAATAATGATAACGATAATAATAGCTAGGCTAGTAATAATAATAATAGCTAACAACAACAATAATAGCTATTAGCTAACAACAACAACAACAACAACAACAACAACAA
Organism: Scomber japonicus; assembly: GCF_027409825.1. Taxonomy (NCBI): domain Eukaryota; kingdom Metazoa; phylum Chordata; class Actinopteri; order Scombriformes; family Scombridae; genus Scomber; species Scomber japonicus. Next base: position 2,125,491 of record NC_070580.1, on the reverse strand, counting down.
GAAGAAGAAGAAGAAGAAGAAGAAGAAGAAGAAGAAGAAGAAGAAGAAGAAGAACCTGGAGTGGATACACCAACAGATGGGGTGGCTGGCACAATTTTTCTTTTTTTTTTTGGCTGGGTTCAGGCTCCGAGTTGGTGTCGGAGCTTTCCTCCTCACTCCAATCAAGGTCGCTGAGGTCCAGCTCTCCCCCATCAGACTCTTCCTAGCTCAGTTGATGTAATAATATCAAAGCCTCCTCAACAGTATATCTCTGTTGTTTTCTTCCCCTCTCCATCTTCAGATCTTTGCTTCTACTAGGCTTGCTAGGTCTATCTATCCGTCCGTTCGTCCTGTCCTGTCCGTCAGTCTATCCGTCTATCTATCTATCTATCTATCTATTTATTTATCTAGCTAGCTATCTATCTATCTATCTATTCTTCTTTATCTCTTCTGTCTTCTCTCTCTTCTCTCTCTCAAATGGAAACAGTAGACCGGCGAATCAGTGCGAAAACAAACCCCGCGAAATGTATATAATATGTAACAAATCAGCTGCAGTACGTGTGACCGCAGGGCGGAGAGAGGTATAAATGCTCATAAATCATTTGTGTTTTATTGTAGCACCTTATGGACTTTAGGACATATTAAAAACACATATTTAGGAAAAGTCATGGGCTGAAAGGCTTGTAGTCTTTATTTAAACAGAATTATGTACATTTTAATAACCCAAACGGTCTGTCAGACCGTCACGGCAGTTCTAGTGTTAAACTGATCTGTAGTATTACACCAGTCTTAACTTTGCTCTTTTATAAATCTAATGCAAGTCAGGCCGTTTCAAAACATAAAGACTGAGTTATAAAAGGCTAAAAAGTTAGCCATCTACACAGGCTAACGTTGACCAAGGAGCCATGTTTCCATGGTAACAATAAGCTAGGCTGACCAAACGTCCTCTTTTCCCCAAACATGTCCACTTTTTACGTCCCGTCCGGGGTGTCCGGGGTTTTTTTATTAATTGATGATAATGTCCAGTTTTCCTTCTGTGTGTGTATATGTGTGTATATGTGTGTGCCCCCCGGTTGTCATTGTTTGGGTTAGCGTGTATGACGTAATCCCCGAGAGGCTGCCCTGTGGGCGGATCTCCAAAACTCACAACAAGAGAGCAGCAGACACCGGCGGTGCAGCTGAAGTGTTCAAGATGCTGAAGCGCAAATGCATGTTCACAGATGAACTGCGAAAAAAACTCCCAGCTTACTGACCCGGTCGGGACATATGGGAGGCTGAGTGCAGAGAAACCTAAAAAGGCAGTGCGAGGTGAGAGTAGTTCAGCAAAGTTGACTGAGTTTTCTAATACAGAAGAGGTATTATTTAGAACATTATTTCATATTATTTATTTATTTATTAATTTGTCCACTAAGACTTGAAAAGAGAGCTATTATTTTACAAGTTGATTTTTCTAACACAGAAGAGACATTATTTCTATCATTATTTTATTCCAGAGATTTTACATTTATTTTACATATATATGTATATATTTACAATTGAGGCATAATAAAGAAAGTTCAGTAATCTGAATTTCTGTCTTAGAGATAGATTATTTTGTAATATAACAAAATATTATATCCATACATATAAACTTTAAATATATTAAAACTATAAGGAATCTTTGAATAAACTGCGAGTAACATTTAAGTAGGCTATCTTGTGGCTGGGCCGAGTGTCCTCTTTTTTGGAAATCAAAATATGGGCACGCTTCAATAAGTATCAACACAAAAGAGAAAAACATGCTTCATAATTTGCATTATACTAACATGTAATGTAGAATGTAAGAAACTACAGTTTGAGTTCACAGTCTGAGTGTAGGAAAGTCCATTCTCTTTTCTTTAATTCCATTATTTCTAAGGAGGTGTTTTTTTTTTGTTTTTTTTTGACTTTCGCACTGGCCTTTTCACATTTTCCAGTAGGGGTGAGAAATGACATTGAACAGACCAAACGCTGTCTCTCAAAACTCTTTGAAAGACAGATGGCTAACAAGATAACTACAATTAGGAGCAAGATGTTAAAACATTTAAATGACCCTTGTGTCATTTGAACTGAAGAAACAAGTCAAGAGAGCTCCTCATTAACATGGACAGGGACTCACTGTGGGTTTGCTTTCTCCAAACACTGTCATGAATCCGAGAGTACATTCCTGAGTGATCTAACATTGGTGTACTTCTTGTTTAGCCAAGTTTGAATTAATGTGAATTAATTTGTCTATTCGTTATGGAGGCAGATAATGTTTCTCAGCATACATTTTCCAGGAGAATGGTCCAACTTTGATACCAGTACAATAAACCATGGATGACTTATAAAACCCCAGAAGTAAGACATTCTGCACTCCATGGTAACACTGCCCTCTGTTGACAAGGATAGCAAAATCTTTTCACACTAAAATATGTCTGAAACACTGTGTGCTGCCTTACTTGTTACAGATGAAGCCATTTCAAAGTTCCCGTGTTTCCTTGATGGCTCCTTGACTGGCCCTTGACCGGTCCTTGGCTGGCCGATAATGGAAGCAGGGGGGAACTGCGATCCCCCCGCGATGACGTGGTCAATGAGGCCCCGACTGGAAACGCCCCTAAGCTGCCCGAGTGAAAACCAGCTGCAATGCCTCATTTATCCACGGGGCGGAGCAGTGTGTTTAGACCGGTTTAGACCCACTGCTCATAGAAAAGACTAGGCTGCCCAACGATTAAAAAAATTAACTGGATTTATCACATTACAACCCTGTGATTAAACCTGATTAAAATACGAGGCTAAATATTATATACACTAATATTACTTGTATTTACTTCTATTCTTCTGTATAAAGTCGCCTAATGAAGGGTACAATATAGTTAATCCATTAGAAAGTATGGATGCCTTACATCTGACAGGACACCGTCCGTCACAGGAAACACTCGCGGACACTTAATAATTCCTCTGACTGATCACTGTCACTGTCAAACCAAGAAATAGCCCATGAGACAAACCCAGTCTAGTGATTTAAAACAGAACGCGCTATTAAATACGTAGTGTTAATATTATATGGGTTCCCAATCCGACCATTTTTTTGTGTATTATTTTATCATTATTCAGGCAAAATAACTCAATTTATGTCCATGGACATTATAATGAATAGACTATAGGCTTAATATTAGTTACATCCAGCGTGCTGCGTGGACTTCATTACATCTGCTGCACCGCTGTTATCACAATTATGAAATGCTAAGTTTCTACAGTCTGTGACTGTGACCCTCATAAAAATAATATTTTACAAATCTGCATTATATAAACTAACGAAATTCGTTAAAGCAAGTCATTTGGCGACTTCCAAGTCATTCAGTTAAACTAAGTCTGTTCTATAGCTGCTCCGCTGGAGAGGCTGCGAGCGTGAATGAAATCAGTGCGTCTTTTTTACACAAGTATCTGTAGTCGGCTACTGCATGACTCAGCCATGACTCAGAAGAACATGCTTGTACTTTTTAATCATAGTACGTTGTGTTGACTGATCGGCTGTGTTGTGTGTTACCGGCGCAGCAAGCGTTATGTTTTCGCACAACGTATGTGTCGGAGGCAACCGTGCTTTAGTATACTTTGGTTTTGAGGTAATGTGAGTGCGGGCCAGCGGGGGACGGGGACATTCGCTTTGAAAGACAATGGGACAGCACTGTAACCATCCCCCTCAACCCATCACCTTCGAGCTGGACACCTCCCCCACCGAAAATCAAGATCAAGACACTGTTTGTGCCCCCACTATATCCAGCACATATGCTCCTGTATGTGTGGTTGAGTTTTCAGTTTTACATCTTTTCTAAGTGAGTGAGGGGTGTAGTTGTAGATGTGTGTAGTGCCCCCACTCTGTCCAGCACATATGTGTGGTTGAGTTTTCAGTTTTACACCAATAGTTAATTAACTAGTTAGTTACTGTAATAATAATAACGAATCTGAATTTAAAGTCAATTTGTCTGACTTATATTTATCTTTTTCATATAATTAATGCTCATTAAACTCTGTATGGCCCATATCTGTCGCGGCATCTGAACGCTCTTTCTCAGCCTTGCACAGGCTGAAAACCTGGCTGCGCAGCACCATGACGCAGGAGATATTTGACTATTATGAAAGCTCACAGTGACCCCTCTCAGAAAATAGTTCCGACGTCCATGAACACTATTTTGATTCTGAATCTCTGTGTGTGATTTGTGTGACAATGGAACCAAATGGCCCATTAAACCCAAACAAAAGGTTGAGCAATGATAATGCTAATAAGGTGGCTGGGCTTACCTGGCTTAAAGCATGCACTGAATAGACCAGGGTTGGCTGGTACAAATGCGCTGTATAATTGCACATAATCAAATACAGTCCTGTGGTCCGTTTTTGTCATTTCGTATTATTTATCTGAGCCTAAAAGTAAAATACGAAAAGGCTTTTTTTTCGTTTTTTGTGTTAGATTCAAAACAAATAACAAAATAATCAGTAGTCAGTAGGCTATTTAATTTTTTGATTTGATTCGATGAATTTCGGATGACCACTGACCTGTCAGTAAAAAATCATAAAACATCAGAATGTGGGCTAGTTTGTGACAGAAGCGCCATCTCCTGGTCAAACCCTGTATTACAATGAATAGGTGGGTTTACAGGAAAAGATAGACACGCCCAGGAGAAGGAGGGGGTCTCTCCAGCTGCTGGAACTCAGCTGGAACTTGGCTGGAACTCGGCTGGGAGTCAGCTGCCATTCAGCTGGCATTCAGCTTGGAGGGGAACTTTGAAGTGGCTACTACTGTAGGTATTTTATTTTATCAGTTGTTTAGAACCCTCTAATGGCGAGTCCTCCATGTTAGAGCCAGTGGAAAGCACATGCCTTGTTCATTGGATATCAGCCTGATATCTGGGTGTTTGAAAGCATTGTTGGTATGTTAGAACAGACTTTGGGTTTATTATTTGTATTGTCACAAATTGGATATGTTAGTATGGTTTGTATGCAGTTGGAAATATGGATAATGTGTTTGGTTCGGCCATGTTCTGGCTAGCTTTGGTGAGGAATGTACATGACTTACATTGAATTAGTGATATATGCTTCAAGTCGCATATCTTATGGTACATTTAGGAGTTATTTGTATTGTTAAATATATCTTATTATTTCTGATTCAGGCTACTTACCTTATCTTTATCATAGTAAGACTTTGGACACTTTGTTGATTGGATGTTTTTCTTTGTCAGTTTTACCGTACTGCCAGATACCACATTAAAGAGAGTCAACTGGATATATCGCTGTCTGCTTGGTGATTGGGGATGGAGTTTATCTGCCTGTCAATTTATGCAAGGTGTGTAAGGAGGACACAGTTCACACAAACTAAAATAGGATGTATGATTCTGTCTGTTCACTGCATTTCCCCCCCAACATATATTCTCTGAGAATAAGAAGGCACCACTTTTACATTGTTATTTAAGCTGCTTTGCCTTGTGTCTGATGGGACCTTATCATCTGAAACTAACAAATAAACAGTTCTGTTCTCACCAATCACTGATGACAATGACCACAAATTAACCTCTAATAGACCACAAAAGCCAATTTTGCCACACATTATGTTGCGATAAAGTAAGCCTTAAGAGTCACTATGAAGATTGACATATGAGCTCAACTTTCATTTCTACAATAACATGCTTGAATAACTGTCATGATGGCAACATGGCATAAACACCAGATGTCTGAACAGATGAGTTATTTTCCCCAAGAAAGACGAGTGTGTGAGGCTGTAGATGTATTTCAGAATGTGGGTTGCCATTGCCATTGCACATTCTTTATCTCTAATGATCTCCACCAGGAAAGCAAAGGCACTTCTAAATAACTGACGTCTGAGCTGGAGGGATTTGATCAGTGCACCATGACAGCATCTGAAGTGCCAAAAAAAAACAAAAACTGACTGATTCTCCCTGAGGAATTGAAATATGCAAATGTCCCTTAACAAATACTGTGTCGGAACAAAATTCAGTCATGTGATGTTTGGCTGTGTTTATGTACAATAAACTCACATAAGACCATATGCCAATTTGACCTTGGCCTGTAAATCTGAATATCTCCATGTCAACAACTGCTGCTGTGGGTCTCACATCAAGAAGAAGCAAATATCTCGAGACTTTTCAAACTCTACACCTCATGTATTTGGTGCTGTGGCTGTAATAAAACATTATTGACAGAGTACATGTATTTCACTAACGTTATTTATAAAAGGAGTTAGTAAATCAAGACAGACTTTGTACAGTCAGAATAGGCAACGTGAATTTGGATTAGTTAGTCCAGGTGATCTCTCTTCAGCATCTTCACAAAGCACTGGTCAAGTAATCCATTATTTATATATAGTGTATCATTAGCAGAATGAAATCAGTGAATTTACTTCAGTATTCAATTGATTTTTTACTTACTGAAATAACTTGAAGTCTTAAACATCTTGTAAACTACAGAAATCTGCAGTTAATTAGAACCTGGGTTTTATTCTTGTCTGTTTTATCAGATATGATAAAATTGTATTCACTTACTGAAATCTGGGAACATGGCAATGTCATAAATTAATGTGAGCATTGAGGTGATTAAACATCCAGCACTGGCTCTTCTCTGTCTCCACATGCTAACCAGCTAACAGATGGGGTGGTTGTAGTATAGGAGATAGAGAGGGTTGTCCACTATTTGTAAGATCACCGGTTCAGTTCCTGGCTCTTCTAGCCCACGATGAAGTGTCCCTGGGAAAGACACTGAATTCTCACTTACTCCTGAAAGCTGTGACATCGGTGTGTGAATGTGTGAAAATGGTTAGATCGTACCGATGAGCAGGCACCTTGTATAGCAGCCCCTGCCATCAGTGTATGAATATGTGTGTGAATGGATGAATGTGGCATGTAGTGTAAAAGCGCTTTGAGTGGTTGGAAGACTACAAAGGTGCCATACAAATGCAGTCCATTTACCTTTTACCAAACTCTGGCTCACTCTGCTACAATCTGGAGAGCCCCAGAGTGCCAGTAGTCTCTTCAGTAATGTTCGGCGTTCAGCAGCAGATCAACATGTACACAATGTGGTGTGGTCTGCATGACCTGCTATCAGTATCAAAAGCAGTAGAGATTTTAGTTTTTAGTCTTGAATGGTATCAGCACAGCAGCACAAGCACATTCAGCTACAGTAATACAAGTGTCAGTCACTACCTGTCCTGTTTAAAGCAGCTAAATAGCACTCAAGTAAGCTTTTAACACACTTTAAGGTTGTAATGATTCCATTTTTATTTCTGGCAGTTAGTCTTGTAACATGTCAAATGTAGCGAATTATGGATATTAAAAGATATTAAAAATAGCTATCGTAATCAGGGGCACCAGCTTCGTAAGAAGGAAAATATTTTTACTTAATTGGTTGTTTGATTAGTCAATTAACCAATTAATAAATCAATAAATCATAATAATAATTAAATCAATACATTTCTGAATCAGTCAAATATCTAAAGTTCATGGCTCTACGGTTCAATAGATCCCCTGTATCACTTCAAAGAATAGACATACACAATTGATTGAGTTTTATGGATTTTATTAACTACACACTACTAATAAATGAATAATATAAATAAATGTGATGATACAATGCAATATGAATTCAAGAGATTACTCGACATAGCGACATGAATGAAAGATGATGGTGAATGATGAATTTAAATGAAAGATATGTAATTATGTGGAAACTAAGAAAACTTGTATGTTTTACTGAGTTTTACTTTTAAAGAAAATTTGAATTACTCGATCTGACATCAATCCTTGATTAATGCAATATTTGGATCCTACTTTCATCGATGGAGGGTCTCAGCTGTCCGTCCTTCAGAACCACACGTACGCACACCAAGTGGAAGATCTCAGAGAGCGTCGCAGGTCCAGGCGGGGTGAGGATGGTCTGGGTCGGCTGGCCTTCCGTCAGACTGCCTGGTCCGGTGGTTGTCTGCTGGCAGACTTTGTTCCTCTCGGTTATGATGAGTCGTAGGGTTGACAGACGTTTGTCTGCCCAAAATGTTCTCACCCCAAACTAGTTCACTGTTTAATAACTTTCTGGAGAGATCTCAGCATTGGCCTCACATCAAAATCATCAAAAATGTCAAAAACAGGCTGAATGCAAAACTTTATGACGTGTTTACTGAAAGAGCCTTTTCTCTGTACGTTGCTGGTGAAAGTTCCAAGATAACAAAACTTAAGAAAACTTAGATAAAGAATAACTAAAGATTAAAAGAATAAGATAAGGTGACTAAGTTAAGAATGTGTGAGGTGAAGAAAAGAAAAGATGGACAAAGCAAAACCTGAAACAACGCAAAGCCCGTTTCAGATGGGCAAAAGCCCTTTCAGGTGGGTGCAAAGCCCATTCAGGTTAGCAAAGCCCTGTTCAGGTCAGCAAAGCCGGTTTCAGATGGGTGCAGCTGGTTTTGGTCCCTGGGGAGGGCTTGTGTGTCAGCCAATCAGATTCATCACAGCTACTCTGAGGATCTAGTTTCCAGCTTTTTATCATGAAACTTTTCATCATCATCATTCATTCAGTATTTAATCCTGATTATAAAATGCATACTATAATCTATTAACACAGAACACAGGATGTATTATTCTGTTATTAATATGACATCAGCTTGATTCATCAAGCTGCCATTCATTAAAACCTGAAGAGGATTAATATGATCAAACATAACACATAGTTATTCTACTTATTCCATGATAGATAATTGATTATCACCAAAATGTAAGCATAACATCAGTGTAACACTTTCTCACATTAAACAAACATTTTCATACCAAAATGTGTGTTTATGAAAGGAGATATTATAATCACAGTTCTTCAAATACACATTTATCTATGATCGCTGTAATAGCCGTTAAAGTGGAGGTTTCTTTAGGTAATTGATAATGATATAAATAATTGGTATTGTTTAAACCATACTTTTTACTAAGATGTTCTTATTTAAGTTCTTAACACTATTTTTCTCACTTTCATGCTCTGTGTGGTTTCAGGAGACACAGAGGGGGGAAAGTCAGGAATGTGTCTTTTAGTTTATGACCGTGGTCTGTGTGATTCTAATCTGATGGAAGAAGTCTCTCCGATAAATTATGACGTCCGAAGGAGACACCAAAATCTGTCTTTCGTTACTTTTATGTAGTTCTTGTCACTCTTGGTTGTTCCATGGAATGTTAATGGATCTTTGTTTGTCCAAGAGAGAGACCCTGTCAGTCTCTATATCAAACCTGGTCCAATTTACTCATCTGAGGGTCAAAGGTGACTCTGACCAGATGATGTTCTGAGCCATACTGATGCTGTGTCCACTACACAAAGCATGTAATCCAACACAGGCTGTAACCAAACACAATTTACCACAACCAGAACATAAATATTATAATCTGAGACTTAAAGTGATGGTTCGGCGTAATTTCGACCTAGCGTCATATCTAAACATCGCCTCAGCCCTTTTTTTTTCATTTGGTCGCAAAATAGTGGAGTTATAGCCATCAGCCGAATGGTTTAGTACAGGCGTTAATGGAACCAACAGTGTATCTGGTAAATGACCCACTAATAATGCCTGGATTGTTATCAAACCTACAGTAGAACAGATAGGGTCTTTACTCATAAATCCATGCATTGGAACGTTTGTAAATTCATCAGGTTATTAAAATAACACTTACCTGATGGCTTTTACTCTGCTGCTACTGCTAAAACTGTAAACATCTCAAGCGATCACTGAAATACTGTGTGGTTGCGCGAGATCCCACAAAGATCTCTAGATGTGCTGTCGGGATCTCGTGCGACATGGTATTTCAGTGGTTGCGCAATATTTCAACGATGTTTACAGCTGTTTACAGCTGATACGATGTTTACAGCTTTACCATATCAAACCAACAAATAAACTGATACTTTGGATTCATTCATTCGTTTTATGCCAGCACTACACCAGTGCAGATGTCAGAAAAGAGTTTGAGGATGGTTTTCAACATTGTTAGATTATGCATCAAGCACTTTGATGTATAAAGATCACTTCATGGCACAATCTGATATATTGCAATGTACAGAGTGTGTAACTGCTATGATAGCTACTATAGTAGTAGTGTGTGGTTAAAATGTTATGTCAAGTGCAGCTGTGGCAGCACTGTGTTGGTCATTCTGACCTCGGGGTTGGACACACACTGTTGCCTTACAATATTAAGGCAAGGTCCATGTTGTCCTGTATTGAGGTTCAGCTGAGAGTGTATTTCTTGTATGAAGACTATCACCTTCAGCACTGACCAATAGCCAAGCCCATTAGAGAGCTACACATATACCGTAGAACTTAAGCTACATCCCAGTAACACAAGGTAATATTGAATGCAGCGAGGACCACCACCTGTTCAGCCTCCTGCCATCTGGAAGAAGATACAGGAGCATCTCAGCTCCAACTTCCAGGAAGAAAAATGGTTTCTTTCCCAAGGCTGTAATACTATTGGCACACTCTTTCCACACCTAGTCCCTGACCCCAGGAGTGCAATAATTGGTGCACACGTCCAAGACCTCACATACTTTTTAATGCACTACATACACACATCCAGTGTGCAAAACCGGGGCACAAATTCAGAACTATAATTGTTTTTGTCATTTGTTACATGTACTGCACAGTTCAATAATTTTGTTGTCTTTCTAAAATGTAACCAAAAGGAAGTAAGAAAAACATCAACTTGACTGCAAGGACACGGAATATATTAGTCATACAGTAAAATTCATTGTTCATTTCTCTTGTTCAGCAGTTCTAGAATAAAACACTAAATTTAACTTTCAAATTGATTTGAAGTAGCTGCTTCTGTACGATTGTTGTTCACTGTAAAACTTGGTGGAATCAAGGCACACATTCAAATCCTCCAAGCCTTTTTAAGTTGCTAACTGTGAGTGATTGCAGTCTGCTGTTTCAACCTCTGAGTGGGTAATGGGGGTCTCTGTGTAGGTGGTAACACAATGTCCCACTTATTAAATGCTGCACCATTCTACTCCCTTGACATTCACCTTCTTTACTGAGGGGGTGTAATTGTATTTTTCAGAAACATTTCCCTTTATTCACAGTGACCACAAAATTGCTGTTATAAAGTCATTTAAGTATTAGAAATTCAATTAGGTTTGTTCGTCAAATAAAATTTTGTTTATGTAAAAAATCGTAAGTACTCAAAAATATATCCCTGATTTTATTATTTATGAGCACACAAGCTATGTGTGTGCTTTGTATTCCTGTTTTATTGTCTCATCTCTTTATTTATGACATTGTAATTCTTTCACAAAATGAAGGAATTTGTATTACTGTATTGAAACAGACTGGCATTGGTTGACAGCACCTTCTTAGTTGTTAGAAATCACCATTAAATGGTTACATATATATGCATATAAACATAGCACAAAAAGTAAGAACATTTGTGTTTGGTAGAGTATTTCTTTGTTGTAACAAAGCTTCTTTGTAATAAATCTTATACGGTTGGAAAGGCTGTTTATTTCCCTTTTAAATGGAGCCACATTTGTCAGGAACATGCATTTGTGGAATGAGCAGCAGAGCTCAGTGTGTGGGTTGTGCCCATGAAAATTTGTCAAAAGTCCTTTTTCTTTTTCTTACTACATACGGCAGCTTTAAGGGAAGAGTGTGGTCATGGTTTAAAGAAATCCTAGACTGAACCATCAACTCCAAGCTCCTCCCTGAAAGCTTTTGAGACTGATGACTGTTTCAGATCATTACTGCCACCATCTGGTCATTGTTTCCACTACTTTTCATATGTACTGCATTTGGGAGGCATAGGCCCCACATAATGAATCCTATATTAACACTAGTGACATCAACATATAGAGCAGGGATGTCAAACATGGTGCCCAAATGGTGGTGTTTAGCTCAGTGGGTAGAGCACCCGCCCCATGTGTTGAAGCTACAGTCCTCGCTGCAGGTGACCCCGGTTTGAATCCCGTGCCGAGTGGTCCTATCCTGCATTGCTCCCGTCTCTGGCTCCCATTTCCTGTCTCGCTCTACTAATCTACTAGTACTAATACTACTAATAAAGGCAAAAAGCCCCAAAAATATATACTTTAAAAAAAACAAACCGTGGGCCAGAACCGGCCCGCCAAGGCGTCCAATCTGGCCCACTTTCCTTTCTGTCTTCTTTTCCTTCCTACCCTCCTGTCATCTGTCCTTCTTTCCTTCATCCCTTTTTTACTTGTTTCCTTCCCTCCATCCTTCCTTCCTTCATCTTATTTTCCTTTCTTCCTTTCCTTCCTTCCTTGTCTTCTTTTCCTTTCTTCCTTTCCTTCCCAAATCATTTTCTTTCTTTCTTTCTTTCTTTCTTTCTTTCTTTCTTTCTTTCTTTCTTTCCTTCCTAATCCCCTTTCCTTCCTTCCTTCTTTCCTTCCTTCCGTCCTTCCTTCCTTCCTTCCTTCCTTCCTTCCTTCCTAATCCATTTTCCTTCCTTCATTCCTTCCTTCCTTCCTGCCTAATCCATTTTCCTTCCTTCATTCCTTCCTTCCTTCCTTCCTTCCTTGCTTCCTTTTGTCCTTCCTTTTGTCCTTTCTTTCCTTCCTATCACTTATCCCTTCTTTCCATCCTTGTTTCCTTCCGTCCTTCCTTCCTCCCCTCCATCTTTTTATTGGTCCAGCCCACATGAGATCAAATTAGGCTGTATGTGACCCTTGAACGATGATATAGAGAGTGACTTTGTGTTAAATCTGTTTAGTACATTCACCCCACCCCTGTCAGGTCAAACTTTTAGACAGGACAAAGCTTCATCTGCATTAACAAGACACTTGTAGAAATTTTTGGTTTGTTTTTCTAAACAACATTTTAAAATTGTTGGGTGCAATGAACATGGGGGGGAGGTACTGGTAGTGAAGCGTTTGATGTTCATGTCTCATTCATTTTTACGTCTTCACAGCAAAACCTAATTTTAGATTTTTTTGTCTTGTTTTAACCTAAATCAGCATATAACATTTTTACAATGTGACCTCTATTAATTTTTTTAGTATTCTTAAACAAAAACACAATACAGTTTCACAGATTCCCAACTGTCACATACAGTATGCACTAAATCTAATTGCATGGTAGATTTATATTCAACTGAATTTTAAACTGTCCCTTAGTACCTGATGATAAATGACTGTTCTCTGAATGTCGCTGGCTTATATTTGCATATAACAGTACTAATGTGCCACTAAGGCCGCTGTAGAGAGCTGAAGCTGCAGCCACACGAAAAAGCACTACCTCTCAACAGCCACACAAAGAGCCGCCTCAAATAAGAGCTGCCATAACATCAATGGGTGCATTTAGAGGAAGTTGTTTAGTTATTAAGCGACATTGATTTTGCCATGTGAATTTTCACAACTCTACAAAAAGGGACTCCTCTCTCTCTCTCCTCTCTCTCTCTCTCTCTCTCTCCCTCTCTCTCTCCCCTCTCTGTCTGCATCTCTCTTTCTCCCCATCTTTTATGTGTGTGTTCACAGTAGGGCATTCAAGAGCAGTTTAACACTTATTAGCAATTGTAGTGTATTGACATTTATTGTGTATGAGTTGATGGAGCTTAGTTTGTGTCCAAGCAGTAAGCATTAGTTATAGATGATATATTTATATTTTGTCCTGTTATGATATGCAAAAAAAGATGTGAAAAATGCAGGGAAAAAATATGACAGCTTGTCTCTTGATTCTCTATGTCTTAATATCTATACAAATGTATATTTTCTGATATATTTTCAAACTCAAACAGCCAAAACTAACACAATTTCAACCATGTTTATAAATAAATACAGTACAATAAATACAATATCAGTTATTTTGTTCTTTGCCTGCCGTTTCCAAATGTTCCTCTTCTGTAGCAGCTTTAAGACAGGCTACTAGGCATCTATATGGCCTGGATGCTGAGCAGCACTTAGCATAACAGTGATTATTTAGATGCCAGTATAACATGGATTCAGTTAGAGAAGAGGCACAGGTAACACAAGTCAGCAGGATAACTAGCTGTACATATGGAAAATATTGTATCTGATAATGTGTTACTTAGTATTTTACTTGTGTTAAGTATATGTACTCCTTTACTGTTACAGTGATAGGTTTAATTAGTTTGCCTATGAGAGTGATTTCTGGGATTTTGATGTGAATGAACCGGCTTGTGATCTTAACCTCTTCTCAGGTCTCTCTTTCAAAAAAGATCATCTCATTGAGATTTCCCAAATAAATAAAGTTTGAACTAAATAACTAGCAAACTGACAAATATATTTATGCTAATTTATTCTCAGCTTCATTTCAGAGAGAAATATTCTACTTGTACTGACTAATATGTACACATCACTGAGATTAAGATTTGACATAAAACTATGATTATGATCACCTTCTAAATTATTTTGAGTTTCAGACCCCACCCAAGACAGAAAGATATCTCCATCTTCACCAGCTACACCACGTTAATGCATTGACTGTGCAGAGAAAACAGACATTTCCAAAATTATTTTGCGAGATAGCTGCCTGCTTTGGCTAATTTAGATGATTGAAGCATCACATTAGCTTCAGCTAAACTTTAGAATTTATTTTTACACAGAATGTGGACAGCAGATTTTCTTTTACATTCAAATCTCCTCATGGGTATTACATATATAATTACAGCATCCAATATCCAATAAGAATATATGAACAATTTTTTTAAGGTTAAACAACTAAATGTGTAATAGGTTGATAAATACAGGCTTCTTCTACCTGTTTGCCATATTTTACATGTTCCTGGCTCCAACCAAGAAAAATACATCACATTTAAAACCAAACAAGGCTCCAAACTAATCGTGTCCTTTATATTAAAGTTCACTAATCTAGGTATTGTATTTGATGTATGCTAATAAATAATAGTTTAACATTTATTTTAGCCTCAATTTGTTTTGCACTCACATTAACAAATGTCTGTACCAGAAGACAACAAATTCACCGTGTACACATCTACTCATAATCTTAGAGATGATCCTGCACTAAACACTGTGATAATGCATAACCATTGGTTTCTATAACACACTTCACATCCAATAAGTGTTCCACCTCCACTCTGCCACATGCAACACATTTACTAACACCAAATGCTAACCTTCATTACCAGACGCAACCTTGGGAATATCCACTGTCCTTCTTTAAGTCATTGCTTAAACTGTAGTACAAGCACAAGCAGGGGGCTTTTGGTGGATTTCAGAGGACATCTACTCCTTTGTTGTCATCTTCTGTTTATAATTACTCTCTTTTAACGGCTTATTAATTCTGTCATCTTGTGATAACAACGCTGAGATCTGATACCAAGCTCATTTACATGTAAATGCATGGGAGTGTATTGGTAATGGGATTGTGTATGCTATAGAGCTGTCACCTATTCAATACTAGGAGAGGACATACATCCTCCATCCTCACTGCTCATCTGGCTTGTTGTTATTCAATTCCACATCACTTGTCAGTCAAGAGGCCACATGACTGGTTGCCAGGATAGGTGCTTGCTCATGTGGGAAATTTGGGTGTCTTTAAATTAAATTACAGAGTACAAACTAGACCTGCTCTATGTGAAAAGTGTCTTGAGATTAATTGTGGAGCTTTGGTACTATCTAAATAAAGATTATTGTGATTAAGTAATACTAATTATGCACTCTTAACATAATCATTTCTGTTTTGCTGTAATTGGAATAATTATTTGTGAGGACAGTCTGGGGTCTGAGGAGGCAAGAAACAGAGGTACGGAAGACAAAGCAGGCCATGATCATAAATACTGCTATGTTCTATTTTGAAGAATAAATAATTCTAGTTAGTTCAATAGTCAGACTGAATTATTATTATTATTATTCAGCATGACATTGTTTTTACCTTGTGTTCATTTTTAGTCAACAAGGAAGTTGAAGAGGCGGCTCCTTGAAACTGTTTTTCATCACCAAATCCATCTCCTCTCCCACCCACACCTCTCATATTTACTGTCTGACTGAAATGAGCCTTTGGATTCAAAAACAACTTTCTCTAACTTAACTGTGACAAATTGGAACTCCTTATTATTGGCCCCAAATCCCTCACACAGTCCCCCCCACCTCTCCATCACCATTGAAAACTCCACCCTGTCTCCCTCTCCCCTCACATCCGCAACCTTGGCGTGACATTTGACACTAACCTCACATTTGAACCCCACATAAATCAATTTCACCTCCGCAACATTGTCCATCTCGGCCCTCACCCCTTGTTACCTCACTGACCTGCTCCACCCGTAACCTCCGTTCATCAGATGCTAACCTCCTTTTAACCACTCTCATGACCAAGCACTGGACCTTGGGGGACAGAGCCTTCTCAGTTGCTGCCCCCACTTTCTGGAACTCACTCCCCAAATCCCTCTGTGACTGCACTGACCTCATCACATTCAAATCCCTTCTAAAGACCCAGCTTTTTAAATCCACTTTCAATCTTTGGTTGTTTTGTTGTTGTTGCTTTTATTTTCATGTATTCTGTATGGTTTTATTGTTTCTAATTTGACTTTGAGTCTGTAAAGCGTCTGAGTTTTGTTATAAGTGCTTTATAGAATAAATGTAGTATTATTATTATTATCAGTTGCTATTTCTGTAATTCTGACAACCCATATTGCTGCTTTTATCCTATCTACACATGTCAAGCCATTGTGTGTGTGTGTGTGTGTGTGTGTGTGTTTCTCTAATTTATCTAGTCAAATGATTAGCTAGTTTTGGAGGTCGGCCCCCATTGTGTGGATGCTTCTCATTTGCCTTATTTCATGTCTCATTAGTCCTTGGGTGACCTGGAAATTGGTGTGGTCTGCTACTATGAAAGACGTGTCCATTTTCTTATTTCTGCTCAGTGGTGTGAAAAGTGATCCCAGTGGAGGCTTAAACAAGGAGACACAAGGCCAACAATCCTTCTGCAGCTGATCAGGCTGATCTGACACTGTATCACAACCAGGACTATGAAGTTTTATGTTCAGATATTACATCCAGTTACAATTATTGTATCTGTTAACTGTAGGTCTGATAAAGAAAGCTTGAATCATAAAATTGGCGGTTAGCTTCCTCCTGATAAGCCAGTTGGCACCCTGTGTGACATCCCCTGCCATTAATGTGTGAATAGGTGAAATTGAATGTAGTGTAAAAGTGCTTTGAGTGGTCAGAAGACAAGAAAAATAGGTACATCCCATTTAACTGCTTCACAAAAGAGCAATGGCTTGCAGCAGATGTGTGACCGGAGTCAACAGTATACTTATACATTTGTTTAATAAACTGTGCAAGCTTGTCCCATTAAAGTTATTATTATTATTATTATTATTATCATTATTAGCAACTATGCTAAGCTAATATGATAACAAGTTTGCTAACTGACTGTTAGCAAGTTTGTCAGCTTGAAAAGCTGAATTTCCCTCTTCATTAGCTTTTTATTGAACAAAATAGTGTTAAATGGTTAAAGACCATGTAAAGTGAATTCAGACATTTTCTTCTAAACACATTAAATAGGTCATAAATGTATTTCTAAAAAAGGTGTAAAAAGCATTTTAACCATTTAGATTTGAATTGTGGAGCTAGGCTTCACAAACTGTGTTTCAACATTTCTGTGTTCAGGATTTAGTGGATGCAGTGGCGGTTCTAGACACATTTTACTGGGGGGCCAAGGTGGGGCCAGTGTTTAATCAACATTAAAAATGGAAACAAATGATATTTAAACATTAAATACTTTAATTTTGCTTTACATTAAAATCATACAAAAGTTTTTTTTGTACAACAATGAGATAGGGCCATCAAAAATTAGAAATTAAATAATCTTAAATAATCTTGCTCTGATCTGGACTATGTGCATATGTGTGTGTGTGTGTGTGTGTGTGTGTGTGTGTGTGTGTGTGTGTGTGTGTGTGTGTGTATATATATATATAATTTTGTATTTGTAAGGATAAATGTTTACTTTTACATTTTTTCAGTACGTGCAAAATCTGATCGGCACAAGTATGCAATGATAGCATGGAGGGATTATCAAAGGGCTGTTAAAACTGATGCAACACTGGCAGATGTCCTTAACAAAGAACACACTGAACAAGTACAAGAAAACCGAGCATACATTAAAACAATTGGGGAAGTACTATTAGTTACAGCTACACAAAACATGGCTCAAAGAGGACATGATGAATCTGAGGAGTCCAATAACAAAGGGAACTTCAGGGAAATTCTTAGCACAGTTGCTAAAAAAGATTAACCTCCATTCACAATGCAAAATATACTAGCAAGATCATCCAGAATGAGGTTTTGGGTTGCTTGGCAAAAATGGTTTGGTCTGAAGTCATAGAGGAAGTGAAAAACAGTGAGGTCTTTAGTATCATGGCAGATGAGATGAAGGATATTTAAAAAAAAAGAACAGATGTCTTTCATTCTCCGATACTATTATAATAGGGCTATCAAGTAAAGTTTTCTCCATTTTGAATCTGCACAGATAAAGGGAGCAAGACGCTCTGATCCTGTCTCAAGTGTTATACCTGAGTTTGGCTGACTGTTAAACTGTTAGAAAATCGTAATAACTTGATCAATATATTTCATTTTCATTTTGTTATTCAGTCAGCTCAGGGGGGGCCAGGGATATTTTTACAGGGGCACTGGCTCCTGTAGGCCCCCGTGTAGAACTGCCATTGAGTTGTTGCGTCTAAAAATTACGTAACTCAGCGGTGATTAGCATAAACCCTCCCCTGCTGCTGTAGAGGTATAAATACATTCAGCACACACTACTACTACTACAGTCTACAGTTAACTAGTTAGCTGAGTTAGCCGCCAAGCTAGCAGCTGAGTTAGCAGCAGAAAGCTCTCAGACGTAGCATCCATGTTTCTGGTAGAGGTGGTGACTTTGATTGATAGGTGACACTTGGTAGGGGGCGGGGTTTCAACGGACTCAGCGCGCACTCCCACAGCGTTTGGGAGCAGAGAAAGAGACTGATTTTTACACAACTTTGAAGCCTAATTTCATATATTTGGCGATTTTTTTAATCATTCAAATTTAGCAGGGTGGTTAACAACACACTTTTCTGTGGTATGTCAAACTCAGAACACATATTTATTCTTTACACAGACTCTAACAAATGCCAGGGGAAAGTAAACAGAACAGCAGAGAGAATCTCCAGGAGCTATAGTGGCTGACTGACTAATAGTAATTGCTGCAATTCCACTGGAATGAATGGAATTATCTAGAAATAATGTACCGTAAAAATCATCTTATACACCAGTGTGTCCTATTCACCAGTAAAATGCAGCAAGACGTTGGATCTGGATATGATCATAGGTCTGTAAAAGGCTGTCCACACTAAGAACATAACCGTAAAGATAATGGTGGCCTCCTTATGCACTAAATCTGATCGCCAAAAAACCACAAGTGATGGCAGTTAATTGGTGGCAACTTGTGCCCGGGCAAATATGCTCAGTGCCAGGCCTGGACTGCTGGTTGGCCCAAACACTGAGTGACTGGCAATGTGTTGGCACCAGAGTGGTGTTAGTGCAGGTGTTGGTCAGACTGAATTACATGGTGGGTTTGTACAGTAGCTGGAACATGTTTCCATTGCTGGCTGGATTTTTTGTCCACTCATTACAGAGCACGAGCAGCCACCTCTCATTCAGATGACACGTTATCTGCTGCTACAGAACATATGTGTGTCTCACACAATGTGTCTAATAACTTGTTAAGTTAGTTGCTGTTAACCATAACTAAAGTCATGGTTCTAATTACTAAAAACTACAACTGTATCAGTTAGCAGCAATCATTTCTGGTTGCCATTGTGGTTTAGATCACAGACTGAAGAGGACTTGTCAAAGAGGTACACATTTAAATTTGAAATACAGTAGAGGGAATTAATCTCATTTTTAATTGTCACATGATTGCATTGTAACACATTCATTGTATATTAAATTCTATAGTATACTGTTATTGTGGAGAATACCACTGTAAATTTTACAAACTAAAGCGAAATGACACAAGGTCTATTTATGTGGTTTCCAAAGCCTTCAACCACGTCTTGACTTTCCTTAGAGTGGACCACAGAATCAGGTTTGAGGTACAGTTGGGAGGTCAAGGGTCACTGAAGGGTCAGCCAGTCAAGTGACATATAGTACTGTGCAAAAGTCTTAGGCCACCACCATCATACAAACAGAAAATATAGGAACTATGTACACAAAATTTAACATTAATGATGAAATATTATTATTAATTGAGGCTCCATTCCATATAAGTTAAAGAGAGCCAGGTTCTTGCTATTGCTATTCTAATAAAGACACTGAAAAATAATTATATATGGTTATTATAGCATTGCCACGACAACAAATCTAAGGGTGGCCTCAGACTTTTGCACAGTCTGTATATCTGCAGACTAAAGATGATGTGGAAGAGTCAGATTTTTACTGAATTTGACAGATTTTCCTGCTATTTACAGATGATGGGGGCTGAAGACACAGTCCTCTCTGATAAGTCTTAGGCCACCATTACAGTAGTTTTGGCAATGCTATAATGATGATATATAATTATTTCTCAGTCTCTTTATAAGAATACAACCAGATAATACAGGAAATGTGTACGTTGTATTAAAAACAGAAAAGAAAACAGACCTCAGACCTCCCCTTACACTGGAGCAATAGCAGGAACCTGGCTCTCTTAAACCTAAATGGAATGGAGCCTCAATTAATAATGATATTTAATAATTAATGTTACATTTTGTGTACATATTTCTTGTATTTTCTGATTGTATGATGGTGGTGGCCTAAGACTTTAGCACAGTACTGTGATTTGAGTGGGTGAGTGACTGTATGCATGTGTGTAGATGATGTGTGTGCATGTGTGTGGGGGTGTATGTGTGTCGGGAGGGAGGGGGGGGGGTTTGAAGACACCACATATTCTAATTTTATTTAAATGTTAGGAGTGAAACCATGCTCCAGAAATAGCCTACATACAATCAGATATACAGATGTGAAGAAGCAGCTGCTATTTCAATCAGGAGAGACAAGTGAATAGAAAGATATTTATTGTGAATATATGATGAACAATTTAGTAAATGATGACGTCTTTGGTGCTTGAACTCCATGAGGAATTTTCCCTGGACGGCTGCATACATCTGTAGATCCCCATGAAGTCTGGACAATGGTGGTGGTGATTGCTGATGGTCTGAAGAGAAGATGCAGCTAGGAATGGACTGCAGATCCTGTAGAGAATGGTGGAGATGGGGAGGTGGTGGGGCGCGCGAACATCTGTATGACAGGTCTGAAGCAAAGAGAGAGAGGCACATTTAAACGGACCGCTACAAGATGATAGGCTGAGGCTGAAGTGTAGCGTTTTGCTATTGGTTGCCGCGATTGACAGGTGACTGGCAACAAGAGATAACGCCCTTGGACATAGAAAACTATGGGTCTGTTAGAAACAGCATTCTTTCCTACTACTTTTTACTACTACCTCGGTGGCTTCAAGTTAGCTACAGCGAGGGTATGTTCGCTTCCTGTTTTCAAAATAAAAGCACCAACTCTATCGTTATGGTTTTCTCAATAATAAAAGGTAACGGGTGTTTTATTTTGTGAAAATTACTGGAAGTGCGTTACTCGCTACGGCTAACTTGAGTGGCTACGAATTCGCAGGAACAAAATTTTAAACAGGTGTTATTTACTTTCTGCCTAAAAAGGTTAGAAATGTGGATAAAGTGTTATATTTACAGAGTTAGAGCTAAAATGAAATCAGCTTCAGCCTGCTGATTTCAGCTTGGGTAGGGACGAAATGCATTGTGGGTTATCGTGTAGTTTGCTACAGTTTAAACATCTGTTTACTATCTGGTCGTTTAGTGTGTAGGATGGAAATATGTAGTATAGAAGTATGTAGGATAGAAGTATGTAGTATGTAGTATTTAGTATGCAGTTTCGAACACAGCCTAGGTAATAGATGAACATGCTTGAAGAAGGCAGGAAAGTTACCAATTATGTTTAGTTTAGAGTCTTCCTGAACTGAACTGAACTTTGGCTAGCTTCATTTTCACATGACTGCCCTGCACCTCTTTTTCATAATCTGTAAGGCATTTCTAGTTGGTTTTTTTAGCTTTTTTATTTTTATTCACTCAAGACTTTTGATCAAGATTTTGTGCTGCTTTGTCTGGATAGTATGCTAATGACCCTGACCGCTACACCTCTCTCCAAATTATGGAGCTGGAGAATGCTGTGCTTTGCAAACTGAGTGTCAGAAGTCAGGCCATTAGAAGAGTCTGTCTTCATTTGAGCAGGTGTGTGGACTGTTAAGCTGAAGCCAGGGTTCTTGCTGTCTGAAGTAGAGCTGCCTCTGTCCAATTCATTAATATATATCTTCATTTAACAAGCAGCATGCTTTGTTTTCTAAGCTACACTCTAATGCACTATCCTCACACTAGAAAAGTTATAAGTCTGTAGTTTTCTTAACAGTGATAAAAGCAGCATAAACTTAAAAATGCCAGTATAAATACTAAAGGTACTGATTTATTGAATGTGATGTAGCTGAAAAGTCTCTGGGCTCTGGAACTCCAAAGTTTAAATTGGAAGACTGATTACAAAGTCCCAATTTGATGCATGCATGCAAATCCCAAATAAATCTGTTTCATGTAACTGCAGCAGCAGTTCATACGGAAAATGTTAATGAATAGACTGAACCCAAACTTAATGGCCCCTGCCTAAAACAATTCCTTTGTGGAACTGTATGTGTAAAAGCAAATGTAATAGTTTCAGATTGCAGTTTAACAGAGTAACAAAATGAGCACTCACTGGGCCTGATTTACTAAAGTTTTGCCTGTGTAAAAACGTGTGCAAAAAATGTACAAGCTGATCTACTAACGCAGCACACTGAGATTTGTGTCTTTCAAATGTGCAAGATAATAGGCACTGTCCATTTAGTACATTTTTGCAAAAAAAAATGCAAATATGTTATTTAGCGCACGCATTGTGATTTACCAAACCTGAAGGTATGTTTTCTGACGGTAACTGCGTCTATAAATAAAACCTTTGAAGGACATGTATTAACCTGCTGCACACTGCACACAGATGACTTCTGTTACTGTAGAGAGGAGGAGACGGAGGCACAATGACATAATACGTACAGGACGGAGTTTTTCTACCTGTGTTAATATTTTTGGTTTTACTAACAACATTGACTTTGTCTTTTCTGGTAATATTAGTTTTTGTTATAACTCGATATATTAGTTAACCTCTTCCACTAGAACCTGCAGCTTGCAGCTTTCTGCTCGTCCAAACTCTCCAATCAGACACAAAACCCTCATTTAAATACTGCTGTCTGCACCTGTTTTCATTTACACAGTTATTCTTAGTAGATCGCCTGCAAAACGCACGTGTTGGGGCCAAAATATGCTTTAATTCATATTATTTTTATGATCATTTATTGTTACAAATTATTATATAAAAACCCTTTGTTTACCTGTTTAGATAGACTTGGGGAATTATTTCTTTTGTGCTTTGCTGGCTTCACTAGGGGTCGGAGCAGAGGTAATTTAAGAAGTGATTAATATCACCTGGCAGCTGACATGGATGAGAGTGCTGGAAGCGACAGTTTTTTGACTGCAAAGGGCAGATCGCCTATTCTTTTGTTTTGTAATCATATTAATAAATAGTTGAAGTGACTTTTGGTTTGCGGCTGTCTTTTGTTTTGGTTCTCAATCGCAAGTTCACTCACTCAGCAGAGGAAGATTTGAATTTTGATGCCACAACATTAAGTCAAAAAACTCTGCTACGATCAAAAGGAAAAGAGAAAACACAAATTCATCACAACACGGACACACTGTGGCACAGGACACAAGCCAGACAGGAGGAGACCGGTCATGAGTAAAACAAACAAACAAACTCGTGGATGAATGAACTGACATATGACACCATTTATGGAATTCCGGAAATGTTATGATGAGCATTAAATGGAAAGTGGTATGAACCAAACGGAGGAGTGCAAATAAACATGTCTGTGGGATAAAGACGTCATAACGAATCCTGCGCCGAGCGGTCCTATTCTGCGTGACATTCCCCCCTCTCTGCCTCCAGTTTCCTGTCTCTCTCTACTGACCTGTACATTAAAGGCAAAAAGCCCCAAAAAATATACTTAAAAAAAAAGCTTTGCAGAAGGTGGATGAGCCATGTTAATGAGTGTTTGAAAGCATTTCATGAAACTGTTAGTTTGCTGTACATGACTCTGTGCAAATGCTCTTATCAGAGGGGGAGAAAGAGGAGGATCATGTGGACTGGTATGAGCCCAGAATGACTAACTTTGAATATTGGCTGAAAGAGGTTGAAATGTGGAAAAATGTAAATGTAAATGTAAATGTAAAGGACAGTTACATTTACATATTCACATCGAAGTCCTTTAACCCTGACACTGTTCCTCTCAAATGGGACCCTGTAGAGCTGCTTCATGGTGATGTTGTGTTTTCCCAAGATGCGTCTGATGGTGGTGATGCTCACATGATTTATGTTGTTGAACACTTGCCTGTCTGCAAGTATTTTTGTTGTAGCTGGTGTAGACAGATGGTATTTCTTACAGTACTTTACTGGATATACTGTAACATCCACTGTACTGAAACATCTCAATATAAGTAATCATTGTATGTTTCACAAAAACCACTTTGGCTGCAAAAGGAGCATTAGCACCCTGCAATACCCTGTACACGTGATGTGGTAATGTGATATACTGTAGTACAGTGCTGTAAATACATATGAGTAGAGTAGAAGGTAGAGAGGTGAAGACATACCTGTTTTCCAGTCGGAATGTTCTTATTACAGATGCCACAGTGAAGCGGCTTAGATGTGGGTGGACTCTCTGCCCAGCGTCCATCATAGTCAAGCCATGGTTGATGACATGGTCCACCAAAGTTGCTCTTATATCATCAGAAATAGGGGTCTGTGCATGGCCTCGTCGACCTTGACCTTGTCGTCCTCCTCGTCCTCCTCGTCCTCCTCGTCCTCCTCCTCCTCCTCCTCCTCCTCCTCCTCCTCCTCATCATCATCATCATCATCATCATCATCATCCTCTTCCTCTTCCTCTTCCTCTTGCTCTACCTATGCCTCTTGCTCTCCCTCCATCCATGCTTGCAAAGTTCTTGAAATGGCTAAACTGAGGGCTTTTTGTAGCTGGCTGATTGGTGTTTAGTTTTGCAAGTAAGTGCCTTCAGGTGTGTATTTGAGTGGTTGCAATTACCTGATGTGTTTTGTATTTTGGATACATGTGTTTTCCTAATGGCACCCTGAGATTTCATTTTTGAACGAAGTGTCTCATGTATGATATAGAGTGTAGTAGCAGGACCAAGTGTGTTGCAGAATTGCAACTAGAGTGCAAAGCAGCTCTTTTGTTTAATGTATGGGTACATGTGTTTGAGGTATGGTAACAAAAGCTTCAAGTTGTGTTACTTAAGTCTAAGCATGGGTCTATAGTGTTCAAGCAATGGGCAAAAACTGTAATATCACCTGGCAGCTGACATGGATGAGAGTGCTGGAAGCGACACAGTTTTTTGACTGCAAAGGGCAGATCGCCTATTCTTTTGTTTTGTAATCATATTAATAAATAGTTGAAGTGACTTTTGATTTGTGGCTGTCTTTTGTTTTGGGTCTCAATCGCAAGTTCACTCACTCAGCAGAGGAAGATTTGAAGTTTGATGCAACAACAGCATGCATAAGAAACCTTATTTGTTTTACCTTTATTTAATCCTGCAAGTCAACGTTGTTTTGTTTTTTAGTAAAACAGAATTGCTTAATATAGTGTGTATGAATTGTCCATTTATATTTATTTTACCCTTAATCAGGCAAGTCATTAAGAACTAACGTACTGTATAGAAGATTAATCTGAGAACTCTATTCAATCTTAGTTATTATTATTATTATTATTGTGAGTGTGTGAGCGAGAGTGAACCCCCCTACCACCACCACACAAACATAATATTCACATTTGTATTCATAATGTTGATATTAAAGTTATATCCATGAAACGTTAACATTATAACTTGATTCGTGTAGGCTTCTAACTAACTTCTGAGTCTTACAGTAGCCTATAAACTTGTGGAGTCAATTATACCGATACGATGAACATGTAACTGCAACAAAGTTCATAGAATTATGTGTAAACGACGTATGTGGAGTTTTTTAGGCTTTTATTTTTGTTTTCGCTCGGAGCAGTGATTAACTTTTGTCGGCCATCTTTACTGCAGCAAGGTACTTGCGTATCCTCAAAAAAAAAAGTAATTTCTGGTATTCTACGTCACTTCCGTCAAGCCAGAGGCTTTTGTCACATCATGGGCTTCTGCTCCGGGGCTGCAGTTGGATGGTATTGACAGCTAGTGAAGTTACTGGTAGTCTCATTTATGGTCTAATGTTAAAAACAGTGTGTTTGTGAGTGGGTGATGTTAAAAAGGAGGAAGAGGAGAAAGAAAATGAATATTTTAATGATGTCTTTATGTGGAGCATTCGATGTGTGTTGCTCTAGAATAACGCCAAAGCCGCATTAAATGCGACTTGACTCTTCAGATTGCGGTCACATTCAAATAATGAAGTTTTATAACAAAGTTCAGCAACGGAGACCTTCTCAATTTCCGCATAAGCAGTACTTAAGTCACACCCTATCCGCTCTATCCCCCTTCGTCTCATTTCGAATATACGACAGCTGCGATCAGTCATCCCAGCTTCCCGGAGCCCTCAGCCTCTTTTCCTCCGACAGCGCCACCGTCATCAGGCAATCGCCTCTCTACTTCTCCAGGGGAAGATCCTGCTCCCGGTGATCCGGAGCCGCTGCTCCTCCCCGCCGCCCCCTCTCCATCCCGCTTGAGGTCCGGTAGCCAAGGCCATCGGTGAAATGACCGCAGCCGGCCGCAAAATCTGCTGCCAACTTTCCGACCGTCAATCAGCTTCGAAAATATTGCCATTGCCTGCCTGACGCTCGGTGCGTCAGGCAGGCTCAACCCGCACGGACTCAACCAGTTGAACTGCACTTTTCACCACCCAGATTGAAAGTCCACACTCTTCCAACTTTAGATGATCTACAGCAAAACACCACACTTGCCCTCCATGCGAGTCCGCTGCAACGCTGATGACGTAATCGCACGCTACAGGGCCGTCCTCAGCTGCCTCATTCATTCATTCATTCATTCGTTTGCTCATTCATTCACTTGTTCATTCATTCACTTGTTCATTCATTTGTTCATTCATTCGTTCACACGTAGGATTGTAATTAGAACCTTAGCATAAGTTCCTCTTCTTACGGAAGGCCATCTCTTTTTCTATGACTAGCAACGTATCCGTTAATTGTTGTAGCCATCCTTTTGGGGGCACGAGTGGTCAAAAAATGAATATTGCCATATACTCCGAGCAGACGTAGACATCATTAACAGAGGCCGTTCACGCAACTCCGACATCATGTCCTAAAGATAGAACAACCAATCCAAACATACATCAGCAGAAATCAACTTTATCATTAAATTGTCCTCCGGAGCTCCATGTCCTAGCTTTTCCCACTCTCACATCCATATGTTAATTAAAGGACTCTGTAAAGCTGAACCTCATCCCACGGCAAAACGTTCACCTCTCACCTCAGACTGTCTCACACACCGTATCAGAACCCTCTGCACCGGCTACCTAGAATCCATGTTCCTACTAGCATTGTTTGGTTTTGAGTCCACCATCTATGTGTTTTATGAAAACACCCAAAATGAACAACTTTATTACTATAAACTAATTATATAGACAGCATTTGTATAGGAAAGATTTTGTCCCAAGCTTTTTGATCCATATAAACATTTTCCAATATTTTGCTAAATCTGATTGGTGCACTGTCTTCTGGATGTCCATTTCAAAATAGTCAAAAAAGCACAGAAATCTTTTATGTGAAAGCTAAATTCTCAAAATAATGTGTAGAATCCCATCCATCATATGCGAAATAAAGTACAAAGCAGATAATTAACATCCACATTGTCATCAAATATATAGAAAAACACTCATGCTCATGGTTTAACATCTTACTAAGACACTTCATGTTGCTTGTCACCTTATTTGTCTGTGAATTATCTGTACATTATTTAAAGTGTTAGTATATAACTCTGTCCATCCACCCCAACCTCAAAGTGATAAATGTGAACATAATCAACCAATCAATCTTTATTTATATTTCAACAAATATATCACAACAAAAGTTATCTCAAGGAACTTTTCACATAAAGCAGGTCTAGACCGTACTCTTTAAAAGTATTTAAAATTTAGCTCAGTTGTCCATGTCTGCTCTGTGTTTGTTGTGAGTCAAGCGTACCGGCACACTGACGCATTGTGTAGTAATGCAAACATAGAATTGAAGTGAATAGATTGGCCACATTAGCAGATACCCAATCTAGCTATTAGAGTCTATATCGATATCTGATATTAAAATCGGATCAGTGCATCCCTAGAGCTAACCAAGCAGTTTTAGCACCGACTGTAACACACACTTGCTAGTCTATTACAGTCTGTAGAAGCTGCTGTTACACCAGGGCACCCTCCATTCATAAAGAATATTGGATCCTGTGAAAAAGTAATGATCTTTATAACATGCCCCAACCCCACATTATCAAATGTAGTAAGAAATGCAGTTTAAATTCTTTCTGCCTCTTTTTCTAAACCTTTATGAAACATGTACTGTACAAGTACTAACATGTTAAATCCAGTGATATACTCCAACTACTTTGCATTACCTCACCTTCATATACCCTTCACTATCTGTGGCCTCTACTAAGTTGCCATGTGGGTGTTTATTGTGAAGCATAGACCATGTCCATCGACTTCTGCTAATTGAACCACGGGAGCATTTCTCCTGGAGAGCACAGTGAGTACACTGATCAGCTGGGGACATTCACACTGTCCTCCATAAGTATCCCCGACCATCATCCTCTCACTGTCCCACTGTTTACTATTCTACTCCCACTCCCAGCAGGAACCACAGATGGAAACCATTTCCTTTGCCTTTCCTCCCAGATTCCTTTGCCACATGACCAAAGTCATTTGCACTACAGAGACATGTTCAAAATACCCCCCACACAGCTCTATCCAGACTCCCAGAAGAAATTAAAAACAGCCCAACTGGCGGCTTCTATCACGTCCTCATCGATGCTACTATGCAACTGTGACAGTCCCCACTGGACACAGACATACATGGGTGCTTTTTAAGTTCACAATGCTTCAAATAGAGGGATAGAAAAGTGAGCGCTCTCATGAGGAATCGAGCAGGGGGGTGAATAAAGAGATGTAGCAGCACCTTATGGAAGAATATGAAGGGTTGCTGCCGATTGTCTTCCTGTTTTTACATTGAAAAACAACATTTCCAGGTAAAGGAAGTATATTTTCTAAAAATATGTTTTCTGAAAGTATATTTCAAATGCGTTATTTCACTTTTTTTTTATATTTAAAATTAATATAATTGAAATTGTGTTAAATTGAATGCTCTTAAATTGTACAATGAAAGCTGCACTTAAAGCATACTTAAATACATTTGTAACCCAGTAAGAACAACACTTAATTGACTACTGTACTCAGGTTCAACTCAAGGAGTGAGGGATGGGTTAGTGTAAAAGGTAAAAACAGGATATTTATTTTCACAATCAACAAAAAGTGAAAGCACAGTTCAGATTTAAATCCCAGATATATAAAAGAAATAAAAGAACTGAAAGAAAAGTGTCTCTTTACAGCTTATTGCTGTCTGATATCAATGTTCATCAAAGTCCAGTCCAAAGAGCTTAGTTTGTATCCATGTCCGTCCAAGTGTATTCAATGTGTGTGTGCTACCCAGGTAGAATGTGTGTGTTTGTTTGTGTTTGCTTTCTGCGCAGCTTAGATCTTATCTGCTTCAGGCATGAATCTTCAGGATGATGATGAAGATGGAGAATTCCATATACTCTCTAACCCTGCCTCACGTCAGACAGGAAACCTGGTTGGAATCAACACTGTCCCAGTATGCAGATCCAGTAACTCAAAAAAAGTGTAAGTTATAATACTGACCACAAAAGGAATGATGAACTATATCCTGAGACATTAAAACCATAGACATCATTGTGTTTTTCCCTTTTTTTAACAGTATTAATAAATCATGTTACACAAATGATCCCTTATCTCTAATCAATCATGTCTCTCTCATTCATATTCATCCTTATGTATTTTTAATAATCTCAACATGAACTTAAACATATTATTTATATCAGAAAAAAAGAAACGTGTACAAATCATGAGCATTAGCCCATGTATAGCATACATTTAACTCTCCAACATTGAACATGGTGCCTATAAATGACACAGTAAAAATGACCCGTTTCTCACGTGAAATAAATGCATTTCTAAATCAAAAAACAAAGCATGTTCACTCAATATAACAGCTCAATAACATTTACACTTGACTTTGATGATAAGAAAAGTGAAATATTTCTTAATCATAACCAAAAAATTACATGTCTGTTAGTGACGTAGCATGCGAAACTAGTAGAAGTAAGAAAGCAAATCCTCCAGTCACAGTGGTCCGGAACTCTCTGGTAACAACTTCGGACACGTACAGACTCGTAAATATGAGAACAAACACTATTTCTTCTATAAAATGTCATCAGCTTTACTCGTGGCTGTAATGTGATCTCGTTAGCATCAGGCTTAGCTGGGGTGATCTCAGCATGCAATGCTCACGTCTACTGGATGCACTACATACCTATCACATACATAAAGCGCCCTCTTGCGGCTATTAAAAACAACTACAGTCATCTTGAAACCTCATAAATTCAGATATTAAAATGAAACTTATTTACTATGAGGCCAAACAAACAAATAATAGGTCATTAAACCCAAAGCTGTACTTTCATAGGGGTTACACATTGAACATATTCTTTCCTGTATTTTGGGGTACCTTCACCCACCAAAATAGTAAAATGTCTAAACCTGTATCATCTTAATTTTGGAAACTGACTGATTTCATGCGGCTTTGTTCCTCTCTCACCACTGACTCACTGGAGCAGAATGACACCCAGAGGTGATGTTGATGTACGTTTGTGTCTCTTTATTATAGTCTACAATGACGCTGGAAAAGCAGGTTGTCTGTGTACCTTTGCACATCACATTTCAGCATCTGCTGTATGTAAATACTGGAACATCACAGCAACTAGTGTCCCAAAATACTACTCATACAGAATAAAACATACAGCAGTAACAAGTCATCAATATTGATTTTCATAAGCTGCCGACACAGCTGGAGCGCACAGCGTGTGCTCGACACAGCTGTTTATAGGACGTTACTGTTCATAAGTGTGGATGCTTACATCATTATTGTTCTTGGTGTGGACGGCCCTTTATAAATATAGGTATTTAAAATGAGTAACCATAGCAACAGAGAAAGCCTCTGTTAACAGTTTTGCATTGCAATTGAAACACTTGAGTGTAGTCCTTCAGCGCCTCATTCTGAACACCACATCATGATGAATATAACAGTAACACACAAGGTGCAACAAGTACACTTCCCCTCTCAACTTACTGGAACTTTGTAATCATCTCACATCCCATTCTCTATTCAACCAGCTAGTTCAGGCTGCAGCTGGCAGCAGCATAGACTGTATAAAAATCTTTTTTGATTGGTTTGTGGACTTGCGTTTTAAAGCCTCAAGTTAGAAAGAATTAGAACGATTGCAGGTTTAAGGCACTTCTGCACTGACTTCACTTTTCAGCATTAATACAGACATAAATACACTGAAAAAAATATAAACAACACATTCATAAATAGTGTACTTTAAATACATATTACATTGTTACATGTACATCGTTAGTGGCGTTGTTGATTCTCTTTAAATTAAATTAAAGAGTACGGTCAAGACCTTCTCTATGTGTAGTGCTTTGAGATGACTTTTGTTGTGATTTGGTGCTATATAAATAAAGATTGACTGATTGATTGATTGATAGTTCCCCAGCTGTAATCAGGGGAGGATTAACCCTAACACTAATTGAATCAACATATTATTACTTATTACATTTAGGAACAGCAGCAACTTAGCCATAAAGTAGTAGACCATGTAAAGCAGAGCGGGGCATACACACCATGTGGAAAGCCTTCCTAGAAGAGTGGAAGCTAGAGGGGGAACCAACTCCTTATTAATGCCTATGGATTTAGAATAGGATATCATCAAAGCTCCTGTAGGTGTAATGACCAGGTGTTCCATTAGTTTTGTCCATACAGTCTACCTTTATTTCCGTCGTCCTCTTCTGCTTATCCGGGGTTGGGTTGCGGGGGCAGCAGCCTAAGCAGGCGTTCCCAGGCCAGCCGAGAGACATAGTCTCTCCAGCGTGTCCTGGGTCTTCCCCGGGGTCTCCTACCGGTGGGATGTGCCCTAAACACCTCACCAGGGAGGCGTCCGGGAGGCATCCTAATTAGATGCCCGAGCCACCTCATCTGGCTTTATTCTCACCTTTATTTCCATTTAATTAAATGAAAGAAAGGACAAATATTTAGCCGGGTTTAACAGGTTTAAAGACAAAAGCTTGGAAGATTTTCCACTGGTGTGATGTTAATTATCTGAAGACTAGAGTGTTAATTATTCACTATTGTTTAAATAAAGGAAAGGAGCATCACCAATTTTAATCAAAAATCTGAAAGAAAGAACAAGGAACTGTACTAGCATCATGAATAATGTTATAATTGTAAAGCAAAATATGAATGTTGAAATAATCTCTCTCCACGGCCAATTTTTGCTTGTCCTTCTTGCAAGGAGACTCAAAAACAGACAATCCCTTGTTTGCAGTGTAATTTTCTTACAAGTTGTAAATTACAATAGAAGTCAATGTATTTCTTAGCTGTTTAATAAACTGCAGTTGTTAGTCTCATGGCCAGTAGAGCAGAGGAGGGACTGGACACCTGGATGGTTGAGTTGACGAAAATCTGAAGTAAATGAAAATAAAGAAATGATTCCTGCTAAAGCTTAGCTCTGTCTGTGTATCCACCTGCCTCTCTCGATAAGCCAGTTTCCCATAATCCAAACATTACTCTCTTCGTTTTCCCTCAACAATACTGACAATTGTTTATCAGATTTATGGCCCATCAAGGATCTGTGGCCACTCATCTTCTGCCACATAATGGGGAACAGGGGCTCAGAATGAACGATGGGTGCTACCTCTATACATTCAGCTATATATTCTGGGCATCCACTGCCTTGGTCCCTGTTTGGTTAGTGAGAAGTACAAGTTCCTTCTCTCCATGGAAGTAACTGGAGAGAACCTACAGCACAACACAGGGAACAGTTTCATAATCTTAATGTGGATATGCCTAATCCAGAGAGTCCATCCTATAATGGGGGCCTTGTCTCAATCAGAGTCCAGTACTCCCATCTGTGGCTCAGCCTGTGCTGCTCGCCGTTGATCCAAAGCAGAAGCAGCTTGGTACAAGCAGTAAACAAACAACCACTGGTGGGCAGTCAGAGGCCCACTCACACACACACAAAATAAGCAGCCAATTCAAGTTATCTTGATCTATGGCTCATCAGAGATCTCTGATCACTCGCCGGTCCATCTCCATCTGATCACCCACTCTGTGAGGCTGCCACATGGCCTATCAAGGATCTCATTTCTGCTTGGTCACACACACTCTTAAGGCTGCCTGCCACACTTCGGAGAAGAGCCACGATCCGATAATACAAACTAAATTTGTATAATCTACAGCAAGTAGATTAAGCTCTTCATATCAAAACTAAACACACACAATGAACGGAATCAAATCAGCACACAATAAAGACATACACTGATCAGCCAAAACAATTAAAACCATTGACAGGGGATGTGAATAACGTTCATTATCTTGTTAAAATGGTTGATTATAGGCAGCAAGGGAACAGTTATTGAAGTTGAGGTGTTGAAAGCAGGAGAAATGGGCAAACGTAAGGATCCTAGTGACTTTGACATGGGCCAAATTGTGATGGAAAACTGGGTTGGTGCATCTCCAATATGGCATGTCTTGTGGGGTCCTGGTATGGGTATGCAGTGGTCAGTACCTATAAGTAGTCCAAGGAAGGACAACTGATGAACCTGTGACACGGCCATGGATGTCCAAGGCTCACTGATGCATGTGGGAAGCAAACACTAGCCCACCTGGTACGATCCATCAGAAGAGCTATTGTAGCACAGGCAATGATAGACAGGTGTCAGAACACACAGGCAGTTTGCTGCGTATGGGGCTACATAACTGCAGACCTGTTGGAGTGCCCATACTGACCAATATCCACCGCTAAAAGCACCTACAATGTTTATCATAAATCTCAGAAGCTTTCTATCCATAGAACACCGGAAATCCCTCTATGGCCGTCCAAACTCAGAGGAAATGAATTGGCAGACAAATGGAGTTGATGGCCAGATGGTTGTTGGTGGTGGCAAGCTGACATTTAAGATTAGACGATGTGTTAGTGAATCTATATACTGACCCATAAGAACATGACAGCAGAGCAATTCAGCTGACACAATGAGCCAGCCAGCAGAGTTTTTTACTGTGATGTGATCCATGGAAAGTGCTAACAAAATGATGTAATTTCTCATGTCAACAAAACACTCCACATGCCTTCATTGCTCAGGTTCTGGCATTCAGCCAGTAACTCAGGGCTCTCTTTGAAAAACCTGGGATTCTGTCATGCAGGCTTTCATGGAAAATATAATGGGATTTGATCACATTCCATTTTTTATTATATTTTTTGGAGCATTTACATGACAGTAGAGAGTAGATAGAAATGGGAGAAAAAGGACTAGGAAGTCACAGAGAACAGTTGAAAAAGTGTGTGTGTGTGTGTGTGTGTGTGTGTGTGTGTGTGCGTGTGTGTGTGTGTCCATGTAGCCCAACCCCATACTTATTTCAACTGGAAAATTAGTGAGAAAGCCAACTGTGGCAGATACAGTAAGTTTAGTTCTATCTGTAGTTAGATTCAGGCAACAAAACACTGCTTAACGATAGAAGAGGGTATGATTGTAGTTTCAGCTAAACATTTATAAAATAAATAGTATATCAGTATATCTATATATATATATATATATAAAACAGTATCTATCCCTCTATCCTGTTGTGTATCTCCCGAAGCCTTTGATTATTTCAGTATTTAACAAATATCATAATGTCTCTGTAACCTTAACCTAATGCTGGCAGTGCCCAAACATAAAAAAATGCTGTATTTCCTACCAGCAGATTTTGTATTGCAAGAATGAATATTGCATGAAAAACGAATGAAATACATAATTAATCTTTTGAACGTTTTCTGTAGAAGACAATCTGAAGATGATAATATAATGAAGATATGGTCATTAAACATGTTTCCTCTGTATATGAATGCCATTGCTAGGAAGGGGGCGTCATGTGGTAAATCACATAAATCCATCAGTTACATGTACTATCTCTTAAGTGCTAACCAGGGAGCCAAAGTGATAAAATCACTGCTGTCCTGTTTCCCTGTATTGATGTGCACCCACATACTGTCAGACAGCTGTGAATCCTAATATAACTTCTTAATGACTAACCCATGATGTATCTGTGTTTACACTGAAAACAATAAGGTCCATGTGCTGTGACACACCACTGGAGTGTAGCTGTCTTAAGATCAGTTTGGCATGATCATAGAACTCATTAAAAAACAAACAAAAAATCCCTCAGTACTATACAGAATTAATTATTTGTAGTGTATAAAGCATATCTAACACACTATAATATATTTCCTTTATGAATTTAATTACGCTTTCAACATATTCATAACACTTGACAAATGTTAGCATATCAATGACACTTATGATTTCCTTAATTCAAAAGTACACAACAGACACAAATGTCAACCTCAAACTAAATTTAGACAAGAGCTCATTATCTCAGGCTTATGTCTGTATTGTTAAGTGAGAGCTTCTTTATCACAGCTGACTGACTCAAAGAGACAAACAATAAAACCTGTGATAGAGAGGAGGTTATTTGGAATATGATGCCAATCACAGCTCGGGTTTCATACATACATTTGCATACAAAATGAAGTGTAAATCAACACTTTCCGTGACATCCTCTGAACTACCCTCACACTCACAATGAAAATTGAGTTCAAGCTGTAACTGTGTGAGTGTACAGCAACACATCAGATGGTCTTTGCTTTATTGTGCAATTTACCACAGGTCCTGGGTGAGTATAACTAAATTAGCATAGCGAGAGGGATGAGGTAGTGTTTGAGGAGAGAGGAGATGATAAAGAGTTAGAGAGTGTACAGCAACATGATAGTCTTCCCCATATGCTGTGCTAAATAAACCCAATACATCCCATAGACTGAACTAATTAACAGTTTCTTAGCTGACAGCAAATGCTGTCAACAGAACATTATGGGGAGTGCATTTAAAAACTTGACAAAGTCAAGCTTCCCTGCAGGCAGTGAGCTGTGATGCTAAATTGCGAGGTGTCTTCTTGTCGGAGGGCAGATGGGAAACAAAAAGGGCCATCTGACAACAAGAAGGAGCATTGTCAGGTGAAAGCATGAAGATGAGATGATAAGCATCAGTATACAGTCACTGACCTGCATCCTGCATCTTCTGCAGCAAATGTGATTTGCATAGGTGTCATCATGTGACTTAAATATAGAACATCAGTCATGTCATAACAGATGGAGATATAGGAGAGGAGGTGCTAACTGCTGTCTATATTCAAAGATGGTTTCTGGTGTCAGATGTGAATGTCCTCAACCTTGCTGCAGTCATACACTGACTCCTGCTCAATGACCTTTGACCTCCTCCCAGTTAGTGCTATGTTGCTTACAGTCACTGCTGTTTCACCAATATAAGATGTAGGATGTATGAATTCACCTACCAAATGCTGTATTGAAACCTGAGCCATTTCCATTCACTGAAGAATGTAGCGAGATGCCACTGAAAGCTCTAACATGGACCTTTGAACTTAGATTATTTGTTTATACTATCCTCTCAAGGTCGGTAATGACCGTCCATGCTCTAAAACCTGCCTGGAGGCAGGTAGATAAAGTTTGCCTGACCCTCATCATCCACCTATCACAACATCTGTTGCTCATCATAAATTAGCAAGTCAGAGAAATTCCAGTGCACACAAAGGATATCAGGGTTTCCTGCAGACCTTATTTGGCCAGGCGCCCCGCCCGGCCTGAAATCTCGAGCGCCCGGGCTACAATGTCGGGCAAAAAAAAAAAATGCAATGCATGCAAGCGACACGGCAGCGCTTGAGAACTAATCTACCAGCGCACATAGATAGATTTGTGTTGTAATGAATTAATGTTGATTCTCTAGTGCTGCGCTGTTTGCCTGCAGTGCATTCTGTCTCACATTCACACACACACACACACACACACACACACACACACACACACACACACACACACACACACACACACACACACGCTACCAGTTCTCTGTCAATCACTCACGTTTGACAGCTCACGTCTCGTCTCACTTCAATACCAGTTAAGTTTTCCTCCGCTCGCTTTTATGTCGGTCCGTAATTATTTATAGTCAGTAGAGATTCTGGTAAACTTTATTCGTAATAGACCCGGTGCTTTTGTTTTGTTCAGACAGTGTGACTTGCGTCGCGCCTCTCACTGCCGTTTTTTTTTTTTTTTTGGTTCGCCAATTCATTAAAGTGACACACACACACACACACACTAATCAACATTATGTTTAACATTGTCTATAAAAGAAAAAAAAGAACATTAGGTATTAAAACTAAATAAATAAATAAATAAAGACCAATGGGTGCACTGCTTGTCATCTGGACTCCAAGCTCACGTAGCTTCACTTGACAGCTGTCACTCTGAGGTGATTGATGACCAGTTCGACCAGTCGCATCAAGCCAAAAAGGTAACGCCTACTATGTAATCTACTGGTATGCGATTGATCAGTAGTAGAGTACATGAGACATAGTCTTTTAGTTAAGAAACTGGGGTAGCCTACACTTTAAATTATAAACATATAGTCTGGAATTTGGGCATTCATGCTGAAAGCATTCACACTATTGTTCTTCCTCTCCGCCATTTTGTTTCTACTTTTTATTCTTACTACTTCCACCCTTTTCTGGCCTAGCATGCTATGACTTTTCTCTTTTCAACTATTCATACTTTTTGCAATATTCAACTATTTCCCATAGAGAATGCATTGGAACAGTCTTCAAAATCTTCAAATCTTCTTACTTCTTTGAGCCTCTAAAGCTTCAGCATACTTTCTGCTAGAGACTTCATTCAAATTCTAAACTGTAGACACATTTTTTAAGTGTTCCTCTATGACTCAGCTTATTGATATCTTCAACAGTTTCTGATATTTGACCGTTTTAAAATCACTAAAATTTTTAACAAAATCCAGCTTTATAATGGGTGTGTATTGCGTCTAACGAGCAGAGTTTAGAGTGGTGTCATCATCACCAGAGTGGAGAGAGCCAAAAAAAGCAACTGGCACTTTTGTCTTAAAACTGTCACCACAGCCACAAATTACACTCTATACTCTATACTAATGATTTTAGCCACAGTTTGTAGCCACACTTGTCTTCTGGCTAAAATCTGGTCAAAAACACAAAGAGACTTAGATAATCATTTTAAATATAATTTTTAAATGCAGTCTGGGTGCTCTCTCTCTCTGCCATTCACCCCAGGGCATTTTTTTCACAGCAGCAGTAGAAGGAGCTCAACTTTGTAACTTACTGTTAAGTGCTTTTTAATTTGTTTTAATTCACCAAAAAAAGTCCTCTTCTTACTTGGTGTGGCTAATTTCTGCACTTTCCTTCCTTTTTAAAAAAAACAGAAGCCAGTGATCCTCTTATTAAAGGTTTTCTTTTGCCCCTCAGATACTGACTGTCTGTAGCCAAGTGGTTAGCTCACTGGGCTGAAGACCTGAAGGTCAATGTTTCAAACCTTGCCTCAACGACTGTTATAGTGAATTATTTTCCCAGTCATCCTCTGTTGACTTGATAACTTGCTTCATGTTGAAACTGCTGCTCTCAGCCTGAAATTCACAGAAATTGTCATTCTAAGTCGTTCATGAGTTTAGCTTGACTCTCAAGCTTTCTTGGTGTTGACACAGTGTGTTTCCAACAGGTGCAGCTTTGGGCTCGTTAACTTCAGAGTGAGACAAAGTGCAGCTCATCAACAGACAAGTCTTTGCAACTGTGGCTGTGTCTCAATTCCGACCCAACTGCGAGGCTGCATCCTCGAAGTACGCGGCCTTTGCAGCCTTCGAAGGATGTAGCCTTCTGAGGAACCTCCGAAGGCTGCATCAACCGTTGTTAAATGAGACGGTCTAGCCTTCGAGGCATTTCCTGGTTGCGTCACCAGCTGTTCCCGCCCATAAGACGAGAAAGACGCCACGACCGAAAAGACGGTGAAAAAGCTGACAAAATTATAAGAGAGAAGAAAGGAGAAGAATAAAGGAAAGGAGAAGAAAGAAGGAAAACACACAAGAAAGAAAGAAAGAAAGAAAGAAGAAGAAAGAAGGAAAACACACAAGAGAAAGAATAATAAAATAATAATAATCTGTAAATAGTTATTCCTGATGTAATTTTTGTAAATAGTTAAATGTTTCATCACTTGATAATAAAAGAAAATATTTAATCCCTTGTTCTTCCTGAACAGTAGCACTTTATGCCGTTTGTTGTTAACCCTGTTATAAATTGTACTTAAGTTGTAAATACTAAATGGAATAGACAACGTGTAACAATTGACAATATTTTTTATTTTATAACATTAACATAAAATCACCACTTCTTTTTCGCCTGGTGGGGCTGGACCTTCCCCTCCATGCCCATCTTTTCCAGTATTGTTCTAAACACAGAGGGAAGCAAGAGAAAAGGTAAACACAGGGATGCTATGTTAACAGACAAAAGGGTTCTAATATAGCAAAAAATTATCATAATAATGAAGTATAACATATAATAGTGATAATCCCAAACGTAGCTCTTTATTAAAATCTAAATTTGTTCATCTTAGTCTATACATATATATATATATATGTGTATATATATGTGTATATATATATAAATATAAGTAAATATATATATATAAAAATAAGTCAAGTAATAAAATATAAGTAATTACTAAAAGTATAAAAGTATAAGTAGTAATAAGTACAAATAATTAAATAAAACAAACCAATACTTACACTTGAATGAAAAGTCTTCACCTGTTGGTGTCGCCATTGTTGTGTTTTCGCGGCACTGAACAGCGCCGCGCAAAGGATCTTGGGATCTGGGAGCATCTGGGAGGCCGCGAAGGATAGTAGCGGTGCATCCTCGAAAAAGAGGGAAAAGAAGGCCGCATTTCAAGGCTGCATTTGAAGGAGTCTTCAAATTGGGACAGCCTTCGTCCGGCGTTGTGACGTAATCGGCCTCTAAATGCGTACTTCGAGGATGCAGCCTCGCAATTAGGACCAGATTGGGACACAGCCTGTGTGTGTACACTGTGGCCTAGAGGCAGAGTG
This sequence comes from Scomber japonicus, assembly GCF_027409825.1. Classification (NCBI taxonomy): domain Eukaryota; kingdom Metazoa; phylum Chordata; class Actinopteri; order Scombriformes; family Scombridae; genus Scomber; species Scomber japonicus. The sequence continues at coordinate 2,085,036 of NC_070580.1, read as the reverse complement.
AAGGTCTACTGACCATGAGGTTGTGGATTTGATTCATACCTTGGTCAAACATTTGTATGGTGATCACTGCTTGCACTATTTGCTAGCAATAGTGTTCAGCTGCTTTCAGCATTCACACACATTTCCTTCAGGAAATACTACTTTATCTAGTTTTTTTCTGTTTTCTGAATTTTGTGTTTGCTTTGTGTGCCAAACTTATTAGGCCATGACCCCAAAAATAAACAGTTCGTGTTTTCCATCATCATGTTTGTGGGTTTGTTGTTAAGCAACTTCTTTCATATTTTGAGAGCCAAAAATAATAATTGATTAAGCAACTTCTCTTTAATTTTGAGGGCAAACATAATAATTGAACAATCTAATTAATTAAGTAATTTATCCTTTTTTTTTGCCGAGAACGGTTCTCGGCAACGGTTCTAGGGTTGAACCCCCCCCCCAGCCAAAGTTTTTTCCTGCAGGAAACCCTGCTAACGTAAACCATTCAAGTGTAAAAAAAAAAAAAAAAAAAAAAAGACATACAGAAAGATCCACTGATAAGTCCCTGCTAACCATACACCACAATCTGAGGACCAAACACCTGTTCCTGCTTTCATAATAACATTTCCGCATTGGATGATAAATCAAAGCCAAATAACGATGGAAAGGAACTCCCCTGAATGTGATCAGGCAGTTGGAGAACAGTCATCGATAAAGATCTAATGAACAGAGCTTTGATACGGTTTGATAGAGGGAGAATTGAGACACTACATTTCATTGCTGGGATAGTGTCAGCGGTACACTGAGATGAGGCTGCTGAAAATAGAATGGATGGGGAGGGGGATAGGAGGTATCGATTGGGAAGGTACAGAGTGGAATGAAACATTATAAACGGAAGTGAGAGTCATTTTGCCTCAACACCTATGGGACTTTTTGTTGAATGGGGCGACAGAGCTGGACAAAAGCTGGGAGGATGTGAAAAATTGAGTCACCACTTAATTCACACTCATTCTGTTTAAGAAATGGTCCTCCCATTGCTGGAATATGTAGTGGGTAAAACACAGATAATTTACGATGATCACCCTGTGTCTCCATGGAATTCTGTCATGACTGAATTCTGATGCCAATGCCAAAATTTAGTGCCAAAGAAAGTAGTAGTGATATATCACTTCTACTAATACAAATACAATACAAATACAAACACACAGTTGACCCCAACACAACCTTAAGTTTATTCAAATATGTCTGCAAAGGAAAACAAAGGCCAGCAGTGAAATTATAAGTCAAATTGTTGACACTGCCCAGAAAAAAAGACACAAAAAGATTTATGACACAAGCAGCCCTCATTCTTATCATCAGGGGGAGCAAACTCAATGTTTTTAGCAATTACTCTGTCCTAGATAATGTATTGTTTATCTGATTGCCAGACAGATTCATTACCTTCTCTACAATGGGAACAGGGAAACATAAAATACAGGTCACCTCTGTGATTAAATTCTGAACCCTATATGGGTCAAATCCGAACCACAGCACCGATGATGCCACAGTCAAAGATATCAAGTTAGGAAAATAAAATAAATCATATCTGGTTCATTTTACAAAATATATTAGTATAACGTCTGCTTCTAGCCCCAGTTTAAAACATCTGCAGGGATAATTACATTCAAGTCACAGACATAAGCAGGTTTTCTTCATGAATAAAAGCATAAAGAAAATCGGCTTTAATTTTTTAAAGGAGTTATGATTATTAAGATTATGACTTTTTTGCCTTTGTTTGGGGGTAATCTAAATTCAGCCACCATAGATAGATAGATAGATAGATGTCTTTACAGAAATTCATAGTGTACCATACGGCAATCATCAGATAAATACACATACAAAACAATCATACACTACCCCACACTAAACATCCATAACCCCACAATAAACATCCCCACCCCTATTGTCAGGGCCCGGTAGTTCTGTGATGTTTGATCCTGTTTGCCTCCCTTCTCCTAATGTGTTTCACCTGTGCCTCGTTATCCAGTGTATATTTGTCTTGTGCTCTTTCCCGTCTGTACCAGATCGTCTTGTCAGTTCCCTGTCAGAGTTCCAGCGTTATCTCAGTTTAGATTATTAGTGTTATTGACCAGTTTTTGCCTTTTGGATTCCGAATATTTGCCTAGTGATTTTGTACTTCCGCCCTGTGATTTTGGACTTCCTGGTTTCTGACTTTTGGACTGAATTAAACAACTTGAGAACTCTTCATCCCTGTGTCCTGTTTCTGCATTTGAGTCCACTTGGTCTGTGCATGATAGTACGATCTGGCCAAGACATGCACTCAGCAGAGTCAGATCCTGTTTGTGCTGTGCTACAGGCACAAGGACAGAAGCTGCATCACCAGGAGGAGCAACTAGCTATGGTTTGCCGAGAAGTGGCTGACTCTTCCAAGAACAATGAAGCTGCCTGTGCCACTCTGTCTGCTCAATTGAACTATGTAATCTCTCAACTCCAGGGGCTTGAGCAGGCAGTGGCGACCCGTACACCAGGTACTGAAACAGCTGCCGCAGCACCACATATAGGTCCTGTTTCACCTGAAGCCCCTCTAGAGTCGCAGCTACTACGCCTGTGTAGCCCTGAGCGCTTTTCTGGTGAGTCCGGTAATTGTCGCCCTTTCCTTGCCCAATGCGAGCTGCATTTTGAGTTCCAAGCGTCCGCCTTTGTCTCCGACTGTGCCAAGGTAGCTTACATCATATCCTATCTCTCTGATCATGCCAAGGCATGGGCTACGGCAGAGTGGACTCGTGGATCTGCAGTCTGTAACTCACTGCCTCTTTTTTTTAAAGAGACATTTAAGCACGTTTTTCAGTCTGCCATTCCGGGCAGGGAGTCAGCAAGGGCTCCAGTGGCCCTGAAACAGGGTAGAAGGTCAGTCTTAGACTACGGCATAGAGTTTCGTACTCTAGCAGCAGACCAGTGACGTGCGGTCAGGGGAGGTAGGTGAGGTCATGCCTCACCTGTTATCATGGAAAAAGACTTAAAAATGAAAAAAAATAATAAATGGTTATATTTGTCCAGTGATTTGCACTATAACCTTATTTTCTATCTAACTTTACCAGTTTCTGATTATTTTTAATTCAAAATCGCTGAATTTTCACATGTACTGATCAAACACTGAAAAGAGACGCGCAGTGTGGCAGCAGCGAGACGAGCCTCACCATGGATTGCGCAATGACTCGGCTTACTGCGCTGGCATGCTATGCAGTGAGACAGTACAGCTGTACAGCTGTCTCTCTGTATGTCACTATTAACATGTTCAAACACTTTTACTATATGAACTAAATTTCTATAGTTTAGCTGATGATATAATGTACAGTGTTTGTAGCGTGTTTCGTGTGATGAGCAGCACGGCTGCAAAAAGTCACTAAGTGAGGCACGCAGTTCTCCGGCCTCATGGCAGGGGGCGCTCCTGATCCCAGTGATTCTTATTACGACTCATTAGCTGCAGAATAAGTGACAGTAAGCTACAACTACAGTGAGCAAGTCGGCAAGTCATCCGTTTTTTTCCTTCTTGTCTGGCCTTTTTTCAGTATGGAGGATTACATAGCAAAATTACGTTTTTTATATTAAATGTGTTTTTTGTGTGCTACAGTTTGTATGTGTAAAGAAAGCTGATATGAGATTTTAAACATAACTTGTTAACTGCTGCCAATCAAATGGTGAATAAGCTACTCTGTAGGGTTCATATGTTTGTAAATCTGATTGTGATGAAGTCAGTGCCTCACCAGACATGAACCTCACCGCACGTCACTGCAGCACCAGTGGGTGGAACCAGCCAGCTTTAGCAGATGCCATTTTCAATGGCTTATCAGAGACTGTCAAGGACCATCTGACCCCCTTAGATCTACCATCTGAGTTGGATGCTTTAGTTTCCCTCGCCTCAAGGAATGACAAGCACCTAGCAGAGCGTCACTGGACCCGCATGCTCCAGGACCAGCACCGAACCCCAGCTCATCCTCGTCGCCAAGTCTGGTCATCGAGTCCATCAAAGCCACAGTCGGAGGAGACATCGTCATCGGACATCCCGGAACCCATGCAGCTGGGACCCACTTGACTGTCACCTGCTGAACGCCAACGCAGAGTGAGTGAAGGGTGATGCCTATATTGTGGCCAGTTGGGTCATTTCGTCGCCAGTTGTCCAGGGAAGAGAGCTTCTTTCGGCTCCTCAGTCAAGGCCCCGGTGAGTGTTACTGACTATCAGAATCAAACAAAGACAGTTAACAGCTATGACTCTCACATCTGACTCTCTCTCTCAGCCGCCCAGCTCTGGTGGACTCGGGCGCTGATGCTAATCAGATGGACTATGAACTAGCCAAAGACCTTAATTTGTCTAACCAGCCCATTCCTCAGCCTCTGTCGGCCACAGCTCTTGATGGTCACCTCGTGTGCACCATAACTCACCAAACTTCACCCGTGTCTGTGGTGTATGAGGGTGGTCACACAGAGCAAATGTCGTTTCACCTGTATCACTCTTCTCATCACCCATTAATCCTAGGTATTCCATGGCTAACAGTGTAGCGAATCATGGATATTAAAAATGTCAAAAACAGGCTGAATGCAAAACTTAATGACGTGTTTACTGAAAGAGCCTTTTCTCTGTACGTTGCTGGTGAAAGTTACAAGATTACAAAACTTAAGAAAACTTAGATAAAAAATAACTAATGATTAAAAGAATAAGATAGGGTGACTAAGTGAAGAATGTGTGAGGTGAAGAAAAGAAAAGATGGACAAAGCAAAACCTGAAACAACGCAAAGCCCGTTTCAGGTGGGCAAAAGCCCTTTCAGGTGGGTGCAAAGCCCATTCAGGTTAGCAAAGCCCTGTTCAGGTCAGCAAAGCCGGTTTCAGATGGGTGCAGCTGGTTTTAGTCCCTGGGGAGGGCTTGTGTGTCAGCCAATCAGATTCATCACAGCTACTCTGAGGATCTAGTTTCCAGCTTTTTATCATGAAACTTTTCATCACCATCATTCATTCAGTATTTAATCCTGATTATAAAATGCATACTATAATCTATTAACACAGAACACAGGATGTATTATTCTGTTATTAATATGACATCAGCTTGATTCATCAAGCTGCCATTCATTAAAACCTGAAGAGGATTAATATGATCAAGCATAACACAGTTATTCTACTTATTCCATGATAGATAATTGATTATCACCAAAATGTAAGCATAACATCAGTGTAACACTTTCTCACATTAAATAAACATTCTCATACCAAAATATTTGTGTTTATGAAAGGAGATATTATAATCACAGTTCTTCAAATACACATTTATCTATGATCGCTGTAATAGCTGTTACAGTGGAGGTTTCTTTAGGTAATTGATAATGATATAAATAATTGGTATTGTTTAAACCATACTTTTTACTAAGATGTTCTTGAGTTTTTTAACACTCGTTTTCTCACTTTCATGCTCTGTGTGGTTTCAGGAGACAGTCAGGAATGTGTCTTTGAATTTATGACAGTCAATCTGATGGTAGAGTAGGGGAGTGAAGTCTCTCCAATAAATTATGACGTCCAAAGGAGACACCAAAATCTGTCTTTCGTTACTTTTATGTAGCTCATATGGACTGGGCTAGGGGGAGGGCTGCAGGCAGAACTGCTTCCCTGCTCCAGCCACGCCCAGTGCTACTGAATCTGCTTCAGGAGAGGTCACTGATACATATTATCCAGATATCTCGGGGGTGCCAGAATGCTACCTTGCTCTTAAAGAGGTACTTAGTAAATCCAGGGCAAATTCTCTCCCTCCCCATAGGCCCTATGACTGTGCCATAGACCTTCTCCCAGGTGCCCCCATTCCTAAGGGGCGGTTATACTCCCTGTCCACCCCTGAGCATCAAGCGATGGAGGATTACATAGACACTGCTCTTCTTCATCACCAGCAAGGGCAGGATTCTTTTTTGTTGAAAAGAAGGACAAGTCACTCGGTCCCTGCATAAACTACACAGGTCTGAATACCATTACTGTAAAGAACAGACACCCACTCCCAGTGATCTCCTCAGCAATCGATCAGCTCCAGGGAGCTAAGGTTTTCACTAAACTATCCACAATGCATACCATTTGGTGAGAATTAGAGAAGGGGACGAGTGGAAAACTGCTTTTAACACTCCCATCGGACATTATGAGTATTTGGTGATGCCATTTGGTCTAACTAATGCACCTGCTGTGTTTCAGGCTTTGGTGAATGATGTGTTGAGGGACATGTTAAACAGATGTGTGGGGGGGCGCTAGTGCGCATGTGGAGGATGTAGACGTGTTTCGCATGTGCTCCTCTCCGCTACTTTGGAAAACAAATTTTAATACCGCATCTTTCTGCTTACAAGCTGTGAAAGTGAATATATATGCTTCCCCAATAACTTTATTGAGTTGAAAACGCAACATGCCGAAACCGAGCATTCCCAGCAGACCCAAAACCACGGAGGGACCAACCGCCGCAACGAGAGCTAGTGCTAATGCTAATGCTAGTGCTGGTGCTGACAATGGGATCGGCAAAGACTCCCCCATCCAGCCGGACGCACCACCAGACAAGACTTATGCTATATGTAAGGAAATGTTCGAATCGGTCCGGCGCTGCATTAACGAGCGTTTCGAGGCCAAGTTTCACACACTCGCAGCCTCACAGGTGGAGCTACAAGCTTGTGTGACTGGTCAGGAGCAGGCTGCTACTGAACTTGATGCACGTATGGTAACACTTGAGGCCAGACACTCTGACCTGGAGAAGTGTAACACACAGCTTTGCGCTAAAGTGCAGGATCTGGAGGCCCGCTCTCGGAGACATAACATCAAAATCGTGGGGATACAAGAGGGCGAAGAAGAGGGAAAACCCACCAAGTTCGTCTCCAGACTAATCCCCAAATTGCTTGCCGCCGATCACTTCCTGCACCTGGTTAAAGTTGACCGGGCGCACCGCTCCCTTCAACCGAAGCCGGCCACTGGAGCTAAACCGCGCACCATCCTGGCACGTATCCACCACTTTCAGGATAAAGAACAAATTCTCCGCCGTGGCAGACAGCAGCCGCTGGAGTATAAAGGATGTAAATTGCTGATTTTTCCGGATTATACCAGCGAGGTGATGGCCCAGCGTCGTGCCTTCCGAGATGTGATGAAGGCTCTGCATGACGGAGGTATGAAACACAGCCTGCGGTGCCCGGCCAAGCTCTTCATTTACTCCCGGGATGGTGAAGCGCCCCCGATCTTCGTGGACCCGGACCAGGCAGCGCGGTCCCTGGGAAGGAACAACCTGGGCGAGGGGGAGTGAGCCCATACACTAACACTTTTCACTCAACTCATGACCGCACCGGGGTGAGGCAACTGTTTCTTCAAAGTGGCTGGTAAACCGCCTATAACACTGGGACATCTTTATGTATATTGTTTAGATATATATCTGCCATTACGAAAGGCCATTTAAACTGATGTTATGTTCCCTCACTCTAATGCTAGTTTTGGTCGTATTCCTTGTTCTAATAACGTTATTGTTGCGGTATTATACAATGAAGGTAGGATGCTACGTGCCAGGTTCAGGTAGGCACGAGGCGGGGTGGGGGTGGGGGGGGTATGTTTTTGTATATGGCTCAGACACGTTAGTGTTAGTTGTTTTTCTGTGTGATTTTTTCCCCCCTTCCTGCCAGTCAAGCTACAATGGTTAATATGTTTTTGCTCACTTATGTCATCTCTTTCATTACTCATATATGCAGGGGGCCCATGATAGAGTAACAGTAGGAGGCAGGGAGGTCACGATGGTCTTGTGGAATGTTAAGGGCCTGGGTCATGTTACTAAGAGGGACAAGGTTTTCCGACATCTTAAATCTTTATCTGCAGATGTAATTTTCCTGCAAGAGACTCATATAAGAGCAACTGAGCAACGTAGATTGCGGTGCAGCTGGATATCCCAGGTTTATCTGTCGTCGTTCACCTCTCACGCTCGTGGGGTGGCTATTCTTTTCAGGAAAAATATTCCGTTTCAACTCACTTCCCTTAATACAGATCCTAACGGCAGGTACATTATGGTTTCTGGGACTATTAATTCATTCCCTTTGACATTTTTAAATATCTACGTGAACGTAGATATTTGGACAATCCTAATTTTTTCAAAAAGGTTTTTGATTTGTTGCCAGATGCCACCAACTCTCTAAGAATGCAGTGGATATTTGGAGAATTCAGCATCCTATGGACAGGGACTACTCATTTTATTTGCATGTCCACAAATCTTACAGCAGGATAGACTATTTCTTGATTGACTCACGTCTAATTCCTTCTGTCACTAATACTAAATACCACAATATACTAATTTCGGATCACAGTCCCCTGTCATTGTCCTTAAACCTCTCTCTCCCTAAACAAAACTACTCCTGGCGCTTTAACCCTCTGTTGCTCTCTGATGGTAACTTTGTGGAAACTTTTACTACCAAACCTAAACTACAAACCTAAAAAAAACCTTTATAGAAATTAATGACAACGGTGAGGTGTCGGATGCTACTCTTTGGGAAAATCTAAAGGCTGTTATTCGTGGAGACAGAATTTCCTATGAATCTGCCATTAAAAAAGAGAGAGAGAAGCGTTTGTTAGAAATCAGGAATACTCTCCCCACCTATGAAGCGGCATACCAAGCCTTAATGTCTTCTGAAGACTACAATAAGATAGTTAAGCTCAAATATGAGTATAACTGCATTTTAGGAAGCCAGACAAATAGCCTCCTTCTGAAACTGAGGCAAAAACATTTTGAACTGGGGGAAAAACCCGCGGGGCTCCTGTCGCGGCAGCTCAAGGGCGTGCAGGCTTCCAGGGCAATTCACAATAATAAATCTGAGGCAGGCACCCTGCTGACCAACCCTATAGAGATAAATGATCGTTTCAAAGAGTTTTACAGTGAGCTGTACTCTTCAAAATGTGATGCCACGCACTCTGACCTCGCCAACTTTTTTGACCCTCTTGAAACACCTAAACTTAGTGATGCGGCCAGGGAAGACCTAGACTCTGATTTTACACTGGAAGAAATAATCTCTGCCATTAAGTCCTTCCCATCAGGCAAAGCGTCCGGGCCTGACGGCTTCAGCTGCAAATTCTATAAGAAGTTCGGTGGCATCCTTGCTCCGCTTTTGCTCAGGATGGTGGTGAGCTCTAAGAGAGACAAAATCTTACCAAAAACGCTTTATGAGGCCAATATCTCCCTCAAGGACAGGGAGGAAACAGACCCAGGCAGCTACAGACCTATTGCACTTCAGAATTCAGACAGGAAGATAATAACCAAAATATTAGCTGGTCAATTAAACAAGTATTTGTCGTCTATAATTCATCCTGACCAGACAGGGTTCATCCCCGGTAGATTTTCTTTCTCCAATGTCAGACACCTTCTTAATATTATGTATGTCGGTCACGTGGAAACCAGTGGGGCAGCAGTTTTATCTCTGGACGCACATAAGGCTTTCGACCAGGTCGAGTGGCCATATATGTTAGAATCCCTGCACAGATTCGGGTTCGGTGACTCTTTTATATCTTGGGTGAGACTGATATATGCTAACCCGATGTGCTCCATTTTAACTAATGGTGATAGATTGACACCATTCCCTTTGTGTCGTTCAGTACAGCAGGGCTGCCCTCTCTCGCCTGCCCTCTTTGCTATCGCGCTGGAGCCCCTCTACCACCCCTTCTACTTGAACTGATTACCTCTTTCGGAAAGCTGTCTGGGTATACGATCAACTGGGCAAAGAGCGAATTTATGCCCCTCTCCAAAACCTACACGCCCGGTTTTCTAGAAAACATCCCTTTTAGGTTGGTTAAAGATCACTTTACATATCTTGGCCTGACAATACCCAAGGAACCCAGACTCTTATTCAAACTAAATTTCTCAGAGTATGTGGCTAGGCTTAAGGGAAACATAGTGGCTTGGAAGATATTGCCTATGTCTATGATCGGCCGCATTAACTTGATTAAAATGGTCTCCCTTCCCAGGTTCCTTTACCTCTGTCAAAACCTTCCTATTTTCCTAACATCAACCTTTTTTAAAGAACTAGACTCCATAATCTTGCCATACATTTGGAACTATAAGAACCACAGGATCTCAAAAGCCCATTTACAAAAGGCCAAATGAGAGGGAGGACTGGGTCTACCTATATTTAGACATTATTACTCGGCTGCTAACGTAAGGGCACTGATGTTTTGGCAGCTGGAATCTCCAGGCAGCTTGGCCCCTGGGGCCCCCTCCTGGCTGAATATGGAGGCCAACTCGGTAGTCAGATCATCTTTATCTGCCTTGCTGTTCTGCAAAACAGAGAAGCTAACCGTTTTGAGGAGTCAAAGTTTTGTCGTTAAAATTGCTGTTAGAATCTTAAACCAGGTGAGAAAAGCCTTGGGTCTGCCAACGACATCCGTACATACACCTATCTGCTTCAACCACTCCTTTATGCCCTCAACATCAGACAGAGTCTTCCATACCTGGAGGGAGCAGGGTCTTACTTCTGTAAAGCATTTGTACGTCGGTGGGCATTTTGCTTCTTTTGATGAACTGCGGGGAAAATTTGAGTTACCACACTCACACCATTTTCGCTACCTGCAAATCAGAGACTATTTTCGATCCAAAATCCCTGATTTCAAAACTCTCCCTAAGGAGCATGTGTTTTTCAATGTCTTAAAGAGCCCCCCTGACTCTAGGCGTCTCATTACCAGATTTGTGCATTTGTTTGACGATTGTAACGGGGCTGCCACAGACAGGGTGAGGGAGGCCTGGGAGGGAGAGCTAGGCATTGAGCTGTCTGCAGAAACATGGGAGAAGTGTTTGGCTATGATACAATCTTGCTCGGTTAACAGCAGACATCAGCTGATCCAATTCAAAGTTTTTCTCTGTCTTCATTACTGCAAACTCAAACTGCACAAGATTGCCCCCTCTGTCTCACCGCTGTGCAACAGGTGTAAAGTGTCGGAGGGCACACTGTCTCACACCTTCTGGTTCTGTCCCTTGCTGACTGGACTCTGGGACAAAATATTTGACTGGTTCTCCAAGGCCTATAAGAGACCCTTCCAACCGGAGGCTGAACTTGCTATCTTTGGCTGCTCACAGACTACAGCAGGCCTACCTGCAGCAACACAGCAGTCTCTGATGCTGGGGATGATTGTTGCAAAAAGGCTAATCCTACGACGACGACGTCTCCCCCTTGCTTTCAGAGGTGGTTGGCTGATATGGCTTCAGTCATACAGATGGAAAGACTCAGATTCACAAGGACTAATTCAATGACAACATTTCTGGCTATTTGGGGCCCCTTCCTTGCCTACCTGGATGAGACCAGGACAGATGACAAATAACTGGTAGCTTTACTACATATTTGTTTATACAATCATATATGTGTATGTGTGCTTACTAATATCACAGGTACCTTTTTTTTTTTTTTTCTAATTTCATTGTACGTGTCTGAGCCGGGGTGTTGTTACTGTTGTTATCATGTCTGTTTACCTTTTAAATGAAAATAATAATAAAAAAAATATTTAAAAAAAACAAAAAAACAGATGTGTGTATGTTTACCTGGATGATATTCTGATATTTTCTCCAGATCTGACCTCTTATGTGCAAACTGTACAACAGGTTCTCCAGAGACTACTAGAAAACAATTGTTTGTGAAAGCTGACAAGTGTGAGTTCCACAAGAGTTCTGTTTCCTTTCTGGGTTATATCATTGGGGAGGGACAGGTTAAGATGGACCCCGAGAAAGTCAAGGCAGTGATGGAGTGGCCTACTCCATCCACACGTAAGGACGCAAGTTCATTAGGAATTTCTGTACTGTTGCAGCTCATCTCCACTCTCTTACCTCTTCTAAGGTTCAGTTTTCCTGGTCTCCACAAGCAGATGCGGCCTTCCAGCGTCTGAAGCGGAGTTTCGCCAGAGCTCACGTGCTGACTCTTCCCTTCCACTCCAGCCAATTCATTGTAGAGGTGGATGCCTTGGACACCGGCATAGGGGCCGAGTTATCCCAGCGGGCAGGTAAAGACAACAAGATCCATCCCTGTGCATATTTGTCCAAAAAGCTATCCCCAGCAGAAAGGAACTATTCAGTGGGTGATCGAGAGTTGTTGGCTGTAAAGACTGCACTGTAAGACTGGAGACTTTGGTTGGAGGGAGCTGAGCAGCCGTTCATAGTGTGGACGGACCACAAAAATTTAGAATATCTGAAGAGTGCTAAGAGGCTAAGGAAACGGCAGAGGTCGTGCTTATTAACGTCTTTAGACATTTTGGACTCCCCAGGGACATTCTGTCCGACTGGGGCCCTCAGTTCGTGGCACGGGGCTAAGGCTAGTCTAACGTCTGGTTACCACCCTGAGAGCAATCGGCAGACGGAAAGACTTAACCAGGACCTGGAGGCGGGCCTTCGGTGCTTCACGGCCCAGAACCCCTCAGCTTGGGCCAAGATGCTTCACTGGGGGGAGTACGCTCACAACACCCTGCCCTCGGCCTCCACCGGGTTGACCCCATTCCAGGTGTTTTTTGGTTACCAGCCTCCTATGTTCCAGGCCCTGGAAAAGGAGGTGAGCATAACTTCTGCTGCAGCCATGGTCCGCCGTTGTCGGGGAATGTGGGCCCGAGCCAGAAGGGCTCTCCTGCGTTCCTCTGAGGTCTACAAAAAGTCTGCCGACCGCCACCGCCATCCTGCCCCTACCTACACTCCGGCCCAAAAAGTGTGGCTCTCAGCCAAAACATTACCTCTAAGAGTGGAATCTCGTAAGTTGGCTCCTAGGTTCCTTGGTCCTTTTCCTGTGTCCAAAATTATTAATCACTCTGCTGTCAGACTTCAGCTCCCCAGGTCCTCCCGCATCCACCCTTCATTCCACGTCAGCCACATAAAACCGGTCAGGGTGAGCCCCCATGTCCACACTACCAAACCCCCTCCGCCCCCGCGGATCATTGATGGGGGGGCCCCATCTACACTGTCTAGAAATTGTTGCCGGTCCGGCGGTGGGGGCGTGGATTGCAGTACCTCGTTGACTGGGAGGGGTACGGCCCTGAAGAGAGGCAGTGGGTGCCCTCTCGCCACATAGTGGACCCCCAGCTCACTGCAGACTTTCACAGCGACGATCCCAGGGTCCTGGGCCGCCTGGGAATCCGCCCTTGGGGTGGGGGCCCGGTAGTTTTGTGATGTATTTTGGTTGTTAATTTTTTGTCTTGTCTACTTGTTTTATTTTGGTATGTCTTGTCTAACTTCCTCCCCTCCTGTTTGCCTCCCTTCCCCTAATGTGTTTCACCTGTGCCTCATTATCCAGTGTATGTATGTGGTGTGCTCTTTTCCTTCTGTGCCAGATTGTCTTGTCAGTTCCCTGTCAGAGTTCCAGCGTTATCTCAGTTTAGATTATTAGTGTTATTGACCAGTTTTTGCCTTTTTACCTGTTTTACCCAACACTTACCTGTATAAGTGTTGGGTGTGTTTGATAGGTAATGAACTTATTTATACAAGGGTGTGTTTTTACATTAAAGACCGTGTAAAGTGAAAATATATTTGTGTTCTGAGTTAGTCACATCACAGACAGATGTGTTATTAACCATCCTTCCAAATTTGAATGCTAGAAAAATTGTCTAAGTATGTAAAATTATCTTTTAAAATCATGAAAAATCAAGCACTTCTCTGTGCTGTCAAACGCTGGGGGCGTGTCTGCTGAAGGCGCTGGAAACACACCCACGTGCGGAAGGGGGCCGCCTCTGTCTAACATAGCAACAGTAGCAATGGACGCTAGCGCTAACAACAGCATTGCAGTGACCCAGCCCTACATGTTTGAGCCATCAGAGCCAGACACTGACTCGGAGTCAGACAATGAACACACACAATCTCGTGCCTCACAGTCTGTAACAGAATGGTAATATATTTCTCCTATTTATGCAAGTTAGCAATATGTATTACTGACTATGGGATCATCCCTATGTTCCCCGCTTTGTATGTGACCGGGGAACATTACGCTCCCACTGACTATTATAGCCTAGCTAAAAACGTTAGGGTTTCATGTAATGAAGAATTGTGATTGTTTTGTCTGTTCACAGATTAAACAACACTTGATTTTTATTACTGTTTCGTTAATTTAATTACTCCTTTTGTTTATACCTAATAAAGGTAGTACTAGTATTTGTTTTTAAGAGTGTAGTGGGTGGTAAACCCAAGTAAATTCAATTTGTCCAGCTTTGAAAGGAGGCAGTTTACTCGTTTTTTCAGATCACACTATTCAACAAATGTGGGGAAACGCATTAGGTAACTAGACTACAAAAAAGTTAAATATAACACTAGCCAGTTTCACTTACCAGGTAAGACAGGTAAGTCAGTTACTTACCTGTCTTCTGATTAATTCGTGGATTCCTGAATGTCATCATTATAACACACAGGCTGAATAACAGTGTTGTTTTTGTCAACGATGACGATGACGAAATCATTTCGTTGACGCCACTTTTTTTCATGACGATAACGAGACGGTGACGAGATAAACATAGCTCTCTGATGACGAAAACATGAGGAGACGTGTGTGAGTTTTCGTTGACGAGACGAGAATGGACGGAAATGTTAGTGGGTGATCTGTCAGACGTTTAAAATGCATGACATTTCTGCTTATTGTGTGTGTCAATTAAAACCTAAAAAGCATCTGCTGCTGCCTACAGTCTATGGCTGCTGCAGTCTATCCTTGTGTGGTCACGCCCACCACCTGGCGTACAGCGCTCAACGTGCTCAACACGTCACACTGTTGTTACTCATCAGACAATGGACCAGGATGGCGGCGGCAGTTTCAACACAGGGGCTCGGTGGTCGCAAACGTAGAGACGACATATGGGTGTATTTTAAATATAACCCAGCAGATAATAAAACGGAGTGTATTGTGAAGGAAGACGGTGACAAATGTGGCCACAAAGTAGGCGGAAAAAATATGACGAACCTTAAGCGGCACCTTAAGGCTCGCCACAAGGATATTTTTTCGAAGGTAAGTTACAAATGCTGTTAACATAATCGATAAATTTCATAGTAAGCTAATACATTAGTACGTTTTCCACATACTCCTGGCGCAAATGGGCTGCTAACTTCAGGCTAAAGTTAGCTTTTGTTACGCTAACGTCAATTAATTATGTGTGTGTTACTTTAGCAGCATGTTTAGCCATGTTTACATTTAGTGACGGTGTGGTTATCTCTTTGTGTGTACGTTCTGTCAGCACGTAACTTGATATGTTAAACAGGTCGAGTTACTGTTATACATAGAGTCTGCTAGCATTAGCCTAAAAGCCACAAGTGACGTTGTGCAGCCCTAACCAGGACCTGTGTGCTTAGTGCGCTTACAGTAAAGTTGGGACACACGCACAGTACAGAATGAAAAATCAGAAAGCTCTAGTACAGGGTCAGTTAATAAGCTATGTATTTTTGTTCTTCTTGTTTGATAGTTAAGACCATACTATTTTCTTAACATGGTAGTATTTTGAGTATTTTTATAGTATACATTTAATTATTTTGTATTCAACTGCAAATCTTTACAGGAGGTGTATGTTGTATACAGAGTATATATATATATATATATATATAGAGTAATTGTATCCCTTCTTTGTTTTTTCCTCAACCAGATCCCAGAGACCAAAACTACTAAAGAGAAACCTGGTGGTCCAAATAACAACAGGGCACAGTCATCTATCCCAGCAGCCTTCGCCGCAGCATCCAAATATAAGTCAGACTCCCTGGAACAACGTGCCAAAGACCAGGCGATTGCTCTTTGGATCGGACGTACTGGTCTACCTGCTTGCACAGTTGAGGATGAAGATTTCATCCTCATGATGGAGAGCTTTGATAAGAGGCTCACCATACCCAAAAGAACAAAAATAAACAACTTAGTTGACAAGATGTTTGATGATGAAAAACAAAAGTACAAAGAGAGGCTTGCCACAGCACGCAAAATAACAATTGGGCTGGACATATGTACCAAAAAAGGACTCACAGCATAATTTCTGGGAATTAGTGCATGCTTTTTTTGCACTGTGGAAAACAAAGCAAAGCACATATTGTTGAGACTTGACCAGATCACCCACCCACACACTGCAGAATGTATAAAAAACAGTGTTGACCGATGCACAGAGGACTGGGGAATACCACAACACAAAATTATGACAGTCATAACAGATAACGGAAGCAACATGATTGCAGCGTTCAAACCTAATGAATCGGATGCATCAGCCAGCTCAGAGGAAGAATCCTCCGAGACAAGTGACACTGAAGACTCTGAGGTGGTTGAAGACCAAAGGTAAATTATTTCAGTTTGCTGTTAATTAACAATTTCAGAATGTCAGTCTCATTGACTTATGCTAGGTTATAGTCACTTATAGCTATTGTTTATTGTATAGCATGGTATTGTTCATGGCAATTTTACTAAATTTCCTATAAAGATTAATAAAGTGTCTTATTCTCTGGGTTTTTGTCTTATCTATCTAGGTTTGGACACAGGACTCCCTGTGTTGTACACACACTGAAACTCGTGGTGAACATGATCCAGAAAGATGCAAGTGTCAGCCGACTGCTGGGCAAAGTTAGAGTGCTTGTCAAGCTCTTCCGCAAGTCATCGGTGGCAACTGAGCGACTGCTGCAGCTGTGTCAACTAACTCTGGTCAAAGACTGCCCTACTAGATGGTCCAGCACATATCTGATGATATCACATCTTCTTCAGATCAAGGACTCAGTAGTTCAAGTTGCGGATGGGATGAGCTGGGACTATCTACTTCCAAGTGAGTGGCAGAGGCTGACTGCTCTAAGAGATTTACTCCTCCCCTTCACTGAGCATACCCAGATGCTCCAGAGTGACACACAGTCTTTATCCCTTGTTGAGCCTGCCCTTCTGGACCTCCAGGGTCATCTGTCTGAGTTCCCCCATGCCCAGGGTTCTAGCTTCAAGGACCTAGCTTCCCTGGCAAAGAAGATGAAGGCAAACATGGACAAGCGGTTCAGTTGCTTTCTTGATCACACTGACTCTAAGTTTTCACCGCTCGCTGCTGCTGCATGCTTTCTCGACCCAACAGTTTCACCTGAAGCACTCCTTGAAAATGATGATGAGCAAATTACAGCGCTTCTGGAAAAAGCAGAAGAGTACATTGCTCATTTGGTGCCACCAGTTGTACGGGAAGAGGAGGTTGAACATGAGGAGCCAGAGGAGGAAGAAAAGGAAGAGAGACCACACAGAAAGAGGCCCAGATTCAAATTCTTGTCAAAAGCAAGCCGGCCATCCAGGTCTAGCTGCTCAAAGCCATGTGTCAAGGAGGAAATGAAGAAATTCAAGGAGCAGCTGTCACAGCCTACAAACGAAGAGAGTGAGACTGCCCTTAAATTTTGGGCTGCACAGGGAGATTCTGTTTATCCAAACCTAAAACCTATCGCCTTAGATCTTCTGGCCATGCCAGCATCTCAAGCATTTGCTGAGAGAGTGTTTAGCATTACAGGTGACCTCACTCGTGGCCGTCGAAACAGAGCAAGAGCCATTTTAGAGCGAAGCGCTTTTCTGAAACTAAATCGAGATCAGTAGGCTAATTTTGCTAACAGCAAGTTGTTACTATTATTAGTACAGATACATGTGTGATTGTGATATTATGTTTGTTCTTGTTGTGAGACAGGCCCTCCTCTAATTCATATTAAACACTGTTGTTGTTTTTATTTATTGAATTTACTACAGTGTTTACAGTATTTACAGGGTGGTCTATTTTGTTCCAAAAACTTGTTTGTTTCATACTTTCAAGTATGTATAACTCTCTGGTATAACTTACAACCTACCTCACTGTACCTCAGGAATTAATTGATTATTTTATTACATGGTTTTCACAAGTTAAAGATGGAGTGAGGTTATGATATCTGTTGTAATTGCACTGGCAGACAGGGCCAAGTTGAGCATAATGTGTTCCTCATCCATCACTCATATTTTGGGCATGTGTATGTTCATTGTACTTTAGCAAATTCTGAGAAATAAAGCCACTATTGCTGAAGTACAATGTTTTTGTTTTTTGGCTTTTTTGGAGTAATGAACATTGATTCCACTGTTACCACTTTATCTGTGTGTAATACACAATCCTTAGATCAGAAATTTGCCGTTGGGTGGTGATGGGAAAATACAAATCTCTTATATTCCTTTTGTGTTCCTATAACCAGTAACACCAATGTCTTATATTCATTTTGACATCTGCATAATCAGTTTGCAACATTATATTCAGTTTACTGTTGATTGTATTCTTATACATGATGTTAGTATGTGTTAGAATGGTTAGCGTGACTTTTATATGACTGTAGTGATGATTAAAAGTGTATGCGTTAGACTTTGCATTCCACACTTGTTTGAAGTAGATTTATTGTGCTTTTCATTCTCAGAGGCCACAGTGCTAGAAGGCCAAGGGTTTAACACTTGCTCTTTGTTGCCGTAAATTTCCATCCTATGTTATGAGATATTTTGACTAATGCCGAAGGTCGCAAGTGGTGGGAGAGAGAGACTCGTCAACGGAGACAGCACGGGATGGCTCCAGAGGGAAAACAACCCACCACCTGGCACCCTGATAACTATTGTTGATAGAAGATGATTTGTTACTTGTTAGGTATAAAACTTGTGCTCGGAGGACTGCCCTCTGAGCATTTTTCTGTGCACGGTTGGTAGCTGTGTGTTGTTGATTTGCTCCTTCTTGCAAGAATAAAAGTAACTTTGACTTTTGAATTTGGTCTCAGCCTCAGTCTTGTAATTAATTTTTCTATCAGGTGGAAACCTTATATGTCTAAAACCATTCCTTTATTATTTGTGAAAATAGCAGATCTGCAAGCTTACAAATGTGTTGAACTTATAGATCTGCTGCTATTTTCACAACTTATGTGTGACACTGCCCAACATCAATCTCCAATACTTATTGACCTAAATTAATTTGTTAAAAGACTATACTTATTTTTTCTTTTTTTGGGGGGACTAAAACTAGACTAAAACCCTTTTGAGTTTTCGTCGACTAAAACTGGACTAAAACTATCACATATAGAAGTGACTAAAACTAATAAGCATTTTAGTCCAAAAGACTAAGACTAAGACTAAATCTAAGATGGTTGTCAAAAACAACACTGCTGAATAAGACAATATGCTTCAACTGATTAGGTCATTTTGCTGAACCAGGCTTCATACTGAACTGACAACTGAAATGGTTAACATTTGTCACACTGTGATTAAAAATGTACTTGTGCAGGTGCACATGTGGAGAATGCAGAACAATGCCCACAGAGGTTGAGCATGTCTGCTGCAAGGAGCTGAATGCTGTATGTAAATGAAAACTGTTTTTCACAATAATAATTCAAATAATGAATACATAAGCAGCAGCATACTAGATGTCTAGCACTAAAACACCTATTACACATATTCCTATAGGTTCAGAGTAGATGTGGAGAGCTGCCTGAAGAGCCACGCTGCATGACTCTTCATCCAGGCTTGGAGCCAGTCTGCCTGAACCCCTACTCCCTGCAGAATGCCCTAAACATTTATCAGGCAGACCATGGACCACTGGCGGAAAAGGAAAGATCTGGGTAACGTAGACAATATAATAATTGTTTTACTGATTTCGGATATTTATAAATTACACTTGTGTTCATCAAATGACATGCCTTTCAAAGATAGGTAAGGTTTAGTACCCGGGAATAAACTTACATCATTTATACAATCATATTATAGTTGACTAATGTATACAGTGTATTTCATTTACACTTAAAGCACATGAGTGATGCTTGACTGTATCCATTTTAATCCTTCATCTTCCTGAGCTATATATAAACTCTCATGTTGGACAGATTGCAAACAATAAATACTAGTTCATTCTTTAGCTGTTTTTCACTACATAGTAAATCAACCAACATGTACATCACCTTGATATATAGATGTATAATCTGAATGCACATGATTGGACATTTATACAAGCAATCACTAGATTATTATTATTATTATTATTATTATTATTATTTCTGAAAATGTAGCTGTGTGGTCGTGGAAATTCCTTGGAAACTGCTGTCCATTTTCTTGTCCATCCATTTAGCCAATATGATGAGGTAGACTGCAGGTTGATGAATCAAACTCATCTTCTGAGGTCCCAATCTGTAAGACATGACAAAAATGTGGAGGGAAAGGCTTTTTGTTTATTACATCAAACAAATAAGTTCAGTTTGGTTTCGGATAGGTTCTTCTAAAAGACAACACATGTCAATAATGTTTTGTGAAAGACAGCTCCAGTGTCAAATTTGATTACACAGAAATCAAAGTCAAAAAAATCAAAATCAAAGTATTTTTCTACATTTTTTATTACAGGCGTGCTCGCTACCTGGCCTACAGGAGTTTTGTGTCCTGGTGCTGGGGATACCTGGGAAAGGACAACCGGGTTGTCATCCCCTCCTGTGTTGTCCTCCGCATTCATCAGGAGTACCCTGATGAAGATGGGGAATACACAGGTTTTAAACCTCCCCTTTAGATTGATTTATTATTTACAGTTTATTGCTTACATATATTGTTATTTGTTTATAAAATGTGTCCAATATAAAATAAATGTATTATTGAGTAATGATATATTTGTGTGTGTCACAACTGACTTCTTTTACAATGGAGGCTGGTGGAGCTCTGGTCCTGAGATTGGCTGAGGCAGGAGTAGGCTTGGGCGGTATAAAGGTGTTGCAGTATACCAAGGTGCTTTCTGAGTGCTTCATACTGTTATAGTGGTTTAATTTCAAATGTTTTAGTCACCACGGAAATTAGTCTCCAGAAATGTGTAATAAATACCATACACTAAGGTAAATGTCTGGAAGCTATGAAGGCTTGAAAAAAAAATATATACCGCCCAAGTCTAGGCACAAGGTAAGTCACAGGAACAGTGGCTGCCAGATATGATGGAGGAAGACACTGAGACCTGTACATGGGAAAAGAAAACAGGAATAAGGAAAAGAGACATTAGGCTGTCATCATGACCACTGCATACATACACACAACATACCTCGTGGGTACCTCGGAAGCCACTTTGACGCTCATTTTAGGTGTCCCTCGGTCCATGTTTTACATTACACACAAACGTAAAACCTCAGTCTACATATAATTCCTTGTCATAGCTATATTGGTGCACATAAAATATTACCTGTCGATTATCATTGTGTTGTCAGATGGATGACGCTCAGGGAATAAGGCCAAATTATGTCACGATTACATGCATGCTAACATTACACGGGCATGACAGGGTCAGAGGTGGAAAGTAACGAATTACATTTACTCACGTTACTGTAATTGAGTAGCTTTTTGTGTATTTGTACTTTTTAAAGTAGTTTTAAAAATCTGTACTTTTACTTTTACTTAAGTATGTTTTGTGTGAAGTATTGTACTTCGCTACACTTTAAATCACATCCGTTACTGAGTAAAAAATGTTGGCCGAATGTTTTTTAAAGCAAAGAGTATCGTACAGAATCATTAACCAGCATAATACAATGACTTAACATTCATGCAGCCTGTTACACCTGGCAGCTAGCTCTCATAGCGACATATAAACTCTAACACAACACAACAAACTCTAAAAGAAATGTCCGTTAGACGTTGTGATGTCATCTGTCTCACTCTTCGTGTAGGACGAGGCATTGCGCATGATGCGTTCACATGTAAAGGACAGCATCGGAAATGAGAGAATTTAGCGAAAGCTGCACAGGGGCACAGCCTTTTAAACATGGGTACTTAAAAGTTTGGTCTTCTTTGGGTCATTTAAAGAAAAGTTATTGCTCTTGTGACTTTGACCCGTAGTGATTCATAGATATGTAGTATGACTGTTGGTTTACAACAGGGTGATTGTAGGACTAGGATCAGAGCTTTAGAGGGGCTCAGCTCCTAATGAGAATTTGACATTCAATGCCCTGCAAGTGTTTTAAAAAACCCCAATAATCATTCATTGTTTCCCACACAATATTTAGAGACTATGGAGGGTTTATCATTTATTTTTAGGGGTGCTAAGATCAAATTTAGGGGTGTAAGAAAATCCCCAAAAAAAGTCTAAAATCGCTCCGGGTTTACAGAATCCACAATTATGCCACCTTCAATTTAATGGTTGTGTTATTTGAAAATGTTTTATGGGATGGTCTTCACTAAAATGACACATATCTCCATAAATGTTTTAAATGTTGTGTGTCGACATATTTTGTCATTGAAGCTGAATTTGTAAATGTATACCTTTATCTTTAATTAAAACAACTAGTTAGAGATTTATGAGCCATCACTTTGTCCTACATCCGCCCCCACCCCCACCCACCCCCGTTATAAAAGTAATTAAGTAACTTTTACTCAAAGTATTTTTTTAACAAGCTACTTTTTACTTTTACTTGAGTATATTTTTAGACCAGTACTTTTACTTGTACTCAAGTAAAATTTCTTCAAAGTAGTGGTACTTTTACTTGAGTCAAATATTTCCGTACTCTTTCCACCTCTGGACAGGGTGCATGATGTAAAATCATTTTCAGGATTTGCACATTCAGCAAAATGCATTTAATTGCCTAAATGTACAGTATTATAACTTATAAGCACATAACATTACTTACACTCTCTGTCGGGCACATAATGCCGGTGGCGGTGATGATGGCACCTGCTGTCGGCGGGATGGGAGGATGTAAGCCGGTGAGGGAGACGGTCGGTGGCGGGCTGGTGGCGGTGATGATGGCACCTGCTGTCGGCGGGATGGGAGGATGTAAGCCGGGGAGGTAGACGGTCGGTGGCGGGCACATAATGCCAGTAGCACCTACTGCCGGCAGGACGAGAGGACGTAAATCGGGGAGGCAGACGGTCGGTACGGCCCCTCTAACCAGACACAACGGTCTGCTCAAAAATCCCGACTGTAGCTGGTAATAGTTGGTGAAACTATCGGGGGTAAAGTAGACACTGCAGAGGCGGGTGTTGGAGTTGATTATAAATTCTCCACAGTAGCTCCTTACAAAATCGACCCACCGACTCTTGATGCCTTCATCAGTTGGAAACTTAAATAAACTAATGGAGCCACTACCCTGGACACTGTGGCATCCAGTGAAGATGCACACACGAGGAGGAGACATGACTAGTTAGTTAGCTAGCTGAAAATTACCTTAATTGATGCTATCCAAAACGCGAGAGCGAGCTGGAAAACGACTGAGGCTAATGCGCTGAATGTATTTATACTGCAGCAGCAGCAGGGGCGGGTTTATGATAATCTCCGCCGTGTTACGTAACGCGGCGGAGATTTCAGACCCGCCCACTAAATCCTGACACAGAAATCTGGAAACACAGTGTAGCCTAGCTCCACAATTCAAATCTAAATGGTTGAAATGCTTTTTACACCTTTTTTAGAAATACATTTATGACCTATTTAATGTGTTTAGAAGAAAATGTCTGATTTCACTTTACATGGTCTTTAACCAACCATAATCACTGTTTTCACAGAAGGCTGCATGCAGAGGAGAATAAGAGACAGGCTCCTCAGACGTTTCTCCACTGGTTAATTTTCCTGTTTGAAATAACTTACTGTCCACAAGAAGAACAGCTTGAATCCATAGCAACCATGTAGATAATAAGTAGAGGACCAGCAGAGCTCTTGTTACACAAAGCCATGTGGTTATTTGAGGGCAGATCATGTCTATCAACACTCCTCACTAATTTGAGATGTGATGAGTTGAAATGTCACGCTGATAAAGGCAGTAACAAGCTTAAGAGGAAGCAATGAGCTTAAGTGTCATCTTCATTTAAAAATACATTTTGATTAAAAGTTTAATTTAAATATTCATACAAGTAATAAACACTTGATCAGTGTTTCATTGATGAGATGGATTCAGTTGTACTTGTGAGGAAGAAAGCAAAGCACAGCATTGGATTTTTTAACAGAAAGATAATCTAAAAGAACCCTAAAACAACCGGTACTGCTTATATAATTATTTCTTTATTTGGATCCATTTTATAAGACATCATATTCATATTAATTACAAGGAAATCATGAAAAGACACTATAATACTGCCACACAGTTGTAGAAGGGCTAGTTACATATATATTTTTCCTAACTAATTTTATCCAGTCTTGATTATCCATTCTTGATATATACCAGAGAGAGAGAGAGAGAGAGTACTATTAATTTTTTCCAAGGACAATATATGTAAAATTTCCATCAACCAAACCCTTAGACACTGTCCTGTCTATGTGAGGAGAAAAGTCAATGTGCAGTAATATTTGCAAAATAAGTTAAACATTGTCATATTGTAAGAGAAACAACCCCTGCGATACATGATTTTGTGTGATTGCGTCTGTGGGGAAAAAAGCCTTTTACTATAGTGAGTAGAAAGCATGTATGCTTGGGTAATCGAGAGAGTGAATGTGCATACGGATAGACAGAGGGCCATATTTTCCTGAACCCAGTGTGTGGCGCATATCACAGTCAAGTGCGCCCCACATTTAGTAGTTTCGTGGCCAGGCTTGCCAGGCACACCCATGGTGCACATGGATATGGGGCAGGATCAGAGAGAACACATTATCATACATTATAGATGGGAGTGTTGAAGGTTGTGACAATCATAGCCAATCATATTTGCTACTTTCACTCCATTTCAATAGTTTTCTCTGGCAGGATGCATTGACTGTTTGAATCCTGTTTTTTCCCCCCCAGAGGAAATGTTTTGTTGTGTGGTATATACTGTAGCCACTTTCAAATTTGAATTTGAAAGCCTGAAGTCACACTTGCAGACTTTCTTTTTTTAACTAAAACAACACACTGATTTAGTGTTGTGTCGTTCGCGAACGTGTCGTTCGAACGAACGAATCTTTTGAGTGAACGAAGTGAACTGAATCACTTCATGAACTGATTCGTTCCTTTCTCAGTTCAGTTCAGTTGAGCTCAGCCGCGAGCATGGCTGCCGGTCGGGAGTGGAACTGCCGCCACTCACTCACTCGTTCACTGCAAACGAATCACTCAGTGAACGACAACACTGACACAGCGCCACTTTCAGCACAGTACGTGAACGAGATTCATGTCCTCAGCATGTCGTTCAATGAATCGTTCGCGAACTGCTGAAAGTGGCGCTGTGTCAGTCACTCACTGACTCAGGGCACTGAGGGCAGAGGAGTTGATTCACGTTCAGTCCATTTACATGTAGCTACTGCTAACATTAGCGCTCTGTTGCTAACATCAGTGTAGCATCATGTTATGTTATTTTACTGTGCACAGAGGACACTTTCACTGTGTAATATTTTTAGTGCATGTATAAGCAGCGCTGCGTCTCCCGCGAATGATTGTATACTATAGTCCTTGAACGCACCGTCCCTCAGTAAGTGAACATGAACCTCAGGGCTGAATCATGAACTGAATGACGGATTATTTGGCTGTTTATCAGTTCAGGGAGTTGGAGAGCACTGAACGATTCGGTGAACGAATCTTTTGAACGAATCATTTTAATGAACAGATTCTAAAGATTCAGTACAGTAAAAAGAACTGCCGTTCTCATCACTACACTGATTCCTCTTCTTGCTGCAAGCAAAGATGTGGCTGTCAAAAAAAAAAGGTCTAGCGTAAACTCTGCTTCAGGGATACCAATCTATCCATTTAGGAA
Organism: Scomber japonicus; assembly: GCF_027409825.1. NCBI lineage: Eukaryota > Metazoa > Chordata > Actinopteri > Scombriformes > Scombridae > Scomber > Scomber japonicus. Next base: position 2,059,455 of record NC_070580.1, on the reverse strand, counting down.
GAACAAGTGATTGTGAATCAGTTTCAGATACTTTGGTGCAAATAATTGACAACAAGTGCAATTAAGAGGCACACAGGTGGCGCGAGTTCAAATCCCGTCCAAAGCCATAAAATGTTGAAGGCTTTTCTTGTGGCAAATGTTTCTAAATTCGTCAATTCAATAATACACTGTTACAACTAAAATAAACACAGGGAGATTGTTTTTATGACTTTAAAGTACTTTTCTTGTGGCAAATGTTTATATATTTTTGTATTAAAATCCACTTACACAATTTTGTATCTATGAAATTAAGGTCAATTGTTACCTGATATTTCATTCTTTGCCAAGACCAAGATCTATCACCTTTTTCTCTTTAATTTGAAGCTGAAATGTAGCCTTCTGTCTAATTTGATTTGCCAATGAGCTTGTTTCCCCCCCACTATTTAGTTATTTTATTTAGTTTGCACTTTTTCTGATTGTATTATCTGTGTGACATTGATACAAATTTGTTTAACTGAAAGTGATTATCTCCTCATTAATACCATAACACATGATATTTTAATTTTCTACAGACAGTCCAAACCCTAAGCACTGTGAGTAACTATGGTGTCAATTATGATCACACACTTGCAAGAAATGATTCATGATCAGAATCCGCTTTAATGGCTAATCTCATTTACATACAGGAACCAAGCTGGAAACTTACTGTAACATTTTTACAGATATCACAATAAAGTAAGCAATTATTCAATACAAAAACAAGCAAACTAACAAAAAACAATAACAATACCATGTAGCTAGGTGCCGCTGCATAGTATTGCTAATAGACAGATGATAGCAAGGACAATCAGAAACATTAAAAATAAGCAGGGGAAACAACTGAAACCTGTGGGAACTGCAGTGCAGACAATGAAATATATACATGCATAACTAAAATTTTATGTTGAGGCTTTTCTCATAGGCTGCACTCTGCATGGCCTTTAACCACCGTTCTTTTGTCAGTGTTTTGGGGCAGTATATTTTGTACTTTTTTTTTTATTTGTACTGGCTGACCTATTATATCTGCGTTTGGTGGGTGCAGCTCACTGGTATGTTCATTGGTGGCAGTGGTGGTACGGGGTGTTGAAGATGGGACAGGGCAAGGGAGCTGCATCCCTGGCATGACAGGTGCAGGTGGTGCTGCAGGAAACAGTTGCCTTTGTTCAGCTATGGGTCTTGGAGCGATCAGCCTGGGCCCTGCTCTAAACCCTGGCTGGATGTGTGAGGCTGGAGGCTGGATGGAAGTCGCTGGAGGCTGGACTGAGGTAACTGGAGGCTTCTTGAACCTCGTTCTGGCCTGCCCTGCTGTACTGGGTGGCATTGAATATGAATGCAGCAGATGTTGGTCATGATGGCACATCAGGCTGTGTGTTAGCAGGCAACAGAGGCTCTGTTGCCACTGGCCGTGCCTCTGGGAGCTGCAAGCCTTTGAGCAGAAGACCAACCTCCTGAGCCTTCAGGCGTTTATTGTGCAACTGTATCAGAGTGGTTTGGTTCACCTCTACTGGCTGAAGGTTGGTCTGATCTTTGACCACTCCATTGCAGAGAAGAAGCTGTCGAATTCTTCTGTAATCTTGAAGAATGAGAGACCATCTTGACAGGCTCTCTTTTCCCTCTTTTGTAGGGCTTTTATGGATTTGACAGAGCCAGAGCCAGTACTTGTACTGGGCCCCGAAGACACTAACGTGGGTGCAATGTTAGCATTGGCATTTGCAGTAGATAAGCCTACCGATGCAACGTTAGCATGTGCAGTAGATAGGCCTACCGATGCTGCAAACATCCGAATGGGGACAGTTGCTGCCTGACTGTCGGCATATCGCTTGTGTTTCTCCTCTTTCATGTGTGCGTCGAGGGCTTTACAGCCCACTGTTCCCAATTTTATGCTTTATGCCGCTATATTTCTCGTCATCGAGCCAATTCTCGTTAAACTTGCACTTGTCCATCTTGGCTTGTGTCTGCCAGTCTGAAACACTTCTTTGTCTGTTACTATCTATGACAAGCCTACGGGGGAAACGAAACACTGCCCCCTAAATCAGTGTTTTTCAACCTTTTTTCAGCCAAGGTATTTTTTTCATTGAAAAAATCACAAGGCACACCACTAACCGAAAATGTTAAAAAATGAAACTCTGTAGCCTATATTAACAATATAAAGTCATTCATGTCAAAGTGTCTTGAATAGGAATAAAATAAACACAAAGAAAAAGGTATTTTATGATCTTATATATTTCTCCTTTCAAATAAAAAGTGCATTTAACAATATAGTAGGGCTGGACGATTATGGCAAAAATAATAATCACAATTATTTTGATTGATATTGAAATCGCGATTATCAAACCATGATTATTCATTGTTACAGCCATTTATTTATTTGTTATTTTTTGTTGTTTCACACTGTTGGTACTGGGGATGGCACTGTTGTAACTTTCTGCAGGAGTGCATTTATACAGCCTGGCTAATGTGTGTGTACTGAGGCAAAAAGTTTTTGACCGTGGCTGAGGCACGGCTGAGGTTTAGGAGCAAGGAGCAATACTAAGATAATAGGCTACATGATCACAACCACGAGCTGCTGTACATTTGCTGCTTATGTTAAGCAATACATGAAGAAAAGCAATGAGAAGTGTTTGGACCTTGTTTTCTGAGAGCCAGCCTGACGCGCATTGCACCGGCACACACACCTGCAGTAAGTTTCAATGTAGCTACACTTACATTCATAGATTTGAAAACATAAGCATTGAGCATAAATGTGCCAATTAAACACACTAGGAAACTACTACAATGTCAGGCTGGACCCAAACTGAAATATTTAAAAAGGATGGGCCGTGCAGAGTAAGAGATGTAATGTAGTAAAGCTTAACCACATGCGCTAACGTTACCGGGTAGCCTTGCATCTCAATAACACTAATGAAATATGTAACGCCACTAAAATGTGTCCATGCAGGCGCAGCCTCGGTTTAATTAAGGGTCAAAACTTCACAGTACAGACCTACAAATCTTTGGCAGCGCTCACCTTTTAACTTCTCCGTCAGCTATGCTAGGTTCAAGTTAGGTTTTGTTTTTTCTCTTATTTTCCCGTCTCTCTCTCTCTCTGTTTGTGTGTATCTTGCTGGAAAAGAGGGGAGAGTTGGATTTATTCATAGGTGCACCGTGCCGGGTGGGACAATAATCGTTTTAACTTGATTATTAGGTTTTTCTCACTCTTGTTAGACAGGGATGTGCGCTGATGAAATAACGTTAGCATAGAAAATCGTCTCTCCAGACATATCTTTCTTTCATTCCGCCCAGATGAAATTTAATGTCGTCCAGATGAAATTTAATGCCACTCTTCGAAAATTTAAGACATTTTAAGACTTTAAAAAACGTATTTTTTATTTAAGACTGTTTAAGGATCCGCGGAGACCCTGGCTGCAGAGAGGAGGGCGGCTGAGGACTGGGTCGGTGCTGCAGAGAGGAGGGCGGCTGATGACTGGGTCGGTGTTGCAGAGAGGAGGGCGGCTGATGACTGGGTCGGTGTTGCAGAGAGGAGGGCGGCTGATGACTGGGTTGATGTTGCAGGGTGGCTGGACACCACAGAGAGCGCGGCTGACGAGTGGGTCGGTGCTGCACGGAGGAGGTCGGCTGACAAGTGGGTTGGTGCTGCAGGGTGGCTGGACACACAGAGAGCGCGGCTGACGAGTGGGTCGGTGCTGCAGAGAGGAGGGTGGCTGACGAGTGGGTCAGTGCTGCAGAGAGGAGCGCGGATGACGACTGGGTCGGTGCTTGTGCATGCAAGCTGCTGGAGACGAGAGCTGCTGTGGTGAGAAGATGCTATATGGAATATGGAATATGAACCTCGCTTTGAGGGTCAGGGCGATGTGAGGAGTTTGGTATCCTGAACGAATGGTGTGTATGCAAGTGGACAGCAGATCGGCAGTAAGAGAAAGCCGTTTGGCTGGTTCTTGGCTGACGAGACCAGCGAGAAGTGACTTACTTGGGGATGGTTTATGGCTGGGCTGGGATTACCTGTGATTAGTTTGGAGAAAAACTAGTACCGCTGAGGTAGGATTTGATAGTAGGTGTTTTATGTTCATGGCAGAATGAGCATAGGTGATGTAGCAGATGACGGTGGTGAGATAGAACGAGGGGAAATGATGTTGTGTCGGTCATGAAAGTGTTGGAACTTATTCCAAGCTGTCCAGTAGGAGGAGAGTGTAGAAGATAAGCTGTTAATATTGTAGTTTGGAATTCGAAGATCAGTAGTATTAAAGATGGATTTACAGATTGAAGTCAGTGCAGAATATGGAGGAACTGGAGTCGGCAGCGGTTTGGCGTGCAGAGCCAGTTTCTGAACTTCTGGAACATAAAATGGGAGAGAGAGTCAGCAATGGTATTATGGTGGCCTGGGACGTAGGCGGCGCGGAGGATATTGGTTAGTGATGGAGTGCCACGTGAGCGACGCATGAATGGCGTGATTGAAAAGGAGTTGGAGCGACCTTGGTTAATGATTTCAACGACTGAGATTAACTAGACTATTCGTGTCCCCATAGAACAGCGGTGGCTACTACGGGGGTAGATTGCGAAGAGGCGGAGGAAGCGACCTGGCAATTGTCCATGAGTTCTGGGGGCCATTCTGATGCTAACCATCTACCGTTGTAGAAACCCCCAAAATCAGCAGAAGGAGCGGCATCAGTGTAGCTGGATGTCAAGGGAGTTAGTCAGCTGATCATCATAAAAGAAGGAGATACCGTTCCGGCTAGAGAGGAGATGGAACCACAAGCGAAGCTCGGCGAGACAGGATTGGTTCCGTGACAAGGAAGACAGAAGCGACAGGACGATACGATAGAGCGTTGATAATGAAATAGTTATGGTGGTGAAATAGGACAACATATATATGTTACTTTGAACGTGTGACAGAGGCATTGATAATGAAATGGTAGAAGTGATGAGATAGGACGAAGTGTAGGTTACGTTAAACGTATGAAAGGGGCGTTGATAATGAAATGGTCGAAGTGACGAGAGAGAACGACAGGTAGTTTACGTAAAACGTGTGAAAGGGGGTGGTCTCAGCTGGCCATTTGGCGGAGAACGATGCATCGTTCTGTCTGATGAAGTTGCGGGAGTAGCACTTGGGGGCAATGACATCCCGGTGTCACTGCCCGGGAGAAATGAGCTGCAGGGATCAGTGTAGTCAAATATGGGTTATCCTGGTACCTTGATGATGAGACAGTGGGGCACTGGAAGCCCGGGGGCAGATGTTCCGGTTGAAGCAGAGTGCTGGCAGCTCGGTGCCAGGAGCCTTGACTAGAGCAGGCTTCTGTGGCAACTAGAGCAGGATGTCCACGATAAAAGCTGCCTGCTGTCGAACTAGGCAAGCCAAGGTTGGGTTGAGTAAACGGCGGGGTCACTGACATCAAACATCCTGGCCGAATTGAAGTGGTGCAGATGTAGTGAAAAACAGCAGGGGTCATTGGCATCCTGGTGCTGATGTTCTGGCCTAAGCCGAGTGTTGTGATTGGAATGAAGGGACGGCAAGGGTTGTAGGCATCCCGGTGCCCGATGTTCCCGTTGGAACGAAGTGCTGTGGTTGGACTAATAAACAGCATGGGTTGCAGGCATCCCGGTGCCTGATGTCCATAACTAAGCAAAGTGTTGCTGTTAGATTTAAGGAAATAGCATGGGTCGTAGGCATCCCGGTGCCTGATGTCCCTGTCTAAACAAGCGCTGTGCTGCTGTTGGATTTAAGGAAACAGCATGGGTCGTAGGCATCCCGGTGCCTGATGTCCCTGTCTATACAAGCGCTGTGCTGCTGTTGGATTTAAGGAAACAGCATGGGTTGCAGGCATCTCGATGCCTGAAGTACACGACTAAGTGAAGTGCTGCTGTTGAATTTAGAAAACAGCATGGTCGCAGACATCCCGGTGCCCGATGTCCCTGTCTAAGCGAAGCGCTGGGGTCGTAGTGAGGAAACGCCATGGTTGCTGGTATCACTGTGCCCGATGTTCCCGTCTAAGCGGAACACTGGTTGGAGTTAGAAAACCACATGGGTCGCAGGCATCCCGGTGCCTGATGTCCCTGTCTAAACGAAATGCTGTGTAAATGAAATGCGTGGCTGGAGTAAAGAAAACCGCATGGGTCGCAGGCATCCCGGTGCCTGATGTCCCTGTCTAAATAAAGCGCTGCGGTCGTAGTGAGGAAATGGCATGGTTGCTGGTATCACTGTGTCTGATGTTCCGTCTAAGCAGTACACTGTGGCTGGAGTAAAGAAAACCACATGGGTCGCAGGCATCCCGGTGCCTGATGTCCCTGTCTAAACGAAATGCTGTGGCTGGAGTAAAGAAAACGGCATAGGTCGCAGGCATCCCAGTGCCTGATGTAGAAGACTAAGCGAAGTGCTGCTGTTGGATTTAGAAAACAGCATGGTCGCAGGCATCCCGGTGCCTGATGTCCCTGTCTAAACGAAGCGCTGCGGTCGTATTGAGGAAATTGTGTGGTTGCTGGTATCACTGTGACTGATGTTCCGTCTAAACAGAACACTGTGAGTAAGAAACCGCATGGGTCGCAGGCATCCCGGTGCCTGATGTCCCTGTCTAGGAGCGGCGCTGCGGTTGGAGTGAGGAGACGGCAGGGGGTTTATGACTCAGACAATATAGAAGCAATTTCAGGTTAGTTGTATTTGTGATAAATAGCTTGCGATCCAGCTTTTAACGTGGACGATACAGAGTGATTTCGGTTAGTATTGTGATAACTGTGTTAGTAACGTGCAATACGATGCGTTTAATGGCAGATGATGCCTAAAATGACGATTGACTCGATATGCTGGCAACGTGCAACCTGGTGTTTGTAATGTTCAAGCATGTGTAACGGTGTGCAATGGCAAAGTGACGTTAGAGTAGCTGCGCGAGAAGCTTCCAGCTGGTATATGGAAAAGACAATGTGGAGGTAACTTTAAATTAATTATGAATCTTTACTACAAAGTAGTGGAGATGGATAACGTATGATGCAGGACTGATGCCGTTGGTATAATGCCATAGACTGTATAGAAGAAATGGGAGTAACAACGTGATGTCACGCACTGGTTTGTGGACTGCTGCTCGGGAGCCACTTTAATTTATTTATTTATATTTATTAATTAATTAATTTATTTATTTTCCTTCTTTTTGTTTTATGACACCAAAACGATAATACTGACAAGTCTGAGTAGAATGAGTAGCGCAACACTACCTGGCCCCTGCCGGGGGGCACTGTGGCGCTACGGGGCTCTGTGACGTCACGCGTGCCGAACCGGGCGGTGATTGGCTTAGACGAAAACCCGGAAGGCGGGAGCGCCGGTTGCTGTTGTTGATGCTGAGTAAACAATGAAGCTTTAGTTTAATGTGGCTGAGGTTGATAGGGAATGCATCCTATGCAGGAATCGTTGGCAGTTCGGTCGCTGATGTCGGGGTCCGTTTGTGGATGTAAAGGCGGCCGGACGGAGAGTGCGAGTTCGGTGTGGTGGAGAATTATCTGGACTGTTGAAGCGGTTGAGGAGGGGAGAGTTGAAGCTGCTGCTCCAGCGGCTTTGTGCGTTGCTTCCCTGGTTTTTGCCCTCGCTAGTGGAGGAGAGGAAGCCGGAGATCTACCGGGAGTGTCACATCAGTGTGGGTTGAAGAGCCTGCAAGGCCGGTATGTGCCTGCGAGGCCGTCATGTGCCCCGCGGGGCGCTCGGCTGCGGTCTGCTGCTGTGTGATGAGAGGAGAACCGGTTTCCCACGAATCTTCAGTCAAGTCGGACGGGTTGATCTGCAGTTCGTGATCCGTGGTGAGTTCACTCTTGGAGTAGTAATCGTAGCATGTGTTCAAGTTTTGTTGATGCGATGTGGGAAGTACGATCTGTTTCTGGGATGACCATGAAAGCTTGACTGAGACTGCCTGCACGTGAAACTCGAAAGCGAGAATGAACGAGGGGGAAGCTGTTAGGTCTGTTTATATAGGAGCTGGAAGGAGTGTAATTGGTGTGTGTTCCCGCTCCCGAAACTGCGCTTATCAAGCTTCGATTTAACAGGGGGCACAAATTCAGGCACCAGTTTCCTGCCAAACACCCTCTCAAAATTGCTGTTCACACAATGGACCAGCTCCCCAGTGTAACTGTGCAGAGGAGATGGTTTGGTCGACAAAGCATCAGCAGCGCGGTCCTGGTTCCAACGATATCTGGTATCTCCAGGAGATAAATTTGGAAATTGACACTGTTGGCATTGTTCCCTTAAAGAAAGAGCAAGAGAAAGAGTTTAATTAGAATAATGTTGGCAGCCAGTAAAAAGGTTATAATGAGCATTTGTATATGTATATACAACAGGGATATAAAATAACCGAACTGCAATGGACTGAAATGGACCAGAATGAACTCTGAAATTTCATCCCTTTTATTTTATTGTATAATTTTAGCTATTTGACTCACTGAACTACTCTGTTCCCCTTTTTCTGTATGTTCTATCACACCTATAAAAATAAAGTAAAAAAAAAAGAAAGCAAGAGAAAAGCTAAATGTTAAAGCCACCTATAGCACAGAAATCTGTAAAGCAAATAAAACATAAATCTTCAGACAAGTAATGATCATGAAGACAGGCATATTAAATCATAAACCCCATGGATAATAAACACAAACCTGGAATGAAGCGATGCAGGTGGCAGTGAAAAGATTCCAACGATGTGGAGCCCCTGGCACATCGATAGGTTTTTACCACCACTCCTCCCTTTGTGATGGTTCCTGTCACCGTATAAAGTGACACTCCTGGAGGGTCCTGAGTGCAAGCCACATGCTGCTTCTGGGTCTGCCAGATATGCTGCATCCGTACCACATCTACCAAGGGAACACCAATTGCATCATTCCCCCTGCTGCTCATGAGCTCCCTTAAGAGCTGATCGTGGAGGAGAATGGTCTGCTCCTCTCCTCAGGTCCTCCTCCTACAGTGCAACGCCAGTTCAGTCTTTGAGAGGTTGTAATCCTGGGGACAAACAGCACTCCTTGTTATTCTTGTTGCTTAAGATAGTTCTTCATGACTCCTGTTGGATGTTTTCCATTATTGGTCCCAAATGTATTCTGCAGCATGACAATAAGATGTTTCCCTGATGGTATTGCCTTTTGGGCAAGAGTCTAAACATTTGAAGTGCCTAAAAATGTGTCCAGTAGTGTAAGTGCGTCAAGCTTTTGACATGCTTTGCGTAAACTAGCATCAGACAGTACATTTCTATTGCAGCACACTGCTGGAGTGGCATCACATCAACCTGTACTGTGCCTCTCCTACCCCTCTACAGTCACCAAGATACAAAACCTGTGCTGTTAAGGAAAACATCTCAGTAACAGAGCAGTGAAGAATAGGACCGTGAGAGATGAAACTGAACTTTTACTTTATCCCGCGTTATTCTGAAATTTACCAGTGAAATGTATGAAAGTTTATTGCAGACTGGAGTCTCTGCTAAATGACAAGCAGCGCTTCCTACAGTGGTGGAACAATTACAGAGACTAAAGTTGTTAAACGACTGTCAACTGGATTCTCTTTTTCTGCAGTTAATTAGAAAAACACAAATTCACAAATTCACTTATTCATTTACACGCTCACAGCCTCTTTCTCAGTTTGGAGATGCACTTATCGTTTCAGCAGCTGTGTGATGCTGCAGCCAGTTGTAGCACACGTTTCTAAGAAATGCTGGATACATTCAGTGACACCTGAACAACATTATTGTAAGATTCAGACATTAATCTAACACGTTTTAGACCTGACTGAGTCACATTAATAGCTGGATTTTCAGTAGTTTTCATTGTGGACCAATCTGTGCGCTGACACAAAACAAGGCCAAATTGCACTCAACTGCAAAACTTTATGGTTGTGTTTGCTCCGTCACTTCACAAGCTTAACATAGTTTGTAAATCTGACCTTAACCAATTTAAGCCTAAAACGCCTGCTAAAAAAGGCCTTTGTATGCCTAAGTACTTTTCTGTAAGCCCCCTCTCAAAACCTGAGGTTTTTCAGAACAATATTCAAAATTTGGCAACGCCTACTAAAACCTTAATTTCTCAGGCTCTATAGCAGATAAAAACACGAGATAAAAAGCATTTGAAAGCTCACTTCCTTGGCTGTCAACTTGACTGACTTGCTTGGCCATAATCTTCAACTGCATATTTTTTAAAAATCAATAAACATCAAAAACATCAAGAATATTTTGAAAATCAGTACAGATCTGTTTTATTTAATACTTTTGAGGTACCAAAGTGACAAGTGAACATCACTGAAACACAGATATAGAAAAAAAACAAAAAAAACAGAGGGTTACTACTTCTTATAATAATGTCAATTGTAATTTATGTTCATTTTCTTTGTTGTATTATTTTGAATAACTTGGTGGTGAGTGTACAGATTAACAGAACAGTACAGTCACTCAACACAACTCATCAAATGTATTATTTTATGCTGCAATCTTATATTTAATGCTCTATTCTAGCATTTTATTTCTCTCTTTCTATTTTTTCTGTACGGAGCTTGGGGGTGTTAACTGTATGTTTTAATGTTTCTCAAATTACATGTTTTACTGTTTTGTGTAAAGCACATTGAGTTGCCATTGTGTATGAAATGCGCTATATAAGGCATTGCCTTGCCTTTACTGTCGAGTGCTGCGGTAATGCTTTCCAAAACACTCAGTGTGCAGTGGCACATTGCACTGCCTGCAGCCATACACTGTTGCACCAGGACAGGCCAACGAAATCGCGCATATCCTCCTCTCCCTCTTGAAACATCGCTAGGATCCACTGCTCTCTAACTATGCAATCTGCAGGTACATCTACATCATCTGGGATATCATTTACATCTGGTCCTGTGTCATCCTCCACAATTTCATTAAAATCCGAATCAATTACGTCATCAATATCACTTCCTTCACTTGCATATACTTCACTTGAGTCAGCCTTGACGGATCGCTTGTACAGTGTTTACAATTATCGACCAAACCATACTCCACGTGTAGGCTTATTTCGACCAATCACAGCGCATTTCTTTTAGTCACATGAGTATAAAAAATCCCTAAACATCTGTCACTCACCCCAAGAGTATTTCAGCAAATCACAGTGCATAGAATTGGCCATGTGCCTTGGAAAAGACGATACTGCTCGAAATGACACAGACGCGTGTACCGGCATTAATGGTAAATACGCATAGATGCGTGATCCGGTCTTAATGAGTTAAGATGGGGTAGACAGCAGTTGTAAATCATGCTTAATTCATGGTGCTATCAGTCCCTTATATTTAAAACCTATTGACCTTTCTTACCTTTTCTTAAGAAAAAGAAATGACTCAGATAAATATGTACTAAACTACTAAACACGTGACTTATCCCTCTGCAAGTAAAGGCCACTGTAGGTCATTACATTACCTCAACACATTCAGCAGTGTAGTGCCGAGCATACAGTGTGTAATGCTGTGATTCACTGCTTCACTGTTTGTGTGTTTGAAAATGGCCAACAGGAAGATCTGTGTTAACTTCTTTGCTTTTGAAAACTCACTGGAGCCCAAGGTTATAGTTGTCATTTTGTTCATTGATGAACATGAACTTTGGTTACTTACTTAAACACTGTTTTCTCCCCTAAAGCAAGGGCATCTTGAGAACTTGTGTAGAACTGCCAAGAAGAATAGTCACCTGTGGGATTTTGTATCCCTTAAGGTTACACTAGTAAATCAGTATTATATATTAATGAGTAGCTGTAATTGTTTTTTTTAATCTCTCTAATATCCAAATCAGAAATGGTCTGCCAGCACATTGTCTTTCAAGTTAGTTGTGAACCTCACAACTTGTGAATTTATGTCTATACAAACTAGTATTTTTTATTAACAATGGTCTAGACATTGTAATCTCATAGAACTAAACATTTCATATGTTTTTCTGTGTGAGGAAAATGTGAGAAAGATACTTGAAGTCATCAGTGCCTCTGAACCTGATTTTCAATGCCTGTTCTTATTTGTAAGCTTAGATCAAACCATTGCCTTGAGGGCGGATTGAGCATTGCTGCTTTAATTAATGACCATTTCCCCCATAACACAGATAATTCTACTTTCTAGAAACAATAGTAAAAGTGGCCATTTTCATACCAGGTCAAACAATCTTGCTGCATCCATTCTTTCAAAAACGAAGATACAGTTTGTTCTCAATCATTAGCCATATTGACATGTATTTGCAATGCATATTCACAGTGGCAACATAATGATTCATTAACCTTGTAGGTGAATCCCAGACATTAACAAACCACAGCCATCAATCCTACCTGACAAGACTCCATAACAAGGAAACTACTTCCCTATGTGTGGTCATGGTCCCTAGAGTCTTATCACCAAATTGACAAACAATTTTATTGATATAATGCCATATAGCAAAGAAAAGTTACCTCAAGACACTTTTCACATAGAGCAAGTCTAGACCATTGTAGTGTATTGGGATGTATTGGATATGATTTATAAGCTTATGTTACACCCAACATTGGCCAGTATGGTATGTGTTGTTTCCACTGGGACCATTATTAACGTTGCACAGTAAAAGTATGGCAGTCTCATGGCACAAGTTGGTCTCCGTCTGATTATTATTTCCACCTCAAGATATTACATTTTGGCGACGAGGATGGGATAACAGAGAAGAAATAAGGATATATAATCCCTGTCTCGTTTTGTTTAAGAGACCCAGCATTGTCACAGGAGCAGCACTTGGCGACAGCAGCAAGGAAAAAGTCCTTTTTTACGGGAAGAAACCTCAAGCAGAGCCAGGCTCTAGGTGGTTGTAGTGACCCTCTGCCTTGACTGGTTGGATTGCAAGAGAGAGTGTGTGTGAGAGATGGAGACACTCGCAGAGAGGCACAGCAACAACATCGCCAATAGCAATAGAAGTGTGGCTCTTCTCTCGTGCAGCTCTCCTCCCAGTTCCTGAACCTTTCCTTTCTGTCACCATCAGGCAAAACTTTGTACTTGCAATCACTGGCGGCTGTGGAGGTAGACTCCACATGTCTAAGTGTCCTTGGTTTGGGTAAGATACTGAACCCCAAAATAACTTCTGATAGCTGCACCAGCACCTTGTGTGGTGTGTGAGTGAATGTTGTTAGTAGTGTAAAAGCATTTTGAGTGTTTTGGAGACTAGAAAAATGCTACATTTACCGTTGTACAACAAATATTTAAATCTACTGAGTCAACTGTGACAAATTTCACTCATTCATGCTCTCAAGGATTATCATTTTCTATTCCATTCTGAGCTCTCCGCTTTAGCACCATCATCAGACAAGAATATTTTAACACAAGGGCCTTAATCTTTTGGGCAAGTTGCCTTGAAATTTCCTGATCATGTTTATGTTAATTGATAGGGCTCTCCACAGGCTTAAAGTGATGGCTCGGCGTAATTTTGGCCCAGTGTCATATGCACCATTACGTCTATCTAAACACCGCCTCAGTCCTTTATAATTGGAATTTCGCACATACCCGTTGACTGGTTTAAATCCTACCTATCAGGCCGCACTCAGGTCATCCAACTCCCATCTTTCAATTCCCAGCTGTCCCATCGTCACCACTGGTGTGCCCCAGTTCTCTGTCCTGGGGCCCCTACTCTTCATCATCTACCTACTTCCCCTGGGCAATATCTTCCACAAATATGACATCCATTTCCACTGCTACACCGATGACACCCAGCTCTACCTCTCCAGCAAACCCAATTCCACTCTCCCACCTTCCTCCCTCACTGACTGCCTCAGTGAACTCAAATCCTGGTTCTCCGCCAACTTTCTCAAACTTAACAGTGATAAAACTGAAATCCTCCTCATTGGTACAAAATCACACCTTGCCAAAGCCGACAGTTCTTCCCTCACCATCGACCACTCCTCTTTCTCCTCCTCCACTCAGGTTAAGAGTCTTTCCAATCACATATCAATACCCAGCTGACACCTGATGTTAATGTGGCATTAGAACAACGTTGTACTCCAACGTTGGATTACCATTGGATTATGATATGCATTTGAAAATTGGGTTTAAGTTAAAAGCTAATGTTGGCTTAACATTGGATGTTTAAACAAAGTTGGACTTTGGTTATTTACCCTACAATTGAATGTTTTACATATATTTTATGTAAACAGCGAGGTTGACTAGACGTTGGATATTGGTCGCTTGCCAACACAATTTAAAACCAACTAAATATCAATGTCAGCTTGACGATTTTTATGGGAAACTGACATCGGTTTAGACGTTGTCTCAATGTTGGCTTTTAGTTGTCTGACGTTGCAACCGATATCCAACCAAGGACAAACGTTAATACAGCGTACTGTGTCAGCTGGGTAACATCACCCGGTCTGCATATTTCCATTTACGTAATATCAATCGCCTCCGGCCCTCCCTCTCCCCTCACAGCTATTCTTGTACACAGCCTTGTCATCTCCCGCATCGACTACTGCAACTCCCTTCTCTTCGGTCTACCTCACAAATACCTCCAAAAACTGATTTACCCAGACATTTGCAATCCTGATAAGCGGTACTACGAAGCTGGTTATCAACTCGGTAAATCAACCCAGGGTTTTCCAATCTGGATCACTGCGCGCTCACATAAAGGGGAGGTGTTTGCAGCGTCTGACCAATCACAAACATGGAGAAACTCTGCAGAGCTACTTTACCATGGAGGAGCAGACAATTATTCTTCAACAATATGAAGAATTCAAACACATCATCCAGGCCAAAAGCAACACTGTTGCCGCAGCAAAAGCCAGGAAGGAATGCTGGCAGAAAATAGCTGACTCTGTTAATGTGTAAATTTGTGAGATTATACAATATTAATTTATCGGACAATATAAACGGACAGCACTCTGATCACACAATGTCACTTTATTACGACACAGACGTTTGGGGCAGAACGCTTCCTCAGTGCCCTTCCTCTCATAAGAGACATTAAGTTAGTTTAATATTCAACATTCAAAATACAAACCTATTATGCGCTTCAACCATTTGAGTGAATGATGTCAAACCAGCTGTATAACATACAGACTAATATCCCTCATGTGCCACAAGGCTTATTTTACTAATATTTCTTTTCGTCAATTTTTTTTTACAATTACAACAAATAAATAAATACAGTTATTATGCTCCCTGACCCTTTGATCTCAGGATGTCAAACCTACAGAATAATATCCCTCATGTGCCTCAAGGATTATTTTTTTAATATATATTTTGGCCAATTAAAAAATTGCATCTATCACTACAAACTCTTTCTCTCCTAAGCGCTCCTCTCGCGATCCGCGCACCAATGTTGACAGGATCTTTTAAGAATGGGCAGGTCATTTTCTAAGAGAACTGATTGGTCAGGAGGTGGTGCTATTATACTCATTGATCTCTTATCCAGAACATAACCTGCTCCGGAGCAGGTTAGCCGTTCAGCATAAGTTACCATGGTGATTTACCCCAGTAAGAAGTGAACCAGAGTTGTAGTACGGAAAACCCAGGGTTATCCCTTAAGTTACCTCGATAAGAGAATATCCAGCTTCTTAGTACAGGCCTCCAGGGATTAAAGTTTTCCGGCCCCGTGCCGGAATTCCGGCGTGCGGCGCTTGACTGCGGGCGCGTCAAAACAAAATAAATAAAATAATATATTTTTTAAATGTGAAAGAGAGTGTAATCGTTCGTCTGCCAATGATATGAGAGAAGCACAACTCTCCCGCTCTGAAACTAACATTATTATCCAATCAGAGGTGAAATAAGGCGGGTCTTGAGGAAACGTGCCTCCACCAAGTTACGTATGAAGCCTAATCGCCAGAGTAGAGAGAGAGAGACGTTGCATGGAGTGGAAAGATGGCTCAGTTCATGACTCCAGGGGAAAATGCCCTGATAATCGACCAAGGGTTGAAAAATAAATGGCGTTGGGCATGGCTAGATGAGCTAGGGAAGGACAGCAAGCCGTTTAGTAGTTGGTGCAAAAAGATGAGAGAGCCAGGTGCCTGTTTCTGCACGCTGTGCTCCAGAAAGATTAAACGCATCCAGCGGCATTGCGGCAACATTTTTTTATTATTACTATTTATTTTAAAGAAAGTTCAAAGTTGTTGAAATGGTGAAACCGTTTTAAATCTAACTATCTGATTTAACTACCGTAAATTCCGGACTATAAACTGTACAATGACAGAACGAGGTAGATTACTCCAGTAAAAGTAAGACTTAGTTTAATGAGTTAGAAGTCGTCAAATGACTTACTTTAACGAATTTCGTTAGTTTATATAATGCAGATTCATAAAATATGACTTTTATGAGGGTCACAGTCACAGACAATAAACTTAGCGTTTGATAGTTGTGGTAGCAGCGGTGCAGCAGATGTAATGAAGTCCACGCAGCACGCTGGATGCAAACTAATATTAACCCTATAACCTATTCATTATAATGTCCATGGACATAGATTGAGTTCTTTTGCCTTAATAATGACAAAATAATACACAATAAATGGTCGGATTGGGAACCCATATGCATAATGTCTTCACGTTGCACTTATTGTTGCTTGAAATGACCAGGGCTCAGCTAGTGTTGCCTTTTAAAACATCGTTGATTTCCCGGGATTCCCGGGAAAATTGCCTCCCTAAAGCAGGGTACACGTGCACTCACACTAGCCAAATAATCCGGACTGTAGGGGGCAAACGTGCTTGGGCATGGTGTGATTGCCTAGTGTGCCCTAAATGTCTGTAGTCAGAGGAGGGGGGGGGGGGGGTGTTGCGTGATGGCTGTCAGGCATCGCCGATCGGACCAACCCTCGCTAATATCTCATGTTACAACGTGGGACACCTGCGGCTTAAAATCCGGTGCGGCTTGTACAAGTACAAAATTGATTTTCTTTCTAAAATTAGAGCATACGGCTTTTAATCAGGTGCGCTCTGTAGTCCGGAATTTACGGAAATTGTACCTGATTTGTTACTACTTCATGTAGAAGTTGATATTTTTTATGTTATTTATAGACTTGATTTTCGAACGTCTAGTAATTTCTTAGTATTTAATTTGCCACTATTTATTTTAAAGAAAGTTCAAATATGTTGAATTAAAACTCTTTAAAAAGAGAATCATTGTCCTTTTTTGAATACCTTAAATTAAATGGTTGCAAATAAATCTTATTCTTCAAATGCCTGCCTTCCAATTTCACATATCCTTATAACATGTCACCTTGTGATTGTAGGCCATTTTGTAACCTGTCAAAGACAAAGATTAGCAGCGAAACATGATATCAAAAGAAATGCTACATGTAGCATATTGTAGTGTGTTGGACTACTATTGCCACCTATTGGCCTTTCTTGGTGTTGCAGTTTAGTCAAACCTTAGTCTGCAATCATTTTGACCTTGCGAATGTGTACACGCCACAGATTACCACCAACATCAAAAACAAGGCCTGTGTCGTGTGCAAACACTCCAAAAAGTAAACCGGTTTCCAATCGATCAACCAACGTAGTGGCGTGTAGAGTCAAGTGCACAAGTCTAAAAAAGTTCAGGCTCAGGATTTTTTTTTTGCTTTAATCCCTGAGCCTCTGGCGGCACCCTGGAGCATGGCAGACTCGGTCACTGCTTTGTGAGGGTAAACAGCTCCAACCCAGAAGTGATACATCAGGGGAGAGCGCAAAGGAAGAGATGTTGGAGGATTGCCACATCTATATCCAGCCGCCTCAATGATTAGTTACCAGGTGCGCTAAATTAAAGGATAACTACCGTTTTTTACAACCTGGACCTTATTTATAGCATAAAATATGATCATTTACTCACCTAGACAACTTTGGTGTAATCTGGAGTCGTTCAGATGAAATTATCTCCAGTGTTGTGCTGTTTATATCCATAATGCGAGTACACGGGGCACCGAAGCGCAGCCTCTATATAATGCATTATCTGCCGCAAAACTAGTTCATTTCACCAATATGTTGTTATGATACGTTAGTGCTATTCCCCTGTCCGTGGTGGCATGTTATCAACATCCGGGGTCTGTAGGTTGACCCAGAGCGATAGCTGATTGACCTACTAACGCGCAGCCGTTTGTTGTTCTTTGGCCAGCTGTTCCTCTCTCTGCCTCTGCATCCTCCTTTCAACGAGCTCCTCATCCGTGTACTCTGGCTCAAAACAGTAAGGACGTCCATCATAAACAAAGTCATTGTCCACCACCTCAGAGTCGGAAAAATATTCAGCCATGTTGCCAAAAAATAGCAGTCGCAAACTAGAGCTAAACGAGCCGTGTTGTGGCTGTGTGCGCCGTTTGGAAATTACATAATCCAGATCAGAGGTTAGTAGGTCAACCCAGCTATCGCTCTGGGTCAACCTACAGACCCCATAGTTTTGCGGCAGATAATGTGTTGTATAGAGGTTGCGCTTCAGTGCCCCGTGTACTTGCATTATACAGATATACACAGCACAACACTGGAGCTAATTTTGTCCGAACGACTCCAAATTACACCAAAGTTGTCGTGAGTAAATGATCGTATTTTATGCTATAAATAAGGTCCAGGTTGTAAAAAACGGTAGTTATCCTTTAAATTAGGCAACAACGCAAGGAAAATAACCGCAGTCCTATGCTGCTACATGTTGTTGCAGCGTGTCTGGTCCCCAGAGGATGAACTATTTTTTAAATTCGTATGACCCCATGAACATTACTCCTGCACTCCTCTTAAGACAAAGTTGATGAAGTATTTTTAGTTCCATTAAAAGGAAGGTGAAAGATTTTTTTTCAATCTGATGTATTTCCCATAAGTGTGGCATTGTGGCTCTATGTGCCAAGCTGATTTAGCTCTCTCCAGCTCTGCTATAGAGATTCCAGTGACTCCTACATCTTTCAAAATAAATATGATTTTTACATGAATAATTTTAAAAGCTTGTTTTTCGAGTCTGAACAAAGGTATACACAGCCATGAATATCAGATTTAAGGATGTCAAGTAGGCGTATGACAAGCTAAGTATAATCAACAAGAATACAAAAAGACTGAAATAGAGCACTTATCATTGCCTCTGTTATGATTACTGACAAGCTTAGTGTTTCAAAGGACTAAAATGAAAGCAAATGTGAAAAGGTAAAAAAGAAATCCTGGCAAAAAAAAGGAGACGCAAAGAAGGCTTGCATAGCAAGTATGATGCACTGTGACAGGTCTTTTTGGGCAAGGTGACACTGTAAAGAAAATTGAATGTGCCATCTGGTACATCAGAGGGAGAAAGAGATACTAGAGGAGAGACAGAGGGAGACAGAGGAACAGACAGGGAAAAAGGGTGAACACAGAGACAGATAGCTACAACAGTGTTTAGCTGCTGACTGTGTTCTCTATCACAGAGCTGCTGTCTGCTCCCTGGATCGACCGAGCAGTGCTGGCCTCCTGCACTGCTCCACTTCATCTAAATAAAATGATAATACAACTGCACTCCCGAGTCCCATCCCTTCTCTCTACAGTGATAAACAGCCCGTTGACTGTCGATTCACTGTCATGTACTATCCGCATCTGATAAAGCACTGGACTTTCTCTTGTGGCAGTAGGATCACAAGTATTAACTTAACACTTTGCCTTCTTTTTTCTTAACTGCACTCTGTTATTGCAATTTTATTCAAGTATTCTGTGACACAAGCATTTTAGTGGGTATTATAAGCGAGTTCCTGAATGTTGCTAGAAATCACTAATAGGTGCATGCTTGACTATTATCGTAAATTATCTGACAGTGGCCTTTAGTTACTTCTGCTGTGGATAGAACCAGACCTTTGATTCAGACCTAGAATAGCCTCCTGAATCATCTGCTGTGATTGTTTAGCTGACAGTGCTGTCAGCAGCCAGACAGAAGACGTGGTGATGTGATGTGCTAGGCTTTTGTGCACCAAAAGCACTCTGTGTGGGAATTTAAGTTTTTACATATCACAAGTCTAACAGGTAAAAAATAGCTTTGCATTGCTGCAAGACTTTGTGTGTTCTTGTTGATAAAATCTACATTTTCTATGGATTGACGTTGCATCAGAATGACCTGGTCCTGAGACCATTTTCAGCACCACTAGGACCCAATTTCCATCGCAAAATCTCCAAATTGCTTTGGGCTGATTTGTTTCAATGAACTTCCCACCTTATTGTGCCTCTCCTCTCACTGTGCTCTGTGAACTAAAAATACTACACAGCCGGCCAAAGCAATGTTTAAGGTCTGATAAACACCAAACTGCCATACTGTTGCTTATGCTGGTCATTGCATCTCCATGAAGATAGGGCACATAAAGAATACAAACACAAGGGGTCTACAAACCCCTGCTTTATCGCCTGCATGTCTGACTGTAGTTTTTGCCCTTAATATCATTCAGTATCCATACAATATCATTCAAGCTGGGTGAGGGTGAGAGTCAGCCATGCTCCCCTCTGAATGTTGGCATCAATGAACTTCATCTCATCAGTGGAGCTTTATAACAACGCCGGGAGCCAGTGCTCCTTGCCATTTGGCCAATGAGCTATTTGTTGGGCTAAAGATAAATTTTGTGTGACTGACTTTTGATACTTTAGCTCAGTCATACAGCTCAGGTTAACTCTATGGTAACTTATTGATAACTTTTAAGGGTGTTCTTCTTTTCTTCTGTTTTGTGTGGGAACTTTTTTTGTTTCATTCTGTAGCACAAGGGAACCTTTATTTTCTAGTTAGTGTGGGGATGTGTTTATTTTGTCCTTTGAGACCCTGATATCTTACTTGTTCCTGTTTCTGCAATTTTATTCTGTTAATTTCCTATTAATGTTACACAAAGTGTTTCAGCAACCCTCTCATATTGTCTTTTTTATGCAAATAGCTTGGGCAAACTTGTGTTACTCCATGTGTTGCCCTAGACATTAGAGGTCATAACACCACAACTTTACATCGTACATCATTTGCATACTGAGCCCCTGTGCACTGTATTGAAGCATCTGCATTCATTATGTTTCTCTACTCATTTATTCATTTTTTTTCCTTTCATTTGCCACCCATCTGTACATTAGGGTGACAGGTGGGTGTTTTGGAGACCTGTAATTTATGAGCTTTTAAGTAAAAAAAAAAGGACTGTTGCCTCCTGCTGCCATTGCAATATAATGCAAAGTTATCCATAAATGCAACTTTAACACTGACTGAGTCATTGAGCTGTGAACATCCCAAACCAAATGAGACTGTAAGCAGCTGGCTTTCTTTCCTCTTTTTCACAGTGTAGATAGAAAAGGGCTTCACCTGCTCTACTGCCTCTTAAATAGTCTTTATGAACAAATAAATGTGTTAAATCTGGGTTATAAAACACTTAACAGTGGTAAGGTATGGGGGAGACAAACACTGGGTGATTATTCACTGCAAAGAAAAACACCTCAAAGAAAAATGTTCTCATTTGCTGGCTGTGACATAGAAAATATAAATGGTGGTGGTGCTGCTGCTCTCACAATAACCCTTATGATCACATGCAAATTAAAAACAAACCTATTTATATTTTGCTGCTGGGACTCTGCTGTGGAACTGCACATTTCTTTTCTCCCCTCAGTCACAATGAGAAAGAGTAGTGAAGTTTTTTTGTATTAGACATAGTTATTAGAACATTCATATCAAACCCACCAGTCATTGATATTCATTTACTACAGACTCTGTTACAAATTCTAAATGTCACAGTGAAATTTAAAACAGCCTGAAAGGCATGTTCATTATTTTCTTATTGAAGTGTTGTGGTTCATTGGCTTTGAGATTCTGGCTCCTGGGGGCTGTAGAGCCCGCTGATATTTGTTCAAACTCATCTATCAGATGTTTAATTAAAGTTATTAGGAACCACAGGTGAATCAGTTCATTAGCAGTGAATTGTGTTTTCATATTCTTGCAGTAACACCAGGAGTCTCACTCTTGAATAACAGTGCTAGTTGTGCAGCACTGGAAGATTAGATCAATCAGCCCAGTGCTGCTTTTATTTGTTCTTTTTTTTTGCCAAGTAGGGGTAAATGTGAACTAGGTGGTTGAACATAGTGCTACAAAGCAAAAATGCTCCATCAACTTTTAAATGGCCATAAAAGAGGTGTCCAGTGTGCCAATTTCATTAACAGAGACATAGTGTGGAGCTGAATGTTCAAGCAAGCCAAGGTCAGTTCAACAAACTTTAAAACTCTTAATGCAGGTTAATCTAATACGATGTTAGAGAGATATAGGTACCCACTTCTTGTCAAATTTTGACAAGTCCCAGTCAGAAGCTGCATGTCACAGGGGGGTGTATCCCTCCCTGTAGGCGGGGTTTAGAACCAATGAGATGTTGCCACGTCATCACCGGAAGTCCCGCCTTATTTTTGGTCCAATGAGGGAGGGTGTTTTGATTTTCCCCGGCTTTTGAGTTCCCACCCATATGACATAATGAGCGTTGATTGGTTATTGGTTTGAGCCAATGAGAAGCGTGTGAACTCTGAGAAACCAATGAGAAAGTGTGGGAGAATTCCCATGAGTGTTGAAGTAACTTTAGCTGTAGTAAGATAGGAGTGTCCGGAGGTCTTACATGTGCGCGCACACGCTGGACCAATGTTCAGCTATTGGTCCTAAATCAAATCACCGATGACACGTCTCTTCACAAACATGCCTAGATAGATACATACATACATACAGACTGAAGCGAATGGTCAGTTGGTCAGCTGTTGGTCCCTAAATCAAATCACTGGCGACACGTCTCTTCACACACGTAGATACACACACACACACACACACATTCTGAAGCGAACGGTCAGCTGGTCATTAAATCAAATCACCGATAACACGTCTCTTCACAAACATGCGTAGATACATTCATACATACATACTGAAGCAATGAGTGTTGATTGGTTAGTGGTTTGAGCCAATGAGAAGCGTGTGAACTCTTAGAAACCAAGGAGAAAGTGTGGGAGCATTCCAATGTTTTTTTTATTTAGGTCATGACCACCCCCCTTTCTATGATGGGTTATAAATTTGTGCCAATAATACTTTTACTAGTAATAGTTTTTAAACTAAAAGAATAAAAGAAATGGCTCCTAAATTTGTAAAACATGTTTTAGAAGACATGCTGTCTTGAAGACATGCTGAGCATGACGACAAGTTCTGGTGACATCTTCTTGACCGTCCAGGACGGGTTAGAAGAATTATGGTGGAGGGTATAGGCTATACGAAAATGGCTGAGATCCTGATTACGTTTTTTACGGAACCCCTGGCTTTGGATGTGGCTGCGCGGACATTGAGGGCGATCGGTTGCAAAGAGCAGATGCTTTTGTTACAGGAGGTGAAGTTGAGATGGTATGAATACATAGCACGGAATCTGAACCTGTGTAAAACAACAAAGTAAACAAAGTTCTCGATGGTTGGGAGGAGGGGTGGGGATGAACCAATGAGAGAGGGAGGGTGGGGTTAAGAGAAGTGTGTGAACTCTGAGAAACCAATGAGAAGCGGGGGATAATTCCCTCCCCCCGTCATTTGAGAAACAGATAAAAACGTGACTTTTTACTTACTTTCCACTTTTGTACTCACCATGGAACAGCAAATGATGGACTCGGCTCTAGTGTGTAAAGCAGTGTCTATGCCTTCTGAGGAAGACGACAGCAGCGGTACGAGCCATCCTGGAGAGTCATCTAACAAATGGTCCACATCGCTACTCAGTGAGACGCCTATAACCGTCTATCAAGACCCTACCGAGGTGCCATGCGCTCCAAAGAAATGTATGCTGTATCTGTGCCGTACTCAGATACCGCCGTCAGGAACTCTGCATGAAGAATGGTCTCTAGGAACTACGATGTCAGGATCCTGGGGTTATGTGTTCAAGTACGAGTTGGGTTGTACCAGCTGGATGGCGGGGAAAGTATGGGTCCTTCAACCATCATGACGGTGTTGAATGCCGAGGACTGGGGTGTGATGAAGATGATGATAAATATGGTGGTTTCTAGGAATAACAAAGGAGAAAAATCAAACAGCGAAGACGACGGGTCGCTACGGACAGTTCCGAGGAGGAAGAGGAGAAGGAAAATGGGAAGACACCATTTAGTGAGACTGGAAAGCGTCCGACGATGGGTATTCGGTTTAACAACGCTGAGTTGGCAAAATTTAAAATCATCTTGGGGGCAGTACGGCCATCCCGTACCACAGGCTCGGGTAAATAGTTCAGTCAAGCCAGTCTGCGATCGCAGGAAACGGGAGGGAAGAGATCGGCAGACATTTCTTGTTTTAGAGAGATTTAATCCCGACTGTGGATTATTTCGTTCAGTTTTATTTTGCCTGCCATACACTGGCTCGATAGGATGCTGGAGATAAGGGAGAGGGTAATGTCCCTTTTCCAGAGTTGTCACATCTGGAGAGATGTGTTGACGGCGAGAAGTTTTTTTAGCTCCCCCCTCCCCTCCCCCCTTTCCTATTCACACGCCTCCCGTTCCCATGATTCCGTAACCACATCTCTTATTCCTACGATTCCCTAACCACGCCCTTCCCTTAATCCCCTTCTGGTATAAAAAAAAAGATTGCGCCGCTGCCGAGCCAGTTTTCGAGATGGACTGCATGAGACAAAACTACTACAGTAGTACTACTACAGCCCCATCTCGTGAGGAGGATGAGGAAGCTCGCTCGGAGACGGAGGAGCTGGTGATTTCTTCCCTCAGACCGAGCAGGAGGATGATTATACTGTACCTTCCTTGTTCGGAGGAGGAGGACGAGGAGGGTGAGAAAGAGGATCTGATTGATGGATGGATGTCATTGGTCGTCTTCGATACTATCAAATCTGCCGTTTATCATCTACTCAACCTGACTATCCATAACCACCGCGTGGACCAATGCTACGGCTGTAAGATCAGTCATCCTAGTCAGAGACAATATGAATGCTTGGAGGTATTGGAGGACGACTTTTTCCAGAATCACTATTACCGTCTAATTAAAAAACTTGTCACCCCTCGCTTCATTCGTGCCATTCAGCGTCTGTTGTTTACCCAGCGCTTCGTCCTGGAGGATCTCGCAGTCCGCATGGTGGCAGAGACTCTCCTGTATGAGTTGAAATCGGTCAAGACAATTTGCGCAAAGCTCTCTGATGTGTATGAAAATCTGACTGGTGAGAATCCGATGAAAATTGGACAGCTCCAGAACGTCACTGATTGTTACACTGGGGTTTGTTAGCTTTGTTGTAAAAGCTTCTCTGTATTTTCCTGAGTTTGTCGCTTGACTTTTCCAACATGTTCTTAACCTTCTCTGTCTGAAAAAAACAACAAAAAAACCCAACTTTTATTTAGTTTTCTTGATTTTGTGGTTTGACATTTTTAATCATGTATTTAACCTTCGCTGCGTTCTTTTTTTTCTGTTTTGAAAAGACTTGTATTTATATTTCTTGAGTTTGTGGTTTGACTTTTTTCAAACATATATCCTGTTTTTTGAATAAAAATGATTTCAAGAGAAAACACTGATTCTTTTTTAAAAGCTAGCTCGCACAGAGCAATAGAGCAGACGGTGTTAGAAGGTTTTGAAGACAGGATGGCTGAGAAACGGTTGATGAAAAAAGTGTATTACAACCCACTTCATCCGGGTAGCTTTGGAGGAGTAGATGGACTCCGTTGAGGTGTAGAAGATGAAACGGCTGGGGAAGTCGGTGTTGAGGAGGTTAAAGATGTTTTATGAGAGCAGGATGCTTATACTCTGCATAAACCAGCCCGAGTACATTTCAAGAGAAACAGAGTGTTTGTCACAAAACCTTTGAACCAATTTCAAGCCGACCTGTGCGACATGCAAGCCTTGGCCAATCATAATGACTGTTTCAATTAATTATTGACCGTCATTGAGGTATTTTCAAAAAAAGCCTATGCGCACGTCCTGAAGAAGAAGACGGCGTCTGAAGTGGTCAAAGCTTTTGAATCGGTGTTACTTGAGAGTCAAGTACCTGAAAAACTACAAACAGATGCGGGTAAAGAATCTTTCAACAACAGTTACCACAAGAGTATAAAAATAACCCCTCACGAGGTGACCTCTGAGAACGCTAAACAAGTGTTTCATAACTTGTATGGGACAATCTCCTCCCGTCCTAAAATAAAAATGAAAATTAAGAATGGGGATCTGGTCAGAATATCAAAGTTGAGAGGAGTGTTTGATAAAAAATACGAACAGAGTTTTACAGACGAAGTGTTTACAGTGACGCGTAGCATCCAGCACACACACACACAAACTAGAAGATTATGAAGGTCAGCCTATCGAGGGTTTGTTTTATGAAGCAGAGCTGCAAAAAGTGAAAATGACCGGTGACACAATGTTTCAATTGGAGGAAATCTTAAAATGACGTGTTGTCAAAGGCGAAAAACAGGTTTTTGTACGATGGAAAAACTGGCTGGAGAAGTTCAATAGCTGGGTGAAAGCCTCGGAGGTGGTGGGTATACATAGACTGTATATAAGAAATGGACGTAACATCCGTGACGTCACCCATTGGTTAGTGGACTGCTGCTCGGAAGCCAATAGTTTCGAATCTAGGCAGCGCCATCTTGAGAATTTCAGGTGCATGCTGGGAAAAAAAGAACACGGGTTCTACTTATATGGGCATGAGGCGGAGTCATGGACGGAAGTATGGGCGGGACTAACGGCGGAGCGGGGAGGCTGCGATTGGTTGCGAGGGCTGGATCTCAAGGACATTGGTCAATCAACCTGTCAATCACAACGTAGCCACGTAGCCTGCTTTATCGTCAAATATAAAATCAGGGAGGCCAAAATTTCACAAATGAACACCAGACTGCATTGAAGAAGGCTTTAAACTAGCGATTGAGACCATAAACACATTTTGAAAACGTTTACTGAGGTTAGAAATCAAGTGAGAAGTTGGTGAATTCTCCATTGACTTGTATAGAGCCAGAAGTCTTTTTGAACACAAAACGGTCCTCGGGTTCTTCGACCTTCTCAATCAGTGAATTTGTATCTTGATAGAGCTCAAAGTCAAGCACAATGGCATCTGCTGTAGCACAAACAAAGTTCTTTATGCCAACTGGGTTTGGCTTCATTGGCAGATATTGTCTGCACGGACAGGCTCCCGTGAAAGGTATCATCTGCTCATCAATAGATGCGCAATCAGGTCGATTCAGAGACTTGCAGCCTCGCAGAATCCGATTCAGAAAAGGCCTCACCTTCCAGAATTTGTCCAACATCCTCAGGTCTTCAGGCACATCATCATCAATTACCACTTTTATTGCTCCCCTCAGTTTGAAGAATCTGGCACGCGTATATTGGACCAATACATCCTAATGATTGGATATCAGACGCAGGACATCAAAATACAGTCACCAAAAAAGTGGTAAGCCTCATCGACTGACATGTTGAGTGGGTCCCCACTCTTAGACAGTGACATAACATTAGAACATTCTGAAATCATTGTCATCAGATCTCTATCTAAGTACTGTTCAAAATAGTCTAATGGGGTCCAGCCATGTGTGTCTAGATCAGTTTCTTCCTGATGCTGATACTCTGCGAGGTTTGGCATCAATGGAGTAGCCTTCCAGCGTATTCCACGTCCTGCACAACCATAATCAGAATAAAACAGTATTTATTACAGAAGTTACATTTTACCCATGTAAGCACATGAGGTGCATTGGTGCATAAAATACTTGAATCTGTGTGGCAATTTACATGAAATTTGAAGATTTACCCTCAAGGCGTGCAAACATAATAACAATTACCTTGTTTAGACTCTCCCTTTTTTCTTTTTTTTGGTCTGGCTTGGTCCTGGTGTTGGCTCCTCAGAGTTGTCTTCTGAGCTATCAGCCTCAATAGTTTCAGTTCGACGTTGACGTCTGGGAGTGCGGGATGAACCTGTCCCTGTACTCTCTGTCCCTGTCAATGAACCTGTCAACATGTGTTGTAAATAAGCATTTTGTTGTGGTAGCGTTTATATGCGTGAAAGCAGACTCCAGAGACTTCGTGTAAACTCAACACAGCTACCTTTACTTGTGCTTCTCAACAGATACAACACACTCTTCTTCTATCTCCTAAACCATGTCAAGGCACCTCACAGGCGCCACCTCTTGACCACATATGATATTGTACTGAACATCTGTACATCCCCCCCTTTTAGCTTGTAAACCTCTTTTCTTTATTTTAAAGATTGAACTGTTTCAAAATAGAATAATTCCAAAATGATAGTTACTTCTATCTTAATCACCAGGTACTCATAGCTGAGCATGTTCAACTTACATTCAATAACATTAGTACCCAACATAACACACATGTTTTTAGGAACAACAAACTGTTAGGTCCATGCATTTTCTTCCTCAAAGACCAGGGAAAACTCTTAGGTCAACTAGAATGTTCACAAATCCAGTCTATCTGGAGGGCGGGAAACTCTTCCCGACCTGGTCACTGTTTCACCTGAATCTGTCTGCCTTGGGACAGTCTCTGTCTCATCAGAGCAGGACAGACCTCTCTCAGGGAGCGCTGTCAGGTGAGCCCTGTTTCTTCTTAAGATCCCTTGGTCTGTTTCCACAGTGTAAGACCTTGGTGTTGAAGCCTGTCCCTGAACAGTAGCTGTGGTCTGCGCTGTTCTAATCCACACTCTCTGTCCTGGAATCAGCACTGGTAAGTCTTATGTCCTGTGTCTCAGGTCGAATGACTTTCTCTGCTTCGCTTTTAGTTCTTTGTCTTTTTCCCTGAAAGCTCTGAGGTTTGGCCAGGCTGGTTTCAACGCTTGTGGAGTGGTAGGTACCGTTGATCTTATCCTCCTCCCCATCAGCAGCTGCGCTGGACTCAGCCCGTGAGCCAGTGGTGTAGCTCTGTAAGCCAAAAGAGCTTTCTGAGGGTCTGGACTTTTGTTGAGCAGCTGTTTAACCGTGCGGACAGCTCTCTCTGCTTCCCCGTTGCTCTGGGGATAGCGAGGGCTGCTGGTCGTGTGATTAAAACCATAGTCCTGGGCAAAAGTGGCAAAGTCTGTGGAAGCAAACTGCGGCCCGTTGTCAGTCACCAAGATTTCAGGCACTCCAAATCTTGCAAAGATTACCTTTAGTCGCTCCACAGTCGTAGATGTTGTCAGGGTCCGGAGGTTCGCTACTTCAATGTATCTGGAGTAGTAGTCAACCACCACGATATAATGTCCATTCTTCCACTGAAAGATATCAGCTGCCACTTTTTGCCATGGTCGTGCTGGTAGGGGCGTGGTCATTAAAGGCTCTGTCTTTGTCTGTGAATACTGGCAACAGATTTCACATCTTTCCACCATCTCTTTAATCTGTCTTGTTATCCCTGGCCACCATAGGGATCCTTGTGCCCTTGCCACACACTTAGTCACGCCCTGATGGCCTTCATGCAACCTTTCCATCATTTCCTGCTGCATGCATCCAGGGATCAGAATCCTTGCTCCTTTGAGAAGCAGGCCCTCTGCCATGTGGATGTCTTTCCTCTCTGGCCAGAATGGCAGAAGATGCTCAGGAACGCTTCTCCTGTGAGGGGGCCAGCCTTTTTCAGTCAATGTTTTCAGCTGCCTGCAAACGCTGTCTGTGCTCTGAGCTTCTTTGATGTGAGCTAGTTTGCCGTCAGTGGCAGGTAGATGGTGTAGAATGTGGTCAATGTATGCACAGCATTCTTTCTGCAAGCTGCTATTGGCCTCTCTATCCTCCATTCCCAGGGGGGCTCTTGAGAGAGTGTCAGCAGTGACAAGTTGTTTTCCCGGGACATGTATGATTTTGTAGTTGAACCTCAACAGTCTTAGCCTAAACCTAAGAATTCTTGGGGGTAGATCATCCAAAGACCGAGAGCCAAGCAGCGAGATTAAAGGTTTGTGATCGGTTCTCACTGTGAATTCCAAGCCTAGCAGATATGAGCTGAGTCGCTCACAGGCCCATGTTGCTGCTAGTGCTTCTTTTTCTATCTGCGCGTACTGGACCTCTGTGGGCGTCAGGCTCCGTGATATGTACACAACAGGTCTCCACCTACCATCTGTCTGCCGCTGCAGGAGGACCGCCCCAAGTCCATATGAAGACGCATCTGCCGATACCATTGTTTCTTTCTTGGGACTGTATTGTGCAAGGACTGGAGGAGAACTCAGCTCTTCTTTAATTTTTTCAAAGGCTGTTTTCTGTTGTGCGTCCCATGTCCATGTGCTGTCACTTTTTAACAGGTCACGTAGGGGTTTTGTGAGAGCTGGTAGGCTGGGTGAAAACTTGCCAACATAATTCACCATTCCCATGAACCGGCGGACTTCCTCCACATTGCGAGGTTCTGGCATGTTTTTAATGGCGCTGATTTTGTCTGGATCAGCCTCGATTCCTGATGCGCTTATGTTGTGTCCAAGGAACTTCACTTTTTCCACTGAAAATTCACACTTTTCATTGAGGGTGAGGCCCGCTTTTTCACACCTTTTCAGTACGTCCTGCAGTCTTTCATCATGCTCTTTTTTGTCTTTTCCATAGACTAAGATGTCATCCGCATGGCACAGAGCGCCCTGTGCCCCTGCGATTATTTGGGAGATTCTCAACTGAAAATGTTCAGGCGCCGAAGAAATCCCAAAGGGGAGCCTCTGAAAGCAATATCTTCCGAAGGGGGTAATAAAAGTTGTTAGAGGCTGTGATTCTTCGTGTAGAGGAACTTGCCAGAAACCAGATGTTGCATCTAATTTCGAAAAGATTCTTGCCCCCTCCAGCTGCGCCAGTGTCTCATCAACTGCGGGCAGTATGTGTCTCTCTCTGCACACACTGTCGTTAAGTCGGGTAAGGTCCACACAAATGCGGGGTTTCTTATTTGTCTTGGGGACCACCACCATTCCCGCACACCATTCAGTTGGCTCCTCAATTTTTCTTATGACCCCCATTGCTTCCATCCTGTCTAACTCTTCTTTAACTTGTTCTTTCATAGGTAATGGAACTCTGCGCGGAGCCGAGAGAGCATAAGGAACTGCTCCATCTTTCAGTTTTATCTCGTAGCTTCCTTGTAGCTTTCCAAGCCCTGAAAACACTTTTGGGAACATAGCTCTGTATTGATGGCTTGTCTCTTGTTTCTCCTCCTGAACTGAAGCTACCTGTTGAACCAGGTTCAACTTTATTAAAGCAGGAAGTCCCATTAGTGGCATCACCAGGTTTGTCACCACATATACATCCTGCCTTGTTTCTCTTTTTTCAGTTTTAAGGTGTGCTCTCATGATCCCCAAAACCTTCAATGGACAGTTATCTGGACCTTTAATCTTTTTAGGTGGTGTCCTCAGCCTGCCATCACGTGCTCTCGAGTACATGGAAGATGGAATAGCTGTAACTGAGGCTCCTGAGTCCAGTTTAAATGTTACCTTCTTTCCGTTGAGGCTGATTTCTTTTAACCATTCCTCTTCAATTCCTTCTGTGTTAACTGTCCCCATGAAAGCTATGTCATCATCTGTGTCGCAGTCCACTATAGCTTCCACTCTTTGAGATGATCTGCAGACTGCAGCGAAATGTCCCTTTTTTTTGCATTTTCGACACTCGGCCTCCTTGGCGGGGCACTGTTTCCAGGGGTGTTGTGGCGTTTTTCCACACCTTTTACATTTCTCATTATAGTATGTCTTGTTTACAGTGCTTGGCTTGGACGTAGACTGCTCTGGTCTGCGTGGGGGAGCTTGTCTATATTGTGTTCTCCCTCTTTTTGTGTTTATGGCATCCACATTAGCACCTTTAATTTCTGTGTGTGTCCCTCGTAGCAGTTGCTGTTGTTTCTTTATTTCTTCCTGCTGCCTGACCTGAGTAATTGTTTTTGCCAGCGTCAGGTCTGGGTCTAACTGAAGTCTCTCTGACAGCCTGGAGTCTCTTATCCCGACCACTATGCGGTCTCTTATCATTTCCTCCTTTAAGGCACCAAATTTGCAGTGCTCTGCCAGTCTATGCACATCTGTGATAAAGTTCTCTGCAGACTCGCCTTGTTGTTGCTGTCTGCTATTAAACTTAGCACGTTCATAAATGACATTGTGCTTACCCACAAAATGTTCATCAAAGGCTTTTGTCACCTCTGTATAGACTGTCTTCTGTTGGTCGGTTAGTGGTAATGTACTGAGGATATCGTCACTCTTTTCGCCCATTACATACAGTAGGGAGTTGACCTGATAACCGTCATCTTTTCCGGTCAATCCTGAAGCCATCCTGAACCTCTCGAACCGTCTCAACCATTGCAGCCACGAGCTGGGCTCCTCGAAGTTGAAGCTGCCAGGGGGTGCGATGGAGAAAATTTGATCTGTCATCTCCCGCCTTTATCCGGGCTCCGGTGCGGATCCGCTGCTCACCGTGCTCTCTGTAGCCTAGCGTAGCTTAGCCTGCGCGCCGGCCGGGTAAACAATGACGACCTCCGCTGGACTATTTCAGCCTTACTTCACTCAACTACACCTACTTTTTACCCACAGTAGGTTCGCCTTTTTCTGACACCATGTTGTGGTAGCGTTTATATGCGTGAAAGCAGACTCCAGAGACTTCGTGTAAACTCAACACAGCTACCTTTACTTGTGCTTCTCAACAGATACAACACACTCTTCTTCTATCTCCTAAACCATGTCAAGGCACCTCACAGGCGCCACCTCTTGACCACATATGATATTGTACTGAACATCTGTACACATTTTGCCTCCAATCCTTCACGTAGCCCTGAGGCCCTAACTACATAACATAAACAAAAATCTACTGGGTCTTGGCTAACCATTATCTGCTCCGCAGAGACGTTTACGTCCTCTGCTGTGATCCTCATGATCACTACTGTCACCCTCATCCTCAATGCTGCTTTGCTCCTGTGGTAATGGTTGGTAATTTTCATCCAGGATGGGATCATCGTTGTCAGACAAGTCCAAATCTGAGTTCTCTCCATCAGTTAACCCAAGTAGCTCCAAAGCTTTTTGCACAGAAAAACGCTCTGGAAACAAAAACATGATAAAATCAAATACAAATCAATGCCATTCATGTAGTTATGCATTATTTATTTGTAAATTATTTCAATGGTACAATGTACTGTACAGCTTTTAGCTGCACCAGAGTTAACTGCAGGCTAGTTTAGTTTACTAGCATATTTTACATTTTACTGACATTTTTAACCCAAGTAATCTATGTATGTATATATGTATTTAGTGATTGAATTATTTATTACATTTAGACAATGTACAGCTTTTTAGCTGCACCAGAGATACTTTTTTTATATTTCATATTTAATTTTTACCGTAGTGTTATGACTGGTCATATTTTTGTTTTGGTCTGTTTGTGTGCCCTATGTTTCTTTTGGTTCTTTTCTTAACAGGCAAATAGCTGTGTGCCGTCGCGATACTGTGATTGGTTGACGAGGTTTGCATCCTGGCCTGCGATTGACTGCAGCTGGGAGGGGCCAGCTATAAAACAGCCAAGATGCGGCAGTCTGGTGGCAGCAGGCAGCGGGCAGCAGGCAAATCCCCGTCCTCCTCCGCTCCCAAACGGCCACACTTTTGTTTCTGTCTTGGTTTCTTTGAAAGCAGATATGGGTTGTATAGTTTATGTTGAATAGTAAGGGTGGACTGCCAGTTTTGGTTAATCTTGTTTTCTCCTGTTTATTTAGCCAGGGAGTTGTCACACCGCGGTGAGGTTTGTCTTGTCCTGGGGTTTTTGTCTCGTGACTTCCTGTTTTATTTTGAAAATTAACTCTCCTCTCGTTTCAGGTCACTTGCCCTTCCTCATGTGTCACCAGTCTGATTGTCTTCCCTGATTCCTGATTGTGTCCACCTGTTCCCCATTACCCTCATGTGTTTTATAGTCTGCGTCTTCCTTTGTCTTGTGCCAGAGTGTCTCGTTTCATCGTGCACCCCAGCCAGTCTCTTCAGCCCTTGTTTTCTGTCTTGTCATTGTCACGTAAGCCCTTGTTTTGCCTCCTTGCGAGCGATTTTTGTTTGTAATTTTTTCATAGATTAAGAATAGTGATTAGTGTAGTTTTATAGAGCCTCCTTGTGAGTGATTTTTGTTTGTATTTTTTTAGTCCTTAAGTTTTTTAGGCCTTTTTCCCTCCTCATTAGGAGTGGTTTTGTTTTTTTAGATTCCTGCCTTGATAGTTAAGTTTTCCTAGCCTGTTATTTTGTCGCCTTGTCAAGGAAGTGGGAACCAATAAAGTCTGCCTTATCCTCCTTCTGCATCTGAGTCCTCACTTACGTCCAGGTCTGACATTCCACTCTGGCCAGTATGGACTCAGCAGAGGTCGAGCGGCTGACTGCGGCCTTGCGTGCCCAAGAGGCTCGTCTTGCCCGTCAGGAGGAGTTTCAGACGGCTATGGCTTCTCAGTTGGGTCACCTCTCGACTCAACTTCAGGGCCTGCATGACCATCTCGTCCATAGGACCATAGAACCCGAGCCTCCGGCTGCTGCTGCTGCTCCTGCTCCTGCCCCGACCGTGCCTATCGTCGGGGCTGGTTGTAGGTTAGCCTCCCCAGAGCCATTCTCGGGGAAACTGGGATTATGTAAGTCTTTTCTCATTGACTGTTCTATCCATTATGAACTAAATCCCCATGCTTTCCCCACTGACCGGACCAAAATAGCCTTCATGATGTCCCACTT
The DNA here is from genome assembly GCF_027409825.1 of Scomber japonicus. Lineage (NCBI taxonomy): Eukaryota > Metazoa > Chordata > Actinopteri > Scombriformes > Scombridae > Scomber > Scomber japonicus. The sequence goes on along the minus strand of NC_070580.1, from coordinate 2,025,010 downwards.
GACCGGACGGGCCAAAGCATGGGCCTCAGCAGAATGGGCTCGGGACTCACCACTCTGCAGCTCCTTCACAGACTTTAAGGTAGCGTTACAGAGTACTTTTGATCCAGTAACGACCGACCGGGAAAAGGCCCAGGAGCTGAGCAGACTGAGTCAAGGAAGTGACTCCGTTTGTGACTACGCCATCCACTTCCGCACCTTGGCTGTGGAGAATGGGTGGAACTCCACAGCTCTGTATGATGTGTTCCTGAAGGGGCTAGTAGCCCCTATTCAAGACCTTCTGGTCCCCTTAGATCTACCACCAGATTTAGACTCCCTCATCGCACTCGCCATCCGGACGGATAACCGGGTCCGCCAGCTCAGACAGCAACGGAGTGGCAGATCAGCGACGACGGAGGGACTCCTGCGCACCCAAGCAACGGGATGGCCGGTTCCCCTCCGTTCACCACCCGAGCATCATCGTCCTTCCCCCAGGGAAAGAGAGGAGGAACCCATGCAACATGGAAGGGCTCGGCTGACGCAGAAGGAGCGAAGGAGTCGACTGCTGGAAGGCCGGTGCTTTTACTGCGGGGAGTCAGGCCATCTTGTTGCCGCCTGCTCCGTCAAGAGATCCATGGTGGTGAGTCAATTCACCGCATCAGGTTCTGCTTTACGAACACTCACCAGGGTCAAGGTAATGCACCACACCACCACAGAACTCGAGGCACTCATAGACTCAGGGGCGGATGAGAGCTTGATGAGCTGGGATTTAGTGGAGGAGCTGAGCCTCAAATCTGAACTGTTAGTCAAACCAATCAAAGCCAAAGCTCTCAACGGGAAGGAACTGTTCCCCATCTCACATGTCACTGAACCCCTTCAATTGCACATAGATGAGCACAGAGAACCCATTAGTTTTTATCTATTCAAGTCACCCTCTCATACACTGATTTTAGGACAGCCATGGTTGTATCGTCACAACACCCATGTAAACTGGAGGACAGGAGAAATCTTAAGGTGGGGGGAGGACTGTATGGGAGACTGTTTCAACACCCCGATTCAGGGGAAAGATGTCACTGTGGTTAACCTTGTCTCTACTAATTCCGTCACAGACTCCGAGTACCCAGACCTGAGCTCGGTGCCCTCCTGCTACCACCACCTCCGGGAGGTTTTCAACAAGACTAAAGCCATGTCACTCCCTCCGCATCGGTCATACGACTGTGCGATCGATCTCATCCCAGGCTCGACCATTCCCAAGGGCCGCCTGTATTCGGTCTCTGGTCCTGAGAGGGAGGCCATGCGGGAGTACATCGACACTTCACTGAAAGCAGGGTTGATCCGCCACTCGTCATCACCAGCAGGCGCTGGTTTCTTCTTTGTGGGCAAGAAGGACGGGTCTCTAAGACCTTGCATAGACTACAGTCCACTTAATGATATTACAATAAAGAACCGTTACCCACTTCCTCTCATGTCCTCTGTCTTTGACCAGCTCCAGCAGGCCAAGGTTTTCACCAAGCTAGATCTTCGCAATGCTTACCATTTGGTCAGAATTAGAGAGGGGGACGAGTGGAAGACAGGATTTAATACCCCAAGTGGCCATTATGAGTACCAGGTCATGCCTTTCGGGCTCACAAACGCGCCCGCGGTATTCCAAGCCATGATTAACGACGTACTTAGAGACTTCCTGGACCTTTTTGTTTATGTGTACCTCGACGACATCCTCATTTACTCCCCTGACCTTGACACTCACCAAGACCACGTGACCAAAGTCCTGAAAAGACTGTTGGATAACAGACTCTATGTCAAAGCAGAAAAGAGTGTGTTCCATGCCGACACTGTCTCCTTCCTGGGCTTCATGGTAGCCCCGGGAAGAGTGCAGATGGACCCGGCTAAAGTTAGCGCTGTGGCTGAATGGCCCACACCTGATAGCCGCAAAAAGGTTCAGCAGTTCCTCGGATTTGCTAACTTTTACAGGCGGTTCATCAGAGGCTTTAGCACAATAGCTTCTCCTCTCCATGCTCTTACCTCCTCTCAGGTGCAGTTCCACTGGTCTCCTGAGGCAGAGACAGCCTTCCAGACCCTCAAGCGTCGCTTCACCTCGGCCCCCATCCTCACCATGCCAGACCCTCTGCGACAATTCGTGGTCGAGGTTGATGCCTCCAACGAGGGGATCGGGGCAGTCCTCTCTCAACGGTCGGAGCAGGATGGCAAGATGCATCCCTGCGCTTTCTTGTCACGCCGGCTGTCCAAAGCAGAGCGGAACTACGATGTCGGCAACCGAGAGCTGCTGGCGGTCAAGATCGCTCTGGAAGAGAGGGGACACTGGCTTGAGGGGGCAAACCATCCATTCATTGTCTGGACTGATCACAAGAACCTGGAATACATCAGAAAAGCTAAGAGACTTAACTCTCATCAGGCCAGGTGGGCGCTCTTTTTTTAACCGGTTTTCTTTCACTCTTTCTTACAGGCCGGGGTCCCGGAATGTCAAGCCTGACGCCCTGTCACGACTCTTTGACCCTGAGCCTGTTGCCAAGGAACCAGAGACTATCCTCCCACTTACCTGTGTGGTTGGAGCGGTGACTTGGCAGATAGAAAATGAGGTTAAGCAGGCTAATGGTGAGGCTCCGTCACCTAGTGGGTGCCCAGAGAATCTTCTGTTTGTCCCGGTTGAGTTGCGCCCACAGGTGATCCACTGGGCCCACACCTCACTGCTTTCCTGCCATCCGGGAGTTCGGAGGACGATGTTCGCCATCTCCCGGAGGTTCTGGTGGCCGTCCATGGAACCGGAGGTTCGGGAGTACGTAGAGGCATGTTCGGTCTGCGCCCGTAACAAGACATCCTCCGGGTCACGCATGGGACTCCTACAGCCGCTCCCCATCCCCTCCAGACCTTGGTCCGACATCTCCATGGACTTCGTCACAGGGCTCCCGGTTTCTCAAGGTAACACCACTGTCCTCACAGTGGTGGACAGATTTTCTAAGATGGCTAGATTTATTGCTCTGCCAAAACTGCCATCAGCCAAGGAAATGGCAGAGATCATGATGAACAATGTTTTCAAGGTTCATGGTTTCCCCAAGGACATTGTCTCGGACTGGGGGCCCCAGTTTGTTTCTAGGTTCTGGAGGGAGTTCTGCCGGCTCATCGGAGCTAAAGCCAGCCTGACCTCAGGATATCACCCGGAGGCCAACGGCCAGACCGAACGCCTTAACCAGCAACTAGAAACCGGCCTCCGGTGCCTGGTCTCCCAGAATCCCTCTACATGGAGCAAGCACCTGGTCTGGGTTGAGTATGCCCATAACTTACTGCCTACCTCAGCCACAGGTCTCTCTCCATTCAAATGTGTATTTGGTTACCAGCCCCCTGTCTTCGCAGACAACGAGCCAGAGGTGTCTGTGCCTTCTGCCCATGCCATGGTTCATCGCTGTCGCTGTATCTGGGCAGCCGCCCGGCAGGTGTTAATTTGCCAAGGGGATAGAGTCAAGAAAGCTGCAGACTGCAAGAGACGGCCCGCCCCCGCCTACCAGCCAGGTCAGAGAGTGTGGCTCTCTGCTAGGGACCTCCACCTCAGGGTCCCTTCCAAGAAGCTGGCGCCGCGGTTTGTGGGTCCGTTTTCCATCACAAAGATCATCGGGCCCGCAGCGGTTCGCCTTCGTCTGCCTCGATCCCTCCGAGTTCACCCAACCTTCCATGTAAGCCGGATCAAACCTGCCAAGGAGAGTCCGATGGTCCCACCCGCCACGCCCCCGCCTCCACCGGAAGTGGTGGACGGCGGCCCGGTATACAAGGTCAAGCAGTTGCTGGCGGTACGCAGCCGGGGCCGGGGCAGACAATACCTGGTGGACTGGGAAGGTTATGGTCCTGAGGAGAGACAGTGGGTCCCTTCACGGTACAATGTAGACCCTAGCCTCATAGAGGATTATAGGGACCATCCTGACCGCCCTGGGCCGTCAGGAGTCGGCCCTAGAGGGGGGGGTACTGTCACACCGCGGTGAGGTTTGTCTTGTCCTGGGGTTTTTGTCTCGTGACTTCCTGTTTTATTTTGAAAATTAACTCTCCTCTCGTTTCAGGTCACTTGCCCTTCCTCATGTGTCACCAGTCTGATTGTCTTCCCTGATTCCTGATTGTGTCCACCTGTTCCCCATTACCCTCATGTGTTTTATAGTCTGCGTCTTCCTTTGTCTTGTGCCAGAGTGTCTCGTTTCATCGTGCACCCCAGCCAGTCTCTTCAGCCCTTGTTTTCTCAGTCTTGTCATTGTCACGTAAGCCCTTGTTTTGCCTCCTTGCGAGCGATTTTTGTTTGTAATTTTTTCATAGATTAAGAATAGTGATTAGTGTAGTTTTATAGAGCCTCCTTGTGAGTGATTTTTGTTTGTATTTTTTTAGTTGTTAAGTTTTTTAGGCCTTTTTCCCTCCTCATTAGGAGTGGTTTTGTTTTTTTAGATTCCTGCCTTGATAGTTAAGTTTTCCTAGCCTGTTATTTTGTCGCCTTGTCAAGGAAGTGGGAACCAATAAAGTCTGCCTTATCCTCCTTCTGCATCTGAGTCCTCACTTACGTCCAGGTCTGACAGGAGTTAAGTTCTTGTGATTTGTTTCTTAGAGTAAGTTTCTTATTTTTCAGATAGGATTATTTTGTTTGTTATTTTGGCCTTGGTCCACTCTGAAGTTCGATTTTGTATTCTATTTATATCTATAAATGTATTTATTACTTTGTATAAATAAATATTTTCCTTATACACAATTATTCGCCTGTGGCTATTTGGGAATTGAGGAAGATGGGGCCAAATCAGGTTATGCCCTAGGCACCCCTAGACTGGGGCGTAACAGTAGTATGCTAGACTCTTCTGACACCACCAGATGGCAGTGTAAGTGCCCAAGTATGTGTCCATAACACCCCCAATTCAGTAGTGAACACAATTATTGACGTACAGATGAAGCCATTTCAAAGTTCCCCTGTTTCCTTGATGGCTCCTTGGCTGGTCCTTGACCGGTCCTTGGCTGGCCGATAATGGAAGCAGGGGGGAAATGTGATCCCCCAGCGATGACGTGGTCAATGAGGTCCCGAATGGAAATGCCCCTAAGCTGCCTGAGTGAAAACCAGAGGCAATGCCTCATTTGTCAATGGGGAGAAGCAGTGTGTTTCGACCCACTGCTCATAGAAAAAACTAGGCTGTCCAACAATTAAAAAAATTAACTGGATTCATCACATTACAACCCTGTGATAAACCTGATTAAAATACTAGGCTAAATATTATATACACTTGTTTTACTTCTATTCTTCTGTATAAAGTAGCCGAATGAAGGGTAGAATATAGTTAATCCATCAGAAAGTTTTTGCAATTGAAGCTGCCGTACATCTGATCCCACAGGCTGATCGTCACCAGCAAGTGATCCAATGAAATGAATGACCTTTTTTCATAAATTGTCGTCTTTTTATTCCCTGTGTGCTCGCCCCGTGAGCTCGCTTCATTCATACTGGTCGGTTTCTTTTATACAGTCTATGGTGTCTACATTAAATCAGAAGCACTCACACTAGGCAATCATACCGTGCCCAAGCACGTTTGCCCCCTAAAGTCCGGATTATTTGGCTGGTGTGAGTGTAAGTGTACCGTGCTTGAGTACAGTACACTTCCCTGGCCCAGTACGGTTGGAAGAGGTACACTGTACACTTAATTAATTAATATTTTCTAAATATTTAATATTTTTCCCGAGAAGCAACGATTTATATATGCATATATGGGTTACCAATCCGACCATTTTTTGTGTATTATTTTATCAGTATTAAGGCAAAATAACTCGATGTATAACCATCCACATTATAATGAATAGACTATAGGCTTAATATTAGTTTGCATCCAGCGTGCTGCGTTGACTTCATTACATCTGCTGCACCGCTGCTACCACAATTATCAAATTCTAAGTTTATTGTCTGTGACTGTGACCCTCATAAAAGTAAAATATTACAAATCTGCATTATATAAACTAAAGAAATTCGTTAAAGCAAGTCATTTGGCGATTTCTAAGTCATTCAGTTAAACTAAGTCTGTTCTATAGCTGCTCCGCTGGAGAGGCTGCGAGCGTGAACAAAATCAGTGCGTCTTTTTTACACAAGTATCTGTAGTCGGCTACTGCATGACTCAGACATGACTCAGAAGAACATGCTTGTACTTTTTAATCACAGTGCGTTGTGTTAATTGATCGGCTGTGTTGTGTGTTATCGGCGCAGCACGCGTTATGTTTTTGCTCAACGTATGTGTCGGAGGCAACCGTGCTTGAGTACACTTGGGTTTTGAGGTAATGTGAGTGCAGGCCAGCGGGGGACAGGGGGCATTTGCTTTGAAAGACAATGGGACAGCCCTGCAACCATCCCCCTCAACCCATCACCTTCGAGCTGGACACCTCCCCCACCGAAAATCAAGATCAAGACACTGTTTGTGCCCCCACTATATCCAGCACATATGCTCCTGTATGTGTGGTTGAGTTTTCAGTTTTACATCTTTTCTAAGTCAGTGAGGTGTGCAGTTGTAGATGTGTGTAGTGCCCCCACTCTGTCCAGCACATATGTGTGGTTGAGTTTCAGTTTTACACCAATAGTTAATTAACTAGTTAGTTACTGTAATAATAATAACGAATCTGAATTTAAACTCAATTTGTCTGACTTATATTTATCTTTTTCATATAATTAATGCTCATTAAACTCTGTATGGCCCATATCTGTCGTAGCATCTGAGCGCTCTTTCTCAACCTTGCGCAGGCTGAAAACCTGGCTGCAGCACCATGATGCAGGAGATATTTGACTATTATGAAAGCTCACAGTGACCCCTCTCAGAAAATAGTTCTGAAGTCCATGAACACTATTCTGATTCTGAATTCTGTGTGTGATTTGTGTGCCAATGGAACCAAATGGCTCATTAAGCCCAAACAAAAAGTTGAGTAATGATAATTCTAATAAGGTGGCTGGGCTTACCTGGCTTAAAGCATGCACTGAATAGACCGGGGGTTGGCTGGTACAAATGTGCTGTATAATTGCCTAAAATCAAATACAATCCTGTGGCCCGTTTTTGTCATTTCCTATTATTTATCTGAGCCTAAAATTAAAATATGAAAAGGCTTTTTTTTTTCGTTATTTGTGTTAGATTCAAAACAAATAACAAAATAATTAGTAGTCAGTAGGCTATTTAATTTTTTGATTTGATTCAATGAATTCTGGATGACCTGTCAGTAAAAATTCATAAAACATCAGAATGTGGGCTAGTTTGTGACAGAAGCGCTATCTCCTGGTCAAACCCTGTATTACAATGAATAGGTGGGTTTACAGGAAAAGATAGACATGCCCAGGAGAAGGAGGGGGTTGCTCCAGCTGCTGGAACTCAGCTGGAACTTGGCTGGGAGTCGGCTGCTATTTAGCTGGCTTTCAGCTTGGAGGGGAACTTTGAAGTGGCTACTACTGTAAGAGCTAAAAAGCGCTGTCCACGCATGTGACCGTTAAGCCCTAAGAGGCTAAAATAGAGAATCATGGAACGGTGAATGAGCGGTGAATGGGCGGGTCTTTGTGAATTCATTGACCCTCGTACCTGGTATAATTTATCCTCAAACTCTTCCTATTTTGAACGGAACCGAACAACCAACGAACCTCAACCCTTAATCAGCGTGAAATTCAGTCGAGGAGGGTATTACAACCATCCTAAAGAGCTCCTGGAACAGTTGATACCGGCAGTGAACAACGTGACCAAATGCCTAGACGTTAAAAGCGTAGGTCAATATAAAATCCGCGCCTATCTCCCTCTGGCTTATATGTTAGGAATAAAAGTCAACAAATGGTGGACTCTGTCTGATCGCTCTACCCCTTACCCTTGTGATTTAAACGCTGGGATATATAACCTCTTTCTATACACAGACATTGTTCAGTATCAAGCAGTTGGCGATAGCTACTCACCGCTGCTGCCAGAGTGCACTCGGGTGATTTCTGATGTAAAAGAGCCGTTTTTATTTTATTTTTTTATTTTTCCTTTAGTTTAAACAACTGTTTAAAATATATCGGAGCTCTGCGCAGACTTCCTTCTTTTAGCCCCGTTACTCCCTACTGATGTGCTCCTTTTTTGATTCGTGCGTTTTTTAGGGGAAGAAACTCGATCGCCGGGTGGGCGTTTCCTTTTTCTACGGGATAAGACCACACTACCTGAGCCCCCTTCATTCCCCTGTTCCGTCAGTTTCCCCGTGACTCGCTTGACTGCGTCGGCAGCAAAGTTGGTGGCAGCAGCTTTAAGATGAGGTTTTGTGGCAAAACCACTCTTCAGTAGAGGAGATACAAAACGAAAAACAATTTTGAGAAGATAGATCCTATACCTCTACCGTACACAGTGTTGGGGAGTAGCGAATTACATGTAACAACGTTACGTAATTTAATTACAAAATTTATATAATTGTAATCCGTTACATTACTGGGAGAAAATGCGTAATTAAATTACAATTGCTTTTGGAAATTTCCATGATTACAATTTTAGTTACATTTGACAAATCGCAGCAAAAGCTCGGATTTATCAAATAGTTTTTTTTTCACATCAACCTCCTACTTCCAAAGCTGCAAGTTGGATCCTGACCCTTGTGATTGGCTGTCTCTGGTCATGTGCCATTCAGTCAGACTCAGCAACATATCAGAGGTGCAGAAGAATATGTTCCTGTGTTGGAAATACAAACACAGACATCCCATCTCCCACATATTGATAGCGGCTCTCTGACACCCGCGACACAATCTTCTGGAATCCTCCTCCTCGGAACTGTCCTTAGCGAACATTGTCACATCCACGTTCTCTTTATCAGACCCGTCGTCTTCGCCGTTTGATTTTTCTCCTTTGTTATTCCTAGAAACCACCATATTTATCATTATCTTCATCACACCCCAGTCCTCGGCATTCAACACCGTCATGATGGTTGAAGGACCCAGACTTTCCCCGCCATCCAGCTGGTACAACCCAACTCGTACTTGAACACATAACCCCAGGATCCTGACATCGTAGTTCCTAAAGACCATTCTACATGCAGAGTTCCTGACGGCGGTATCTGAGTACGGCACAGATACAGCATACATTTCTTTGGAGCGCATGGCACCTCGGTAGGGTCTTGATAGACGGTTATAGGCGTCTCACTGAGTAGCGATGTGGACCATTTGTTAGATGACTCTCCAGGATGGCTCGTACCGCTACTGTCGTCTTCCTCAGAAGGCATAGACACTGCTTTACACACTAGAGCCGAGTCCATCATTTGCTGTTCCATGGTGAGTACAAAAGTGGAAAGTAAGTAAAAAGTCACGTTTTTATCCGTTTCTCAAATGATGGGGGGAGGGAATTATCCCCCGCTTCTCATTGGTTTCTCAGAGTTCACACATTTCTCTTAACCCCGCCCTCCCTCTCTCATTGGTTCATCCCCACCCCTCCTCCCAACCATCGAGAACTTTGTTTACTTTGTTGTTTTACACAGGTTCAGATTCCGTGCTATGTATTCATACCATCTCAACTTCACCTCCTGTAACAAAAGCATCTCCGCCTGCTCTTTGCAACCGATCGCCCTCAATGTCCGCGCAGCCACATCCAAAGCCAGGGGTTCCGTAAAAAACGTATCAGGATCTCAGCCATTTTCGTATAGCCTATACCCTCCACCATAATTCTTCTAACCCGTCCTGGACGGTCAAGAAGACGTCACCAGAACTTGTCGTCATGCTCCTTTGACAGGTCTGACAGCATGTCTTCTAAAACATGTTTTACAAATTTAGGAGCCATTCCTTTTATTCTTTTAGTTTAAAAACTATTACTAGTAAAAGTATTATTGGCACAAATTTATAACCCATCACAGAAAAGGGGGGTGGTCATGACCTAAATTAAAAAAAATTGGAATTCTCCCACACTTTCTCCTTGATTTCTAAGAGTTCACACGCTTCTCATTGGCTCAAACCACTAACCAATCAACACTCATTGCTTCAGTATGTATGTATGAATGTATCTACGCATGTTTGTGAAGAGACGTGTTATCGGTGATTTGATTTAATGACCAGCTGACCGTTCGCTTCAGTCTGTATGTATGTATGTATGTATCTATCTAGGTATGTTTGTGAAGAGACGTGTCGCCAGTGATTTGATTTAGGACCAACAGCTGACCATTGGTCGAGCGTGTGCGCGCACATGTAAGACCTCCGGACACTCCTATTTTACTACAGCTAAAGTTACTTCAACACAGAGGTGTTTCTGCAGAAAACATCGGCATTCACAACATTGGCAGTTGCAGAATAATGGCATGTTGATCTTGCCTTCATTTCCCAATATTGTCTTTGGTCAGTTGCTTTTAGGACATCAACCTTCTGAGTACACACCTGAAGACAGCTGGATACACACTTGTCCCACTGGTGAACTGTGGACAACATTATCTGCAGCCCCAATGCATTATCCACCACATACCACCATTAGAAGTGTCAGGGACCAAGCAGTGAGGCAATGAGGAGACAGGAATATATTAGAATATATTCAAAAATAAGGTTTTATTTACTCAAAAAATTAAATCTTTCACAACAACCAAGGCAATTTATTAACTAAGCCTATAAAAGAGGTCAACAAAAGATAACTATACTAGATTTAAGAGGACTCCACCTGCCTTTTGTTCCACCAGGAAGAGGCCTCCCCCTTCCACCATAACATGTGTTGCTATGGCCATCACAGAAGGAAACACCTGAAAGTATCTTTCATACCTGCACATGGACTCGGGACATGGACTTCAGGACTCGGCAGCACAGAATATGTGTTGTTTTTTCTAATTTTTATATTTATTAAATTATGCATTCTGGTTGACTTTTCAAATAAAACAATACGATCAAACACAGGACTCTTGAATGATTACAATTGATGTGTACGGTTGGAAATCTGTTCTCCCTGATTTGACAGCAGACAAATCAAAGACCTATTTTAAGACTGCCAGAGTGAGAGAAACACAGCAGATTCATATCATACAGTCAGCACCTACACAGATGAGTATCAGGTCATCATCTATATTAACTGTATTATGCTTAAGGTTCTTAAAGCTGCAGTCTGTAACTATTTTTGTGTTATATTTGTTGAAATTGTCAGTATGATCTGATAGTAGAATAAGATACAGATAAGCTGTGACATAATCCACTGTCTCATAACTACATAGCGCAGCTTTAACTCTTAATATGGCTCCAAGACCAAGAATCAAACATACAAAAAGTCTCCAGAGTTGTGTAACTACAGTGCTGTGTACCAAAATTACTCCAAGAGCACATCAATGACTCATCCAGGAGGTCACAAATGAACCCAGAACAACATCGAAAGACCTGCAGGCCTCACTTAAAAGTAAAATGGGAGGCAGAGCCTTCAAATATCAGGCTCCTCTCCTGTGGAACCATCTTCCAGATTTGGTCCAGGGGACAGACACCCTCTCTACGTTTAAGAGTAGGCTTAAAACTTTCCTTTTTGATAAAGCTTATAGTTAGGACTGGCCAGGCTTGTCCTGGACCAGCTCCTAGTTTATGCTGCTATAGGCTAGACTGCTGGGGGACTCCCATGTTGCACTGACTGGTCAGTGTTCATGACCTTAACTGTGGTCATGAACACTGTCGAGAACAAAACGAAGAGTGGCGAACAAAAAGAAGAGAGGAAAAAAGCAGCTTGCAGCGATATGCCATGCAATCTCTATGCAAACCACATAGTGACCATTTTCTTCTGATTCTACACTCAGGGTGAGAACCAAACAGTTCCTCCACTCTGTCCGGACAGCTACACATGTTGTAAATACATAAAACAGCTTGTAAATCTGTAGGAGCCTTGTTACAGTAAATCAGGGACCCTTTCTAAGAAGTGGCACAAAACCAGCTGATGCATCATTGCAGACGGGCGGGAAATAAAGCTGCTAACACTCAACAGTTCAAAAAAACTGATTTTAATCCCACTGCTTTGGTTGTTAAACTGTCACATTCAGTCAGTCTGGTTTTACTATGTGAGCAGCTTGCTTTGACACAAGGGTGTAACTATTAAATCTCAACATTTGCGAATGGAGTTCTGTACACAACAAGTCAGCAGGTCCTCTGGTCTACCCACTGGACTGACACAGACCACTGACTGTCCAGACAAGATTACAATAAAGAAATAAAAGCAAGGTTTAAATCTGTTGAATAAAAAAAACACATTGCAGCTGAGTAAAAAAACAAAAGTGCCCATCTACACAAATGCAGATGGGCAGACAAAATGGACGAACTGGATTAAATTGTGTGATAATGGGTGGAATGTCCATAGCAACCACGATAGCAACATTAGAAAGACTAGAAAAAATGTCAATAATAACTGAGAAACTGAACATCACATACATTCACTGAATGAAGATTATAAAAATATGCATATTTCTTGATAACTAATGCCAAAACTATCATGAAATATTGCATTTCCCTGGAAGATAAAAGGAATGGCAGACATGTTTTTGTTTTGTGTTTGTTTATGCAGTGAAAAAATAGTAAGAGCCAGTGTAGGTCAGATACTGGTTGCTTTGTGAATGTTTTCAATGAATTTACAAGTTTAAAGCAGTTAGGATAGTCAATCAAAAATTGGCTCATCATAAAGACTGTCATTCTGCTCAAAGTCACCTGTCTTCCTGGGTAGGACATGAACATGGACATGCTGAGAGCAGAAAAACAAGAAGACAATGGTTAAAATGTTGTGCTCTGTCTAGAGAAACAGGTACTTTTTCACCAGGGAATAGTTTGACAGACTGATATGGCAGAAACTGTTTCCATAGAGAGTCTTCATTAATTCACAGTACATTGGACAAGCCAGAGCGGAGCGTTGCTGCCTTGCCACAAATCACAGGAGGGTGACTGTACATTTCACCAAGCGTGCTACCTGCACACCACAGAGACTCCTTATTTTTACGCTTTTAAGGATTTAATTGACTTTTTTCGGCCCCCCTCCTGGTGTCATCCCCCCTGCTGTCACAAACTTGGCTGTCTGTATGGTTAACTTTGATTTGCCTCTCTGCATGGATGATATGGTAAAGTCCCCAAGAAACTGCTTTATCTGACAAAACATAAACTAAGGAACACACAAACAAAACACTCACTAAAGCAGAAACAATGTGCATTTTCATAAGTCTTCCAATACGCACCATTGCATAAAATAAAGGTTACAAAAAGTAAGTGACAAGTTATTAAACAAACCATTAAAGTGCTCTACAAAAAATATTGTCGGTTGTGCTTTCTCTTTTTTGAGTTTGTGGTCCCAGGTTGAGGAACAAAATCACTTAGAATCACTTTTAGTTTTCAGGTACTCTGGAGTAGTAAAAGTCCTTGCACTGAGGACCTGACCGAGACTCTTAAGAATGGTAAGAGGGCAGTCAAAATTAGGAGAAATATTTTCCTCTGAAGATAAAAGGAACGGTAATCATTTTTAAAATGTTGTCACCAGTTTGATTTAGTTTGAGTCTGGTTGGTTTGGGAGTAGGACCTTATAGAGCAGACTGGCTTAGGCAGGTAATGACACATTTAAAGACACTTAGAGCCAAATTCAGAAAGAGTGGATCAATCAATCAATCAATCTTTATTTGTATAGCGCCAAATCACAACAGAGTTATCGCAAGGCACTTTACACATGCACAGGTTTTAACTTTAACGAGACCCAACATTCCCACATGAGCGACAGTGACAAAAAAACTCAACCTTTTAAGAGGAAGAAACCTCAGGCAGAACCAGACTCAGAGTGGGCGGCCATCTGCCTCGACCGGTTGGGGTTGAGAGGAGAGAAAGGAAGGATAGAGGAGAGAAGCACAATGAAAATCAACAATGAAGCGAGAGAGGAAGAGAGGAGCTCAGTGCATCATGGGAGTCCCCCGGCAGTCTAAGTCTATAGTAGCATAAGAGCCCTAACTATAAGCTTTATCAAAAGGGAAAGTTTTAAGCCTACTCTTAAACGTAGAGAGGGTGTCTGCCCCCCGGACCAAATCTGGAAGATGGTTCCACAGGAGAGGAGCCTGATAGGTGAAGGCTCTGCCTCCTGTTCTACTTTTAGAGATACTAGGAACCACAAGTAAGCCTGCATGCTGGGAGCGCAGTGTTCTAGTAGGTACATAAGGTACTATAAGCTCTTTAAGATATGATGGAGTCTGACCATTAAGAGCTTTGAAGGTGAGGAGAAGGATTTTAAATTCTGAACTTTACGGGAAGCCAATGCAGTGAAGCTAAGATGGGAGTAATATGATTTCTCTTTCTAGTTTTTGTCAGAACACGAGCAGCTGACCAGCTGGAGAGTCTTTAGAGACTTGTTAGGACAGCCTGATAATAATGAATTACAGTAGTCCAGCCTAGAAATAACAAATGCATGGACTAGTTTTTCAGCATCATTTTGAGACAGGATGTGTCTAATTTTTACAATATTACGCAGATGAAAGAAGGCAGTCCTTGAAATGTGTTTTATGTGGGAATTAAAGGACAAATCCTGATCAAATATAACTCCTAGGTTCCTTACAGTGGTGCTGGAGGCCAGAGTAATGCCATCCAGAGTAGTTATGTCATTTGATAATGAGTTTCTAAGGTGTTTAGGGCCAAGCACAATAAGTTCAGTTTTTTCTGAGTTTAATAACAGGAAGTTACAGGTCATCCAGGCCTTTATGTCCTTAATGCATATTTGTAGTTTAGTTAATTGGTTAATTTCATTTGGCTTTATTGATAGATATAATTGAGTATCATCTGCATAACAATGAACATTTATTGAGTGTTTCCGGATAATGTTTCCTAAAGGAAGCATATATAAGGAGAATAGTATTGGTCCAAGCACTGAACCTTGAGGAACACCATGTCTAACTTTTGTTTGCATGGAGGATTTATCATTAACATTTACAAACTGAAATCTATCAGATAAATATGATTTAAACCATTTCAATGCTGTTCCTTTAATACCAATTAAATGTTCAAGTCTCTGCAACAGGATTTGATGATCAATAGTGTCAAAGGCAGCACTAAGATCTAACAGAACAAGGACAGAGAGAAGTCCAAGCTCTAAATCCAGACTGAAAATCCTCAAATAAACTGTTACTATGTAGAAAGTCACACAGCTGATTAGCAACTGCTTTCTTAAGGATCTTAGAGAGAAAGGGAAGGTTCGATATCGGCCTATAGTTGGCTAGAACCTCTGAATCAAGAGTAGGTTTTTTAAGAAGTAGTTTAATTACAGCTACCTTAAAGGACTGTGGTACATAACCTGTCACCAAAGACAGATTAATCATATCTAATAAGGAAGTGCTAACTGAGGGGAATACTTCCTTGAGTACTAGTTGGAATCGGGTCTAAGAGACAAGTTGATGGTTTGGATGAAGCAATCATTGAAGTTAATTCTGTATGGTCGACTGGAGAGAAACAGTCTAAAGTATCAGGTTTAACAGCGATTTCTAGGTATTCTGTGTTAGAGAATAAATCAGTGCTTATTAAGGGCAGGAAGTGATTGATTTTGTCCCTAATGGTTAAAATTGTATCATTAAAGAAACTCATGAAGTCATCACTACTGAGAGTTAAAGGAATACATGGATCAGTAGTACTGTGGCTCTTTGTCAGTTTAGCCAAAGTACTGAAAAGAAACCTTGGACTGTTGTTATTCTCTATTAGTGATGAATAGTAGGCGACTCTGGCGTTACGGAGGGCCTTCTTATATGCTTTAAGACTGTTTTGCCAGGTTAAGTGAGATTCTTCTAATTTAGTAGAACGCCATAGTCTTTCTAATTTTCATGAAGTTTGCTTTAATTGTCTGGTTTGGGAATTGTACCATGGAGCTGTTCTCTGTTGTTTAATGACCTTCTTTTTTAGAGGGGCGATGGAGTTCAGAGTTGTTCTCAGTGAGTCTGCAGCACTATCCACAACACAGTCAATCTGGGGGGGACTAAAGTCAGAATAAGTCATCTCTGTTGTATTGAGACATGGTATTGAGTTCAGTACTGATGGAATTATTTCTTTAAATTTAGTGACAACACCATCAGACAGACATCTAGTAAGAACATGTTTGTCTAACGGCTTATAGTCCAGTAATAGGAATTCAAACGTTATTAAATAATGGTCTGATAAAGAAGGATTATGAGGGAAAACTATTAAATGTTCAACTTCAATACCATATGTCAGAACAAGGTCGAGGGTGTGGATAAGTGCAATATTTTGTGCTCATAACATGTCAGCACAAACATACACATTAAGTTTTGTAGCATTTTGTCCTGGTTTTGAGTGTGTTTGAATGAGCGGAGCTGTTCCCAGTGTTTCCATTTTTTCTCTACATTTTAGCTAACAGATTATTTCATAATGAAAACTGCAGAGAGCACAAAAGCCTGAAATTGTACATCTTCAATTGACAGAGTTACACACACAGACACACACACATACACACACACACACACAGCTCTCCTCAATCACACACACCAGCTTTCATGGATTTTGTGTCTATTACATAATCTACTGAAATGTCAAAATACAGCTATATATTCTGAACATATTAATGTCTGAATCTTGCAATAGTGTTGTTGAGGTTTCACTGAACATATCTAAGATATCTCAGAAACGTCAGTGCTGATGTTCTGTTTGTTGTCCACTACTGGTTGTGTGCCACATCTGGCTGCAGCATCACACAGCAGCTGAAACGATAAGTGCATCTCCAAACTGAGAAAGACACTGTGCAAATATGTGGCACAGCAGCAATAACTTAATACTGGATCGGTCAGGTGTGTTTTGCTACACACCCGGTCAGCTGATTACACACACATTGCAGTTTTATATGGTCAATTGTTGGTGATAAAGAAGCCCCTTACTGTGTGAATAAGCCCTGAGCTCTGACAGTGCTGTTACTGTTATGTTTAAATCAGAGATAGGCCGATGACCCCACTTGACACCTCATCCCCTCGATTTTGACTTTTAATATCATCCAATATAAGTGCAGTGAAATTAAAGCCTCACAAACTTGAAGATTTGAAGAGAGCGAGACAGAAGGAGGGAGTGAGTGTGCATGCAGTTAACACTGACTATCTGAAGACACCAACAACTTCACCAAACAGTGTGTGGCAATTAGCGCTGATCTTTGTAAATTAGACTGTTGTATAATGGGGCTCATTTGCATAGAAGGGGACCAATTTTACACGAAATAGATGAACATTACCTACACCTGGACCAAATCCACTAAAGGATTGCTTTTGCAGCCATAGCTAAATCTACTCAAGGTTTCTGTGGTGTTCACAGCAAGAAAATTTGTAGACCAGACTGATGTTGAAGCGCAGTGTGTGAAAGTGCACCACTGCAGCACTAACACAGTATGAACCCTGAACAATCCACAACATTTTTTTTTACATTATAATAGAGAACAAAGTTCCAGCATCTTTGTAATAGTGAGGAGAGACAAACATATCTATGGCAATTACAGCACATCAGTCTGTTGTGAGAGAGGAGCAAAGCTGCATTAAAATAGTCGTCTGTTTCCAAAATAAAAAGTTTTACTAGTTTCTTTGGCTTTGATTTGATATCACATTTGCCCCATTTTGTCACAACAGCTCAGTAGCGACAAACTCCTATACACGCCAAATTTGGCAAATTCATTAAGAGGTACGACTCTGTTGTCTATGTCAATCTGAGTCGAGGGGCTCCATTTTTAAAATGTTCTAAGGGGCACTATTGTATCCAGTAGGTGGCGCTATGGAGCTGCCACAGTATTGATACACACACGTATTCAGGGCGGGACCCTCTACATGCGTGACCAATTTGGTGTAGATCGGACAATGTCTGTAGGAGTGATAAGGACTTCCTGCTTCATGGCGAAGGATCGAATGGCGAAGGAAATTGTTGGTTCCGCCACGCCCAAACCGAATCCCTAATCAGAACGTTTTTGAGAACTTTTCATCTCCAATGTCTCAAGATGTTTGTCGTCGGAAGGTCTTACGTCTTAGATGTGTCAATTTCAGGTGTACTGACTTAAGATTCTGGGAGTTATTAGTCAAAGAATGATGCGTGTCACTTCCTGTCACCATAAGGTGGCGCTATGACTGTCACTGTCGGGACCCTGAACAAGCATATGAAGTTTGCATATGCATACGGAATTTCATTCTTCTACAACAATCTGTATCAAGGGGGCGCTGTTGAGCCATTTTGCCTCGCTTATTGTGGGACCCATAAAATATCCACATTTTCACCAGACCTGACGCACGTGCATAGTCTCACGGGTTTTAGGAGATGTTGCAGCCGCCAAAAATGTGATTTAAAATTTAGAATAATAATAACACTGTCTATTTGCACCCCTGGTACAGATAGCCTCGGCCATGAAAGACATGGCAGACATTCATCTTCCATGCCAGCAGAAAAGGGTGAATTCAGAAAGGTTTCATCTCTAATGTTTGTTCTAAAGACATTTCTGGCGAGAAAGTTGTATTATATTTTCATAATCTTTCCTCAGTGAATGCATACAAGCGTCAGTTTGTCAGTTAGAAATTATTTGTCGCCAATATTTATCTTCCATATTAGCAAACATATTGGGCTGTCACATCATGGGACCAAAGCAGTGATGTAATGGGTAGTGTGTCTGTCATTAGTGCAGGAGACACGTATTTGAATCTTTGCAGCAGCAGTTATATATTGATAATGTTTTCAGCAGAAAAACTCATTTTCATAACTTTGTTAAGTAAATGCGTACAACAAACAAAAAATATCTAAATTTAAAACCTTCAGTGTTGGAGCCAAATGCTTGATTTATGTTTTGATTAATATTTATTTTTTTCTTCTGGTTTACTATTATTATTTATCTGATTTATTGAGATATTAAAATGAAGTACTCTGATTTGAATTATGAGTTGAGTTGATAATTGATGCCATTTCTCACCTCAGCCTCCTCTTTATGGACAGGTGATTGGCTATTGGGGCTGGGGTGGCTCTCAGTTTGCAGGCACACAGCCATACAGTTTTAGACCGCTGCTAGTGTTGTTTTTGTTTTTTGTTTTGTTTGAACGTATGGAAAAAGACAAATGACCGAATTTGATCTGTCTGTCAATCCAAGCTGCGGTAAGAACCCTGAAACATAGAAGTTTGTGGAAATAAAATGTCTTGAACAAGAGGAGAGAAGTGTTGGATTTTATGGTCACTATGGAGCACGTCAGACATGGATGCATGTGAACCGAGAGAAACAAGCTCATCTTTTATAAGAAAAGATGAGCTTATATTCAGTTTTGTGGCCTGTTCTGTGTTTTTTCATCATCCTTTTTTTGTCATTCCAGGTCTCACCACTCCTGCAATCACCTCATTCCCCTCACCTGTTGCCCCGCCCCTTCCCTCAGCTGTCCCTCATCATCATTACCACCTGCATATATACTGCCACTTTTCAGTCACCCAGTGTCAGAGTGTCTGTCCTCATGTGCCTCCGAAGCCCTGTAGTTCTGTCTAGTTTTGCCTGTGGCATTGAGGATTTTTTGTGCCTCCCTCCTTTTGTTTCTCGATACCTTTGTGGTTTTTTGGTTGAAGTTTTTGTTGCTTTTCCCGTTAATAAAGACCCTTGGTTTTTTGCCTGCTACACTGCGTCCGTATCGTTGATTCTGGGTCCCAGCCTTGTCAACCACTTGTCAAGTTTGTTATATGATGGAACTCAAATCTTGACAGACAAGTCTATGGTTGCCTTGGATACCAAATACATTTCAGACCTCAAGTCTCAGGCATTGGCTGCATTTCAAGCTGCTCTCACGCTCACACGCCACACCTAACATTCTCAAGCTGAGAAGTCATAGATCTCCCTGGACAGAAATGATTCTATGATATACAGAAGGCGACGCATATTTATCCCGCTGTCCCGGTGGGATACGGGAGTCTTCTGCATATCTCCAGAAGCTCCCCTCCGACACTCAGTACCCAACCCCCCACCCCCTTCACATAAACAAACACACACACACACACACACACACACACACACACACACACATTGCTGTCTACAGCAGGGTACAAATAGCATGCACTTCTAATTGTACTGGAGTGCAATTAGCATACATTGATATTTGAACAAGGGGTGCAAATAGCAATTGTCTAATAACAATTATTACCACTCGGTGCTCAAGTCCTAATAATCCTTACAGGAACAATAGGGCCTTCGTGCCTGTCAGCGCTTGGGCCCTAATAAACGTCACAATAACAATAGGGTCCTTGCCCTTTGCCTTTCGGCTCGGTCCCAAATTATTTTAGGCGAGGATGAACAAGTTTTTTTCCCATCTCCTTTATCTTAATTTACATATGGATACAGATTTACTCAGAGCAGATCTCTGCTATCTGCATAAACGTAGCCAAATAGACCAGAAAGTAGTGAAATTGTTCATTTTTGGTGGTGTTTTAGGCATTTTACATGTCTTTTTTTTGCCCTAAGGGTTTGAGTGACCTACAAGGGTAACAGTGATGTTGGTCCTGCTGTGATCCAGTATATTTACATTTTCTGTCCATTAGCTACAGTTGGTTCAGTGCAGTATCTCGTGCTATAAATCCCCTTATATAAAATGTGGCCTTGTCCTGGGGAGTATGTCTGTTTGTGTTTATGTATCATCAAGGGCATAATAACCTAATTTGTGTGCCTTTTATTCATTTTTCATTACTACACCATGGTAAACTGGAGGCAGGCTAAATGAGTGTTTATAAATGCTACAAACAAGATAGCATGTTTGGAGGCGTCTGCTTTTTTAGTGTGCATTTTCTATTTAATGAGGTAATTTGCATAATGTCTGCATTATTAAATTTGCCTACCTTGAGGAAAACTTCTGAAGCAGAAAAAAAACAGCACGGTGGGAGAGCCATTTATCACAGAGGCTTTCTAAATGAATGTTGAGTGAATCAGGCAGTGGCTACTGGACACTGTGTGTGTGTGTGTGTGTGTGTGTGTGTGTGTGTGTTTTGTGTGTATGTGTCTGCATACCAGGAACTGGGAGGGAGTTATGGGTGTTATGGGAAATTAGAGTGGCCTGACGCAGCTGTGTGTCTGTGTGTGACTGGCAGGTTTCAGGCAGTTCATGCCAACATATACACCAAGGAGCATATTGCATAAGGTCTATTCCAACACATTCTCACTAACAACTTGTCACATACATATGCTTGGTCAGGACATCTTTAGCATCATTTTTCAACATGCAAGATCTGATAGACTTCTATAGTAATATAATGTCTGAAATAGATATCATGAGACTGTAGCTAAATGTTCTCTTCTGTGTTGAAAGTTGCCTCTTGTCTGCCAACGCATATGCTGCAAGACCACTTTATAAACGATAGAATAGACTGCAAAAGAAATGCTTTAAGCATTGTCCTAGGCCTTGGCTACAAGGAGGCACAATTGCAGCTGATTAAAATATATTCATGCAATATTAAACCAGATTATTTATCATCTCAGGCTGATGGAAGATGTGATGCATGCTGAGTAGTGTTTTACTGATGTTGGCTGACATTGATCAATATATAAAATGCCAAACGATAATGTTCGATCAACCACTTGTAACATTGTATAACTTAATTCAACTCAGTGTGAATGGTGTAATAGAATTTATAGAATTATAGAATAGAATTTTTTGTACTAGAAGTTTCTCTGAAGAATCACAGATGGTGGAGTGATGAAAGTGGCTGATTTGAAAGATCTCAGATAGGATTGTTGCAGTAACTCATAAAACCTCCTAACCCTATGGGGCCAGCTGACTGCGATAATGAGCATAAGGAAAGCCTTGGGGTGGAATACCACTGGTCAAAAAGTGGTCACACAGGTCAGATGATCCACAACTGCCTTAAAACAACTGTGTTCATAACGTGAAAGATGCCCAGCAGGAAGACATCCTCCACAGCTGGGAGCTGGAACTGCAGCAGGAGCGTAAGGAGATCTTTGGGAAGGTTCAGGATGAAAGACACCAACAAATGAAGAGATCTGAAGAGACAGTTGAGAAGCTTCAGAAGATTGGGCTGGCCTACTAGGCTGCAGCTGACAGAGGTTGGAGCTTCCTTCCCGACAACAGAGAAAGTCTGCTGGAAGTGTCATGAAGTGGGTCATTGGACTGAAGACTGTACTGCCTCAATGTGCGAGGGATGAAGAATGAAGAACATCATGCCTATCAGCTGTTAATATATCTGTGACTAGTTATGTACGCTTCTAATCCTGCTAGTGTTTGTCAGAAGAAAAGTGAACAACTACAAGTAAGAGACTTTGAGAATGGGTAATATAGAAGACATCTGACCCTGTGACTGATGTTTGACAACTGCTCCCAGGTTTATTGTTAGAACAATGTTGAAATAATGTTTTATTGAGATTATACTACATAAGAAATAAAGTTTAAATGAGTCCAAATAAAAATAAGGACCAAAACTCATCTTAACCCTCAGATCCTGTTAGAAATGACTAACGTCCTCCTGTTTTCAAACACACACCATGATAAAGTTAAAATAGGTATTACAATATATTTGTTGCTTATGGTTAGGTGTCTTCTAATGACTGATGTGGAATAATAATAATAATAATAATAATAATAATAATAGTAATAGTAATAATAATAATAATAGTAATAATAATGTAAATGTATCTTTTAATTTAACCCTTTCACGGCCTGTTTTAGTGAGGGACTGCTAATATCCGTCATAAAAAATGTCGAAAAACTGCAATAAAATAAAAAATTTGTTTCCTCCAACTATTATGAGAACAGTCATATGTTTGCCTTTGAACAGGGCCAACATTGATTTGTTTGCTTATAGTTCGCTGGAGCATTTTTTTAAATTTTATATGGCCATGTAACGTACAGTTTTTTGTGACATGTCGGTTAAAAGGCATGATCACGTGACTTTCTGTGCAAAAAAACATGATATAATACATACAGTCAAGCCCGAAATTATTCATACCCCTTTTGGACATGCCACTTTTGTTCAAATGTAAATAAAAGCTGACTGAATTTTTTTTTTTTACCACAATGATGCCTTTTGTACATCGTCTTTTTATCTTCTTGGAGACGCCTGTGTCACTTCTGGTCAAAAAACAACTTGCTGGTTGAATAAAAGTAACTTTAAGTCAAAATTTGCCAGGGGTATGAATAATTTCGGGCTTGACTGTATATGCCTAGAGGAGAGTTAAAAGACCATCATACTTTTTACTGGACCTCAATCGACCAAGGGAAAGTGGTATAATCTGATATTTTAGATCAGAGTTTTTTATCCAGGTGGCGACACACCATTCTCGGGGAGCGCTCTGGGAGTGTCCGCTATCTGTTTCTCCAGAGCTGGAGCTTCTGGGACTGGTTCTCCTTTTGTTTTTTTTCGGCAAATTTGGATAAAATGTTAAATCTGGTGAAAATCAGAGACAAAATCACTTCCAGTATCATCAGCCCGATGAAATCCCTCAGCTCGATTTCCCCCCAGCGCGCCCCAGTTGTGGCTCCGGGGGCGTTGAGTCCCTTGGGGGCAGCGCGAGTAGCTTTAGCTACCCCGGGAGCTGCGATAAACAGAATTATAAGGTGCAGACAGGAGATCTTTTATGAGCATGATGTACCTTGCAAAGGCCACCTCTCTGCAACCTATGAACATTATAGCATGATCACAGCCAGATGAAAAATCTGATGGTCCATAAAATGTGGCAACAGGATCTGAGGGTTAAACGTTACTACTCTGTGAAATTACTATGTAGAATAATGTAAAGAAAGTTTGTTAAGCATTTTATACACTTAAATATTTTTTTAAAAGAAGTGAGATACAGGGTTCTCACATGACAGAGATAGATAGATAGGATAGATAAATCGACTCAATAGTATATTTAATTGTTAAATTGTGCTAAACTTAAACAGCCTCAGCAATAAAATGCATCATATGCAGTGATTCATCAGTGATATCAATCCACAAACATTCTGTAACAGTAAAACAGAGAGGGACTGTTTTTACTTTTATACTTAATTGCATTTTGCAGATAAAACTTACCGTATTTTCTGGACTATAAGCCGCTACTTTTTTCCCACACTTTGAACACTGCGGTTTATACTACGGTGCGGCTAATGTATGTTTTTTTTTCGTGGTGCCCAAAACATTTTGCCTTGTAACAGTAGACCAATAAAATTGATGAGTAGTTCACAGAGGTCCAATGAAATTGTGTGATAAATCAAGCGTGCTTTATTATTGTAAATCAGTCATATGTACTCACTCTCATCAACCTGGAAAATACTCGAAGAAAAGCATATGATGCAGCTGTTACGTACTTTATTATTTTTTCACTTTGTTTCATGTTTGATACACGTTGTTGTCCGACTCGTTCATAGGAGAGAACGGGAGAGTTCGCTCAGTAGGTTTTAATTCAAAGTTTTCCAATACATGATGTACAGTGACAGGTGCGAACGAGGTAGATTACTCCAGTAAAGGTAAGACTTAGTTTAATGACTTAGAAGTCACCAAATGACTTACTTTAACAAATTTCGTTAGTTTATATAATGCAGATTTGTAAAATATTACTTTTATGAGGATCACAGTCACAGACAATAAATTTACCATTTGATAATTGTGGTAGCAGCGGTGCAGCAGATGTAATGAAGTCCACGCAGCACGCTGGATGCAAACTAATATTAAGCCTATATCCTAGTCATTATAATGTCCATGGACATAAACTGAGTTCTTTTGCCTTAATAATGATAAAATAATACACAAAAAATGGTCGGATTGGGAACCCATATGCATAATGTCTCCTCACTCGCATTTACTAGTGTTGCTTGAAATGACCAGGGCTCAGCTAATGTTGCCTTTTGAAACATCGTCGATTTCCCGGGATTCCCGGGAAAATTGCCTCCCTCGAGCAGGGTACACTTGCACTCACAGCACACTAGCCAAATAATCGTGCTTGGGCACGGTACGATTGCCTAGTGCGCCCTAAATGTGTGTAGTCAGAGGGGGGGAGGGTTGCGTGATGGCTGTCAGGCATCGCCGATCGGACCAACCCTAGCTAATATCTCATGTTACAACGTGGGACACCTGCGGCTTAAAATCCGGTGCGGCTTGTACAAGTACAAAATTGATTTTCTTTCTAAAATTAGAGCATGCGGCTTTTAATCAGGTGCGCTCTGTAGTCCGGAAATTACGGTAATGTTAACACTTTCACAAAAGTGAGGTTTTGAATGCAGGTCTTTGTAGTGTATAGTAGTAGTGTAGTGTCTTTGTAGTGGAGTATTTTCACAGTGTGGTATTAGTAGGCTACTTTTACTGAAGTAAGGCAGTTCAATACTTTGTACACCACTGGTTACAAGATGTTTGTCTTTCTTTATATTTAGAAAAGGGAAAAGAAAGCTGCCCAGGCCCCGGCCGACTGCCACACCCAGGCCTCTGCCGGTCGCCCAGACCAGGCCCCGGCTGGCCGGCCAGGCGCCCAGGCCCCAGCCAGCCTCTGCCGGTTGCCCAGACCAGGCCCCAGCCAGCTCCCACGCCCTAACCCAGGGGTCGGCAACCCGCGGCTCCGGAGCCGCATGCGGCTCTTTCATCCTTATACTGCGGCTCTGAGTGGCTTGGGAAAATAAATTACTAAAAAAAAAACTGAGTATTTAATTGAAGTGTATTTTATTTGTGTTAGTTCTTTAATATTTTAGTTCTAAATTGGAAGATTATTGTGATCTTGACATATTAGAATTAATATATTTTATTGTTTTTCGTCGCTCAAAATAAACGTCATACTCAAGAAAGCCGGTGTTACAAATTAGGTCCTACTGCAGATGTTCCAGTCACGGAGAGAAAATGTAGCTGACCTCGCGAATGCCTGAATGCAAGTCCATATATATATCTGATGATCTCTCGCTGCACCTGCTTAATCCAAGCATGATTCTTCATGTTGTGAAGTACAATTGTGATATCCGAAATACTGGACACCATATTCTGTATACATGTTCAAAAATAAATAAATAAATAAATAAAAGTCACCCGGCATCAAACAGTTGATTTGAAACGGTTGATTTGAACAGTTGATTTGAAACGGTTGATTTGAACAGTTGATTTGAATCGCCAAAACGCTGTCCATTTGTCGCGACTTTCAACCCCAGCAAAGCCATGGAGAAATGTAAGAAAAGAAAAATATTTGAAGAAAATAGAACATTCAATGATGCCTGGACAGATTCATTTGCATTTACCTCTGATGAGAGTGGCCTACCAGTATGCCTAATTTGTGGAGAAAAACTGTCTAACAATAAACGGTCAAATGTCGCAAGACATTTCAACAATACACACAGAGCCTTTGCTGAAAAATATCCAGAGGGAGAAGAGAGAAAGAAAGCTGTTTCGGAACTGATGCGGAAGGCTGATCTGACGAAAAATCACTTCAAGAAGTGGGTGAAGTCTGCAAATTCAATTACATATGCAAGTTTTGTGGCCGCTCAGGAAATAGTCAGGCATGGGAAACCGTTCACAGATGGAGATTATATGAAACAATCATTCCTTAAGATTTCAGAACACCTATTCGCGGACTTTAAAAACAAGAGTGAAATTGTGCAGAAAATCAGAGAGATGCCTCTCTCTGCGAAGACTGTCAAAGACAGAACCATAAAAATGGCAGAAAATATCACAAAACAGCAAATTAAAGACATCAATTCAGCTGCAGCGTACTCAATCGCCTGTGATGAGTCCAAAGACAAAAGTGACATTGAACAAATAGCGCTGTTCTGCCGATATGTGAACTCTGCTGGACCACAGGAAGAAATGGTTGAGCTGATACCATTAAAAGGCCAGACACGGGGGGAGGACATCTGTGAGGCTGTGCTTGATTGTTTACGAGCCAAAGAAATAAAAACAACCCACCTGGTGTCAGTGGCTACTGATGGGGCACCGAGTATGACAGGAGCGCACAGGGGCTTTGTGGCCTTGCTGCAGAAGTCATTGGATAGAAAGCTGCTCACTTTTCACTGCATCCTGCACCAAGAGGCATTGTGCGCGCAAACCTTTCCTCCAGAATGCACAGAGGTCATGAATGTTGTCATTCAGATTGTCAATAAAATAATGGCAAAAGCTTTAAATCACCGTCAGTTCCGTTCGTTACTGGATGAGGTGGACAGCACATACTCTGATCTCCTGCTGCACAACAGAGTCCGGTGGCTGTCCAGAGGAGAGGTGCTGAAACGTTTTGCTGCATGTCTGGGAGAGGTGAAAACTTTCATGAGCAGCAAAGGGCTCACCGTTCCTGAGCTGGAACAGCCAGAGTGGCTGGAAAAGCTGCACTTCATGGTGGACATGACAGCGAACCTGAACAGGCTGAACACAACTCTTCAGCGGAGAGGAGGCACAGCGCTACACATGCTGGAGGAGGTGTTAGCGTTTGAGCGCAAACTGACCGTTTTAGCCAGAGATTTACAAAGAGGCACACTGTCACACTTCCCCTCTTTAAGGGAGTTCACACAAGCTCACAAGGTGATCAATTCAGAGTATTTGCAGTCTGCAATCACCACAATGCAAGCATCGTTTGGGAAACGATTCCGTGAGTTCAGAGAGGAAAAAACCACATTGTCCTTCCCCGTCACTCCCCTGAACATCGATCCATCCCTGCTAAATGTGACTGCATTTGCAGGTGTAAGTCAACCTGATCTGGAGCTGGAGCTGGCTGACATAGCTGACAAAGACATGTGGGTGTCCAAATTCAAACGATTGACAGAGGACCTTGAAGATGTTGCCCGTCAGAAGGCCACTCTTGCTCAGAATCACAAATGGAGTGATATTGAGAACCTTCCAAGACCGGACAAACTCGTGTTTGAAACATGGAATGCCATCCCCGACACCTACATTAACATGAAGACATATGCCTTTGGAGTCCTGTCGATCTTCGGATCCACATATGTATGTGAGCAGCTATTCTCCACCATGAACTACATTAAAAACAAACACCGCTCACGCCTCACAGATGACAGCTTACAGTCCTGCGTAAAGATGAGAATGACTTCGTACAGCCCCGATTTGCAGACGCTGTGCGCAGAGGTTCAGGAGCAGAAGTCCCATTAACCAGGTAAAATAAATATTTATGCAGATATTTTGCAAATATTTATTTTTCATTGTTTAGTGACACAGTGCTTTTTTCCCCAATTTATTTTTTAAATTCAGGTCAAGGCTCCGCTACATGCTCTGAAAGCCCAAAGGCGATATAAGGATGACGGCTCACGTTTTTTTTTTGCTTTTGTTTGCTACATGGATGATTTATGTTCAGCTTTTTAATTTATTTGAATGAGACATTCAGACATTGTATTATTTTTTCAAGAATTCAAAATGTTCAAAATGTGTTCATTACATAGATAAAATTTAATTTCTCTGTAGCACTTCGTGGATTGCAACACACTTTAGTTGTTTATACAAAGTATAAAGTTGTTGTTGTTGTTTTTAAATATTTTTCCTTTCTATTTAATAAATGCGTTCATAAATAAATTCATTTTAGATGTCAAAAAGTATTTGTGGCTCCCAGTGTTTTATTTTCCGTGGAAACCGGATCAAATGGCTCTTTCGGTGTTAAAGGTTGCCGACCCCTGCCCTAACCCTAACCCTAACCCACCAACCGAGCCAAACACTGCCCCTATTTTTTTTATTTTATTCTAAAAGTGTGTGTGTGTGTGTGTGTGTGTGTGTGTGTATATATATATATATATATATATATATATATATATATATATATATATATATATATATATATATATATATATATTATATATATTCAAGAAACATTTTTCTTGTCTTTGTGGAAGTTTGCAGTTACAGTATGTAATATATTCATTTAACTTTGTTTTTGTAAAAGTTTTGCTCTGAAACAGTAGTGCTTAAAATGTGTTGTCATTGTAAGTCAGTTTTCTTCCCCATTTCTGTTGTTTAAGGCCCCCTTCACAATTGTGAGTTTGGTCTTTGCCGTAGTTGATATACTTTAAGACAAGATCCTTTGTTTTCCATGGATGGGCAGTAGTAGATAGCTATTGAATGTGTTCATGCACAAATGTAAGTCACATCCCCTGTTAGCCACAAAATGTTAGCATACAGTACATACAACCAGATTTTATTTTCACACTGGTCACATGCATGGCATACTCAGGTTGCTAAGAGCAATGTGCATTAAGTTGACTGGTAGACAAGAATTGGTGCAAATTCAAACAAGAGAACCCATCAAAAATGCTCAATTTCTGTCAAATGAACAGACTGTAGACATTAGGGGTGCAACGGTACAGGTAACCCACGGTACGGTCCGTACCTCGGTTTTTGGGCCACAGTTTCGGGTTCCATTTCGGTACATGTTTTGTGCAAAGAGAACTTTTTTTTTTCTCCCAAAATGATCTCTTTATTTTGCTTGTCAGCTAAAACTGCATTTCACAGTAAACAATTACAGTATCACTGGTGT
This sequence comes from Scomber japonicus, assembly GCF_027409825.1. Lineage (NCBI taxonomy): Eukaryota > Metazoa > Chordata > Actinopteri > Scombriformes > Scombridae > Scomber > Scomber japonicus. The sequence goes on along the minus strand of NC_070580.1, from coordinate 1,995,674 downwards.
ACTGAATAATATAACACTTTCCTTTCAAGTTAAGTTACCAAACACTTTCAAATGGTAAACTGCCTCTTATCCTACTTGTATACGCTATACAGTATAAAATATGTATAAAAAACACTGGGTTGGGGAAGGGGGTGCGCGATCAGTGGGGGATCGTCTAATAAGCTGCAACACACAGCTATAGGGACGCTGTGCTCTCATATGCGCTGCATTGATAGTCTCACACACACACACGTACAGTCACTCACTAGCACGCACTCTAACTTGCTCCATCCAGATTCTGGGAGATTGTGTCTCATTTGCGGGCATCAGGGAGCCGCTATCAATATACGGGAGACTCCCGCATGTATTCAACGGCGAAACCGAAAGTAACCCACACCGGAAATTTGAATGAAGCCGGTGCTTCTTCAAACTTTTCTCTGTCAACTCCTCTGCTAGTGCTGCTGGCCATGCCTTTGTTTTCTTTTTTCCACTTCTGTGTGTGAGCTGCACCTTGAACCTGCTCCAGTTACTGTGTGAGAGAGGGTGAGTGGGTGGAGGCACAACAGTGATTGGACATTAACTCACGGGGATGGCTTTTCACACACAGTGGTCTGTAAAGCATCAATGCAAAATGAATTGCGAAACCTGAGGTCCATAAGGTCGTATTGTACCGTGCAGAGCGGACCGAACGGTTCAATATTTTACCGATTACCGTTGCATCCCTAGTAGACATACAAACAGCTTCTTGTAAGCCATCCTACCCCTGACTGTGTTGCACTCAATTTTGTCCCAAATGACTTTGCTGGCCTGTATTGTATGGTAATATGCCAGAAGAAGGCATTCCTGCACAACGAAAAGATACAAAGCAAAATAATAAATGTATTCTACATACAAGATTCTTCAAGTCTGTTTACTGCCATGCTAACATTGAATGACACTATCTTTGTCCTTATGTGACCAGGTGAGGTTCAATACACACGACCCACAATAAACTAGAGCAAGAGACTGCTTTATTTATTAAATAGACAATGCATGGACAGCTTGTTTCCAGTCCGTGGCAGCAATGCTGTCTCCATAAAAGTCTGCAGAAACAGTCCTGTTACTGTAGAGTGTAAGTGTAAGTGTATGTGTAAAGGGGGAAATGGTCACAATATATGTAGGCAAATTATGAATACACACAAATCAATTCAAACAAACTGTTCTGCAGCACTCAAATTTACCTCCTCACAGCAAACCAAGGTAACTCAAACCACACATGCTAGATGCTAATCTACAAGTCCCCCCTTTAACACAGCAACAAGCCACACAAAGGAAAAAAAACATCCACTGTAATGTCAAACTTAGCCACCCACTTTGGGTTATGCAATGTGCATATATCCCTCATGTGTAGAGTTCATATACACATCTATGAAAAATTAAAAAAACACCTTGGAGTTGAGTTGGGATGGATACATTTAAATGATGCTTGTCAAGCAGGACAAAATATAGTTCTTCACATCCTTCCCATTGATTGTGACCACAGCAACAGCCTTTCCTGGTTAAAAGGTTAAAAGGAACTGGTGAGACAATTAATATGATCCATTAAGGCCAAGTTGAATAATACAGTACATCCATGATCCTGAAGATTTATCATATGCCAAAATACAAACAGCAGTTCATACTATTGTCAACCAGTAGTCAGGATTTGACATCTCTCTAAAGAGGATCTAAGAGGATCTCCAAATTCATCAACTGAATGAGACGCCCATGAGAATCCTACAAAACAGGACTTTACAACTCTGAATACTTATCATGACGACTAACATTTTATACTGTGACTGATGGTGAGATACACTGTAGACTTCAATTGCTCATGTTGGACAGTAATCTTCTTGGAATATGCGCTTGAACACATTTGATTACAGAACCTGGTTCCAGTATTTTGCCAGGTGACCTCTACATCAGCAACCATGCTGTGTCAATAAAGTAGTCTCATTGAAATGAAATATGAGATTGCACATTTTTAATGGAGTTCTATTGTCACCCTGAACACGGCTTAAAGCCCTGTTAACAGCTTTATGAGGCAGCAAACCTGTGGAGCTATACGGGAAAGGGAGGGTGAAGAAGAACAAAATGATGAGACTCAATTATGACTCTTGCATAGTCAAGAATTGTGGTGAAGACAGTGGTTCCCCTAGATTATTTCAAAACATCTCAAAAGACACAAAACCTGTTAATAGAACAGGTTGGTTTGGATCCAAACATGAAATTTGTTGCTATCCAAGTATAGTGGTAGTAGAGCAGAAAATGAGCTTAAGAATCTCCTCAGTGGGGTTGAGCATAGCTCAGCGGGTAGCGCACCCGCCCCATGTGTTGAGGCTATAGTCCTCGTTGCAGGTGGTCCCGGTTCGAATCCCGTGCTGAGCGATCTTATCCTGCGTGTCATTCCCCTTCTCTCTGCCTCCTGTTTCCTGTCTATCTTCACTGTCCTGAACATTAAAGGCAAAAAAGCCCGAAAAAAATATACTTTAAAAAAAAAAAAAAGAATCTCCTCAGTAACAGTCAGCAATGAAATCCTACTGATGAGGGTATCGAATCACAGAGTGCTCCCATGATGTCATTGCAACTATCCCCCAAGGAGCATGATTGTGCTCTGTTACTGTTAGGCTAGGACACGGGTGGACATTGGGTCCTGATGATGCAAAATGACGAAGAATGTACTAACATCTGTTTGCTTTCACAGACCAAAGTCTTTGCTACTATCTCTCTACTGTGCTAGCAAAGAGAAAACAAGAACATACTACCCAAACAAAGGATCACATTTGTGATTACAAGCTAACTTTCGTCTCTGTCCTGGAGCAGCTTTACTTTGCAGTTTTCCTAAGACTCTTTGTGTCCTTGACACTGAGTCACAGTGTCTTTCCTCTCTTATTGGTTTTGCCTGATTACACACGCTGCAGATGTTGAGGTCATGGTTCACTGTTAGTTCTGCAGTTTTGTGGCATCCTTCAGTGTGGCTGTAGGTGACCACTTCCCCACGCTGTATGTCCCGTGGATAATTAGTCAATCATCCACTGCTCGAAGATTATGCACAATCAAACAGAACGTCCTTCATGCAAAGCTGCGTGTTCACCTCCCATCAACTGCACTGATAGAAGTGTCTTAGGAAGTCTGTGTTGTTTCATGAGTGTACAAGATACCTGCATAAAGCTGCAGTGCACAGACAGTTTTTTCCCAAATAATCAAACCAGATGTCTCTTAATTAATCTGTAACTGCTGAAACAAATAGCTGCCATATCAATTTAAAGGACAGAATCTAGTCTGACAGGCATACAAATATACTTTGTCATAAACAGCTGTGTTCTCCATTAATAGAATGGGAGAAAAAGATCCACGCAGGGAGCTCTGATCAGCTATAAGAAAAGAGAGAGATTCTTTCCATAATGTCCTGCTTTCACAGGCCCACATCCCATGACAGCAAAATTAAATACTTCAGCAAATCACATGAGAATCTTCTCCATCTTGTTTAGACAGGTTCAAGTTTCACTGGTCTTTTTGGTAATTTTCTTTTTCAATTCTGTTGGGAAATTAATCAGGATGAGCAGCTGGCGAATGGATTCTTCTCCATAGCAGGGATATGATGACTTCAGGGTGGTTTCATAACTCACACAATAGAGGTTGCATGAAAAGACTGATGTTGATGCTTAGCGATATTCATCTTTTCAGAATATTGCTGAGCCTCCATGACAACATATTTGACTACAGCTCTGGAAAATGTGAAGATATTTAACATATAAATTATGACAAAAAAGACAAATGAATACACCAGCTCAGTATCATGGTATCTAATGTGGCTTTTACTGGAAAACACAGGATCCAATAAATAGACTAAACCAAAGAAACAACTGGATTTTTGAAGGCATGGGCTGGGGAAGTGAGATATCACATAACTTGCCATACCAAAATAGACTCAATAGAATGTTGTTGCCAGTGGTCTTAACCACATAATGATTTAATGTTTTTTCTAGCATTTATATGTATTTCATTAAATGGTTATAATTGGCTTTCTCCATGTAAACCCTTTACTACAGGCAAAGCCCTGTGTTCATAACTTTTATTCCCCTTGTATTGATTAGTAAAGCCCTCTAAAATCAGTAACTCTAAATTAAACTCTTTTTTCAGTGTGTTATACTGTCAATGTTCAAAATCCAAACTGGTTTTTACTCTTGGCTCTGTAAAGTAATGACTTATGACGTCACAAAACACTTCTCTCAAATTAAGTCAATTTATTAACTAAAATAAAAGTAATGACCTTTTCTAAAATCAGATACTCTTCCAAACAAAAATATCAGACACAGAAATTCCCTAGCGTATAGGAAATAGCCGCTTTATCTTTATACTCCAAAGGTTTTAAATGAAATTCACGTATGTTCCTTTAACCTTCTTTTATCACAACGTCATGAATTATTTCCTCTGTTTTCACCAAAAAATAATAAAAACATATTCATTTAATCAAATACCTTGTGTTTACCAGTAAAATAACATATGCTAATCTAATGGGCTCACACACACACACAAGCCGGCAAAAAATGTTTATTAAAGATAATAACCCCCACGTTGCAGGTCTGGATGAATTCAGGATTGTGGTGGCCAAAGCAAGTAGCCGCTTCACTCTGGCCAAGCAAAACAATGGTGAATACTCACAGTCTGTAGCAGAGTTCAAGTCACAGTAGCCCCGTTTCCACTGTAGGACCTTCAGGAACCTCCCCGAAGGACAATCTCCCAGAACTTTTACGGGGTCTAACCAAGTCCCTGCCTTGGGGTATGTACTCCGTTCAGCCCCGAAAAGTTCCTAGGCCTGGGCATACTCAAAGTGTGACGTAGCGTCAACAGAAAGCACCAAAACAAGCAGCATTTTTAAAAACCCAGCAGAAGAACAGTAGTAGAAAGCGTCTACACCACCGGAAAAAAGTTTATAACGTCTACCGTCATGTACACGGACACACAAACCTTCATGTTTACCTCCTTGTTGTTGTTTTTTTTGTTATGTTTTCGGTGAGTCGCCTCTGTGAGTCAGAGTCCGCTGAGTCCTATCTGGGTCCTACTCTGCTGTGGAAACACAACAGCTGAGAGGACCGAAGTGAGAGGACGTTCCTGGAAAGGTCAGAAAACAGAAACACTGTTGTGAGAATTTTTACAATTTTTAGTAAAACTTGACTAAAAACTTGAGCTTTAACCTCTTAACGCACACTGTTCCGTCTACGGGACGGGACGGATGTTAGGCCACACCTTCTTCTGAATGTTTTAAACACCAACCCTTAAACATACATATTCATGCCGTACATTGTTGGAAAGCTTAGATTGTCCTGATTCATTCAAGACCACTCACGACTTATATGGTTGCTCACAGCCGTAATAGTATTAGCGATTAGCACGGCTAGCCACTCAGCTAAGTGAGAAAAGCTATAATGCTACATACCTTCAAAGTCTTCCCTTTATCCACAACGATCATCTTATGACTCAGGACTTTCTGTACAGCTCGCCAAGTATCCATTCTTGTGAAATATGAAATCTGTTTCCATAAAACCGGAATACTTTCCTCAATATGTCAACATGTATTTAGTCCAACACGTAACGTAATAACACAAATAACAAACCATATACGGTCCGTTTACGTCATTACCTGACCTGCACGTCCATCTCAGAGTACACGTGACTTGATGTTTACAACCATGAGCCTCTTCTGCTTCTGACGACACCACACACAAGCCAATCGGTGTTTAGGATTAGGCAGTACATGTCTTCAAAGCCAATGAGGACATGTGACCGACGGCAATGACGACATGGATTGATTGACAGCTGTTCCAGCCTATGGAAATATTCGGTGAAATGAAGTTGATAACCTTTTAGCCAATAGTCTGAGGTTTCCAACGGTGTATGACACTAAGCTATCTATGCTTATAGCAAAATAAACAGATAGATAGACCTGTGGCTCTGGCCTCTGGTGTCTATATCCTGCTGAGAGGTCCCTGAATGTCTGTACACATGTCATTGTATAGGCAAACCTATGGGCGAGTAAACAACCCCATCATTGTAACCTCTGCCACTCTTTGTCAGTAAATCACAGAATCACACAGACACTTTTACAAGAATCCTGAGAGTGTTTCCTTTCCAATGATACCAGACACATCTCTGAGTCTCAAACTATGTGGGATCTGTGATGCTCACAACTTGGGCATGTCGTTTAGGCTAACAGCATAAAAAATAGGGGCGTGTGTTAAGTGGTTAATGCTTAATATTTGTGTTTAAGTTAATATTCCTTTTAACTGATGACATTTTTAACATTTTCAATAAGTGTAGAAGTGCAATTATGAAAATAATTTATTTGAACATGAGGTACTCTTTAAATGAACAGCCAATGAACAAACAAAACAATCAGTATATATAATAAATAATAAATAAACTTTTAAAATAAAATAAAAAATAGGGGCAGTGTTTGGCTCGATTGGTGGAGCGCCCGCCCCATGTGAGGCTGTAGTCCTTGCTGCGGGCGGCCCAGGCGTGGAAGCTGGCTGGGGCCTGGTCTGGGCAACTGGCAGAGGCCTGGGTGTGGCAGTCGGCCGGGGCCTGGGCAGCTTTCTTTTCCATTTTCTAAATATAAAGAAAGACAAACATCTTGTAACCAGTGGTGTACAAAGTATTGAAATGCCTTACTTCAGTAAAAGTAGCCTACTAATACCACACTGTGAAAATACTCCACTACAAAGACACTACACTACTACTATACACTACAAAGACCTGCATTCAAAACCTCACTTTAGTGAAAGTGTTAACATTAAGTTTTATCTGCAAAATGCAATTAAGTATAAAAGTAAAAACGGTCCCTCTCTGTTTTACTGTTATACAGATGAAGCCATTTCAAAGTTCCCGTGTTTCCTTGATGGATCCTTGACTGGTCCTTGACTGGTCCTTGGCTGGCCGATAATGGAAGCAGGGGGGAAATGCGATCCCCCCGCGATGACGTGGTCAATGAGGCCGCGACTGGAAACGCCCCTAAGCTGCCTGAGTGAAAACCAGCTGCAATGCCTCATTTATCCACGGGGCGGAGCAGTGTGTTTAGACCGGTTTAGACCCACTGCTCATAGAAAAGACTAGGCTGTCCAACGATTTAAAAAATTAACTGGATTTATCACATTACAACCCTGTGATTAAACCTGATTAAAATACGAGGCTAAATATTATATACACTAATAATACTTGTGTTACTTCTATTCTTCTGTATAAAGTCGCCTAATGAAGGGTACAATATAGTTAATCCATTAGAAAGTATGGATGCCTTACATCTGACAGGACACCGTCCGTCACAGGAAACACTCGCGGACACTTAATAATTCCTCTGACTGATCACTGTCACTGTCAAACCAAGAAATAGCCCATGAGACAAACCCAGTCTAGTGATTTAAAACAGAACGCGCTATTAAATACGTAGTGTTAATATTATATGGGTTCCCAATCCGACCATTTTTTTGTGTATTATTTTATCATTATTCAGGCAAAATAACTCAATTTATGTCCATGGACATTATAATGAATAGACTATAGGCTTAATATTAGTTACATCCAGCGTGCTGCGTGGACTTCATTACATCTGCTGCACCGCTGTTATCACAATTATGAAATGCCAAGTTTCTACAGTCTGTAACTGTGACCCTCATAAAAGTAATATTTTACAAATCTGCATTATATAAACTAACGAAATTCGTTAAAGCAAGTCATTTGGCGACTTCCAAGTCATTCAGTTAAATTAAGTCTGTTCTATAGCTGCTCCGCTGGAGAGGCTGCGAGCGTGAATGAAATCAGTGCGTCTTTTTTACACAAGTATCTGTAGTAAGTGAGTTTTCTAAGTGAGTGAGGGGTGTAGTTGTAGATGTGTGTAGTGCCCCCACTCTGTCCAGCACATATGTGTGGTTGAGTTTTCAGTTTTACACCAATAGTTAATTAACTAGTTAGTTACTGTAATAATAATAACTAATCTGAATTTAAAGTCAATTTGTCTGACTTATATTTATCTTTTTCATATAATTAATGCTCATTAAACTCTGTCAGGCCCATATCTGTCGCGGCATCTGAGCGCTCTTTCTCAACCTTGCGCAGGCTGAAAACCTGTCTGCGCAGCACCATGACGCAGGAGATATTTGACTATTATGAAAGCTCACAGTGACCCCTCTCAGAAAATAGTTCTGACGTCCATGAACACTATTCTGATTCTGAATCTCTGTGCGTGATTTGTGTGACAATGGAACCAAATGGCCCATTAAGCCCAAACAAAAGGTTGAGCAATGATAATGCTAATAAGGTGGTTGGGTTTACCTGGCTTAACGCATGCACTGAATAAACCGGGGTTGGCTGGTACATATGTGCTGTATAATTGCACATAATCAAATACAGTCCTGTGGTCCGTTTTTGTCATTTTGTATTATTTATCTGAGCCTAAAAGTAAAACATGAAAAGGCTTTTTTTTCGTTTTTTGTGTTAGATTCAAAACAAATAACAAAATAATCAGCAGTCAGTAGGCTATTTAATTTTTTGATTTGATTCGATGAATTTCGGATGACCACAAAAAATCATAAGACATCAGAATGTGGGCTAGTTTGTGACAGAAGCGCCATCTCCTGGTCAAACCCTGTATTACAATGAATAGGTGGGTTTACAGGAAAAGATAGACACGCCCAGGAGAGGGAGGGGGTCTCTCCAGCTGCTGGAACTCAGCTGGAACTTGGCTGGGAGTCAGCTGCCATTCAGCTGGCATTCAGCTTGGAGGGGAACTTTGAAGTGGCTACTACTGTAGAATGTTTGTGGATTGATATCACTGATGAATCACTGCATATGATGCATTTTATTGCTGAGGCTGTTTAAGTTTAGCACAATTTAACAATTAAATATACTATTGAGTCGATTTATCTATATCTATCCCTGTCATGTGAGAACCCTGTATCTCACTTCTTTTAAAAAAATATTTAAGTGTATAAAATGCTTAACAAACTTTCTTTACATTATTCTACATAGTAATTTCACAGAGTAGTAACGTTAACCCTCAGATCCTGTTGCCACATTTTATGGACCATCAGATTTTTCATTTGGTTTCATTTTCTTTTTACAGTCTATGCTCACAACTCTATTTTCATCCTGTGTTCTCTTCTTTTCGCTACATCTCCCCTCAGCACCGTCTTTTTTGCACACCTCTCTCTTTTTTCTCTGTATCTATTTGTCCTGCCCTACTACCAATCACAGCACAGACAAATGACATGACTCAACAAACAGCCAATGACCTTTTGAAAAAAATAGACAAGGTAGGTTGTGCTCTCTCCCACACAACGTAAACACACAAGCACATGTAGCACACATACTATCTACTTAATACTATCAACCCCATACTTCATATTAAACTGAACATCAAAAAACACCCAGTTTGAAACAGAATTTGTACTTTTATCAACTGAAACCATTATTGCAATAATGTAAGGGTGAATTAAAATTACCTGGGGCTACATCCAGAAAGATGATTTCTTAACTGCCATGTTAGTCAAATAAAGACCTAGTTACTGTAATTGGGGTAAGGGCTTAAAGAAACCTGGTTTCAAAAGTTCAATTTCTCCTGGAGAACACTCATTTCTCTTTCATGACCAATAGCCACTCTCATAGCACTCTCTCCAGCAGAGGGGGAGAAAGACGAAGAGTGAGATAGGCGTAAAGCAGACTCCTTGGCAACTGCACATGTGCGAATGCGCCCACCCCCAGAGGTGGATAATATAATTTTTCAGTATCAGGGAGACCTAGAATGAGCAATTGATGTTTGACTGGTGAACAGGTCGGCTTCCATTTTCCTGAATTGGGCCTAAATCTGCCACCCCACCACAGGATTCAGTACTCACTCATTTGCCAGAGGGCGGCCTCCCATCATGAGGTCAGCACCCATGTTTTCTATGTAGGGCAATTAGAGACAGAAGATGTTCTGAGGCCCACCTTCATATCCATATACCTAATGGAAGGTACATATGAAGAGATCGAGAGGAGGAGGAGAGCTTAGTGAATAATGGGAAGTCCCCTGGCAGTTAGGCCTATGACAGCATAACTAGTTGCTGGTCCAAGGCAAGCCAGGCCAGCCCTAATTATAAGCTTTATCAAAAAGGAAAGTTTTAAGCCTACTCTGAAAAAATAGAGAGGGTGTCTGTCCTAGCCAAACGGTAGCCTGTTTTACTTGTAGTCTTTCCAACAAAAGATGAAATACACGAACTTCCCGTAATTTGGTGCCGCCCTCCTGAATGTGGAATATCTTTTTGGTTGATGCGCTGGCTCAGGATGTGGGGATCCAAAATGGGTCTGAAACCTCATGTTTCCAGGAAACAGGAAATACACAGAGTACCTCTCTGTCTGTTGTGAATGGGAATGATCAAGATAGGCTGTTACAGCAACAGCTCCTGGATCTCCTCAGAGAGAGACTCAATCTCCTCTTGAGAGAACATATGTATCTCCTTGGTGCCCAAAGACGGAAGAGGAACACGGTAGAACAGGAGTGAATAACCCAGTATTTGTGTTTTGTTCATCCACTCTGTCAAAACGTTACTGTAACACCATTCCTCATAAAACTGTGTCAGAGTGTGGGCTGCCAGCAGGGGGGAAGCAGCCAGAAAGCTGTGGTACTCTGATTTGGTACTCTGAGCCAACAGAGTGGTCCATGAACGCATCACCATTGGCTGCTTCAACACAGCGTTGGATGTTGTGTCAATGTTTCCATATTTCCCATGGAAATAACCAGAAGGGAGCGGAACAAACCTGATGCCTCCTCTCCTTGGTTTGCGTACAGGCCTGGGGCATTATTCTCTGAAGAGTAAAAAAATAGCATTGCCAGTCACGCAATAATTAACATAGTCCTGTGTAAGATAGTAGCTAAAATCATAGGAGATAGTGCTGACATTAAGTAGATATGAAGCAACTTCTCCCACAGGGTGTTATATTCGTCAGTGAAGAAATAATGCTGCTTGCCACGTCACCATCAGCTGGAGAGGAGCGCTGTACTGGCTGGTCCAATAGATAACAGTACAAGTGAGCACAAGAGACAGAGCTGAAACTAAACATACTTGAAGCATTCTTTCTCCAGCCAATGTGTGAGCACAAAGTATTATTCCTCAGTGAGGAGAGAAAGCCACTTGCTGTATCAGCATCAGTCGGAGAAGCAAGCTGTGCGGGCTGGTCCAACAGTTAGCGGTACCAGTGAGCACAGCGAGAAACAGATCTGCTTCTCTGTGTCTCACCACATCACGCCTAATGTAGCGCTCATGAATGGGCTCGGCTGAGCTTTTTCTGGCTAAAACAATCTGTAGCTGAATGAAGCCAACTGCTGTCTGCGTCCCTAACTGAGGGAAGAGTGTCAGGATGTGTGTCAGTTTGAGTGAATACTTTCTGCTTTATTCTGTGAACAGCTGGATGAAACAGGCTGGGCCGATATCATCAGTGTCAGGGAGGGCTAGAGAGATGGAAGGGATGGATGGGAGGGTGGAGGATTTTGCTCGTTGGATGTAAAATATAATTGTTTTTTATGAAAACACTTTCAGTGCACAGGCATGGGAGGGCTGTTGCTGCAGTATCTATGTAAAGGTGGTCTGGGAAGAGGCTGATGCAGTGGGAGCTGGGGGTTCTCTGCCAAGCCTGCACAGTCTCTTCAATCTGGTGTTGTAGTGTTCCCCTTTGGCTTGAAAAGGGGAAGAGCTGCTCCGCTGCACCTTCTCCTTTTCCAGTCTCTCAAAGGACTGAGTGACTGAGTAAGTGGAAAAAAAGTATGTGGAGTGTTCTGTCCTTTCTCTGTAGGGTTGTGAACGCACATGAAGTCAGCAAAGAGCAAATAGGGAGTGCTTACAGAATATCTAATATTTTTTCAAACATCACATATATCATCCTATTTTCATTTCCTTTCCCATCCACCTTCATTCAGTGTCCCTAAATAGATTGTAATGGAGCTTGATTTGCTACTGTGGTAGAGGGAATGAGCTGACAGAAAATAGCCATGAGCTACTGTCCATAAACATGTCTGCTGCGACACCCTATGTTAATAGATAGGAGCTAGCAGTGAAACCCTGTTCATCAATCTATCATGACTTCCTTGTAACTATTTTTATTAATTATTTGTTGATTGTGTACGCGCATTTGTTGGGACTCAACATCACTGTGGAAACTGAACATCAGCACATGGCTCTTTTGTTCCCCTGTTTGTTTTCCAAGGCTGAGGCTCTGAGTTCGCCATTTTGGAGCCACTCGCTCCTGAACACACAACCCCCCCCCCCCCCCCCCCCCCCCCCTCTTTTATAATTAATAACAATACATTGATTAATTTAATAAATAGTTTATGGCTTTAAAGAGAAGTGTTTTATGATTATTGTACATTATGTTATTATATGTGGCTGATCAAAACAGTTAGTACTCAGATTTCACCCTTCACCTTTTTTCATTTTTTTTTCACATTACTTCACACCAGTCCCTACATTAGTTACAGTTATGACTAGGTTCATACATTTTGGTGTCCCCTTAGTGAATCCCTGATTCTCAAGCACAACACATTGTTCTCATCGCTGATTGTGTTCTCTCTTCTTGCTCTTAGGTCTCTCTTGAAAAGGAGATCTTAATCTCATTGAAACTACCTGATTAATAAATAAATAAATAAATAAAGTTTGCAATGTCTTCTGTGTTAGCATGCTACATTTTGCTAATTACCACAAAGCGCAGCTGGGATGTTGTTGCAGGTACATTTGATCACTGATCCAAAATCAGTTCAACAGCCTCTGCAGCAGGCATGCCTTGTTTGTCACAGCAAAAAAAATGTGTAAACTTCCTGATCATAATCCAATCATATCCTTCCTGTTTCTCTCTTCCTCTGCTTCTCACTCAGCCTTCTGTATTCAATGCTCAGAAAATACATTCCTATGTGTTTATTCAGTATAAACTTTGTACACATTACAGCTAATCATCTTTATGAATGAAAACTAATATTTTATAGCCAGGCTTGTTAAGTAAACAAACAGGATCTATAAATAGCTTTCCACATGATAAATCACTATAATCACTCTGTATTTTCCATAAGACAAAAATAAAATCCAATTCCATCATTCAAAACACAGAGATTTGTCTTGTGTCTGTGAGACTCCAGGCAGTGAGTTTATAACAGTGCATTTGCCTCGCTCTTATAGCCTGCCTCGCTCTTATTCAATCAAAGGACCGTTTTTATTGCTTGCGTGCAGGCACCTGATTGCAATATCCCAGTTGATAGATGGGGGTGGGGCGCTACTGTGGCAGGTGTGCTATATGCTCTAAGATAATCTGTTTTCATAAAACAACCAGACAGGTCTCCACATGAAGAGTTTCTTTGTGTTACAATTACTTGATAAAATATGTAGATTATTTCAGTGAGTTAAGGATCAGTGGGAAACAACAGCTCCTCTATTACTGTCTTTGATTCACTGCCCCCCTGATGTGCTTTCCTGCAGTAAAGGCCCTCAACAAGAAGTTATGCAGGAATATTTCAGAGCTGCTGATATTCCGATAATGCTAAAATATAACCTGCCCACTGGTGTGAATTTAACTGAACTCCAGCAAAAATGTATTACTCTTTGACCTTGTTTGTATTCCTAGATGAAAGCCATTTCAGCTCAAACAATCTGTAGATGAAAAATGGGGGGTGTTTGCGGAAATGGAAAAATAAAGATCCTTTAAAAAGACATTGTTCTCCTAGGGCACACAGTGAAGATTGCTTTTTTTAAGGAGAGAGAGAGAGGTAGGTGGATTTGAAAGAATTCTGCTTGACTGTTGGGACTTTTGCCCTTGGTAGTATGTGAATGATAATTGAAGCTGATTCAGCAGGCAGTTACGTAAAAAAGAGTTTGGGGGCAAATTCATAAACCCGTAGTATTTTATATATGGTTAAAGGGACTTGTGTTGCTCTGGGGAAAGAATTTCAGTACTTACAAATGTATGTTAAAACTTATATACCAGTTCATACAACTTCATCTAAAGGCAAACATTTTGCTTGCTGTTGTCCTCGAGTCAAGGAAGGAAGAGAGGAAGGAGAAAGGATGGAAGGGAGGAAGAAGGGAGGAGGAAGGAAGGAAAGGAGAGAGGAAGGAAGGGAGGAAAAGAAAGTAGGAAGGGAGGAAGGATAGGAAGGAAGGAAGAAAGGAACGTGGTGGGAAGGAGGGAAGAAGGAAGGAGGGAGGGAGGGAGAAAGGAAAATAGGAAGGGAAGACAGGAGGAAAGAAGGAAGGAAAGGAGGGAGGGAGGAAGGAAGGAAAGGAGGAAGGGAGGAAGAAAGTGAGGAAAGGAAAGAAGGGAGGAAAGAAGGAAGGAAGGAAGGAAGGAAGGAACAGTCAAAACAGACGGGGTCAATTTGGAGGACAACATGAGACATGCCCCCTGAGAGAAGGAGATAAGGAACATTATTAATAGACTGCAGCTACATGATGAGAGTGTGACTATTAAAGAAACCCTGAAGTTAACTGACAGCTGATCTGTTCTTTCACACCACTAGTTTGATTATTTGGTCCGCACCAGACAGTAAAATAGTACTATGTAGCATACAGGCTGCACCGTGGTCCGCGTTCACACCTGCAAACCAATCAAGATTGGTCCGATTGATGTTCCCTCATCTTCCGGTAGATCGGCATTTGGTGCAGAGTCAAGCGGACCGAGACCACCTCTTTTTGGAGGTCTCGTTCCGCTTGATTTAGTGCACACCCGAGTGCGATTGATGCTTTTACACCAACGAAAACAAACCAAACTAACAGCTTTTGGTCTGAATGGACTGTTTAGTTGGTGTGAAAGCGCCCTTAACTGTTCCTCAGATGCAATGGAAACAAAAGATTAAACCAATAAGAGTTCAGTGGTTCCAATGTTCCTGCACAGAAGTTCATAACATAACCGTTTTCTATCATCCTTTTTGAAGTCGGTGAGAAGAGTATGGAAGAAGCAAGACATAAATCAAAAGTATTAAAACTAAAGCTGAACAATGTTGAGCTCATTTGGGATCCTGAATGAGAAAATGTGTCTGTTGTTAGTCACTATAAACAAAGGAGTCTGCAAAATGAATGAATCAATCAATCTTTATTTGTATAGCGCCAAATCACAACAAAGTTATCTCAAGGCACTTTACACATAGAGCAGGTTCTAAACCGAACTCTTCAGGTTTTAACTTTAAAGAGACCCAACATTCCCACATGAGCAACAGTGGCGAGGAAAAAACTCCCTTTTAAGAGGAAGAAACCTCAGACAGAACCAGACTCAGAGTGGGCGGCCATCTGCCTCGACCGGTTGGGGTTGAGAGGAGAGAAAGGACAGAGGAGAGAAGCACAATGAAAATCAACAATGAAGCTAGAAGGTCCGGGACTGGAATCTGTCATCCGGACGTCTACAGGCCCAGATTATCTGTGAGACGAGAAAGCACAGACAACTCCGGGGAAGAAGTTTATTGAATGTATTAATAGAACATGAATGTTAATGGATATAGATGGATGGATAGAGAGAGAGAGGGAGGAGAGAGGAGCTCAGTGCATCATAGTCCCCCGGCAGTCTAAGCCTATAGCAGCATAAGCTAAGAGCTCTAGGAGCCCTAACAGTAAGCTTTATCAAAAAGGAAAGTTTTAAGCCTACTCTTAAATGTAAGGAGGGTGTCTGTCCGCCCGGACCAAATCTGGAAGATGGTTCCACAGGAGAGGAGCCTGATAGCTGAAGGCTCTGCCTCCTGTTCTACTTTTAGAGATACTAGGAATCACAAGTAAGCCTGCATGCTGGGAGTGCAGTGTTCTAGTACACTGCCAAAAAGGGGGGTCTAAAAACAAGATAACACTAAATCTGAGGGAAAAGGTACTCAAAACATGTGAAAGTATCTGTCGATGCAGCAAGATAATTTCACTTGACAAGATTTCTTAAATTAAGATTGTTAAATCTAGACATAAGCATGTCTACACAGGTATTTGGAAATTTTAAAATAAGCCAAACATGCTGGTTTTAAGATGAGATTGCTTAAAATTCAACTTTTTGCAACCCTAACTTAGTGAAACATACTAAGTATAAGCATAAAAATAAGCATAAAATGCTGGTTTTAAAATTAGAGTATTTAAAAAGTAACTTTTGAGAGCCTCAAAATAAGTGAAATATACTAAATATAAGCAATTACAAACAAAATCTTTCTTACTTTTAGCAAATTAAGCTGATGATCTGTTATAGAAAAATATTAAATTTAGAGAAAAATACTATAGTATTAGTGAAAAATGACTAAGCTCTGTCTTAATCCAAGCAGGTTTATCTTGAAACACTTACTTCATCTTAAAACTAAACCTTAAAGCCTAAAGCCTGTCCTTATTTTTAGAATATACATCTTACAGAAATCACAACCAGAATGACTTATAAGAGCGTTCAACATTTATTTAACACTCAGCATCATCAGCAGTGAGTCAGAGTTGCTATGCATTCTTACAATCAATCTTTACAACAGACATTTGAATATATTTTTTTCACATTCCACAAAAGAGAAAAACCTAAGTCTCAGCCCTCTCAGTTATGTATCAGTATTTTTCAATGAACGTATCCTGAAATACAGGCCTCGATGAGATAAAACTTCGACTCAAGATCTGCTGGGACCCCTGTGAGTAATTTAAGCAAATAACTAAGTGACACTGTAATAAACTTGTGGAATACACAAAACCATTGTAAGGCACAGCTAACAATAACAAGAACTTCTCAATGAAAGACTTCCAATCAGCCATTGATTTCCACCAGGTCCGTCACCGATGCGGAACAGCTGCGCCACGGTTTAGCTCCGTCCTCTGCCCGGCGTCAACTCACACCGGGAGCGTTACAGCAGCGGACCGGAGCATGCTCTGGTAGAGAAAGCTGCCTTTTAAAATGAAGTTGCACTGTTAATACACTAATTACAGCAGCCCAATCAAATCCCAACGAGTGCCTTTAGTCTACAGTAATTACTGTAGTAGCAGCACAACTAAACGGCCCGATTTTGTTAACTTGCTCAATTTTGGTTGATTTGGTAATTTTCTTTGATTTTTGTGCTGATGTCATGTGTCAGTAGCTACGTAGCTAGATGGAGTCTTTATCTGTCTGTTTCATTCATGTTTGTTGCTGAAATACGATCGGGAGGCTGCACGGGTTGTGTTATTTTTAAAGACGGAAGTTTTATTATGCCGATTCAGCGTCTGACTTCCTGTCTGGTGCAATCTGCTCTGTTGAGCTTGTCGCGAGTTAGAAACAGCTCCATCAAAAATAGAAATGCTACCTATTGATAGCGCTGCGGCACAGAGAGCCGCTGCTGGGTCGTTGCTGAAACGTTCGTGGTGGAGATACTCTCATTGATTATAGTGTTACCTATCAGCTCTGGTGACCGCGGCGCAGCTGTAACGCGTCACTGACGGACCCAGTGGAAATTGGGCTTATTAGGCGGGAGCGTTGCAACACATTTAGGGTATGTTAAATGCAAAGTGTAGTAGTATGCCACTAACACCAACATCCCTTCTGAGAAATCCTGCGGGAGGGTGATAACAGGTACGTTACCAATAGCCACGATGGTGGTTGATCCATCAAAAAGCAGAACTGGGGAGGAGAGAGACACTTCTCCAGGTACAGGGTGGGGTCTTCGCCTGACTGGAACAGAAAAAAAAGAACAATGTGTGGAGAGTGAGAAGACATAAAAATGTATTGAAAGTGTATGATAATTTTTAGATTAAATTATCAGGTTGCAACCAATGACTTGAGCACTCTTAAATTAAATTCACGTTAAAAACTCATACTCATTATTATCAGATTGTAAGAAGGAGGAATTTAGGATGGATTAATACCTGATACAAGCTGATGCAAGATGGTATATTTTTAATCAGTGAGTGAATGAATGAATGAATGAATTTTTTTAGGTTTGCAAAACATTTTTTGGTATTCATTTCTGTGAACACCATTTGAGGGACACTAGAGGCACTTCTGTTTTCCCTTTTTTCATAAATTAGGTCGTATCTATGATTGTGAACTTAGGTGTATTGTTACTGTAAATGTGAACAAGCACAATAATGTGAGAAAATAAAGGCACTTCAAAGACAAACATTTTCTTACCTTCAGGATATGAAGAAGCGCCTCACAGCTATTTCCAAGCTTCTTTGGTGGTGAAGTTGGTGAGGGAAGAGGGATGGGAGTGCATTGAAGAAGGCAAGTGTGAACAGAATGGTCTGAATGTGGTATAAATATCAATGCATATACATATGGAACAGCAACTTACCACTGCGGACATCCAAAGGGAAAGGGGGTTTCAGGACTTTCTTCCACACACTGTAGAACTGCACCTTGGCACAGAATTCTGTCCATCTTCCTTTTACTTCCTCGATGTATCTGCTGTTGGTGCCACCTGCATCAATGAAAGCCCGTCTGGCCTCAAACTCAAGGTCCAAAATTTGAGCAACGTCATTCTGATTGGGTTTTGCATTGGGCTTATTGTACATGTTGCTCAAGGTTCTGTAGTGCCCTAGCCTGCATCTTCAGACTGTCCTGGCCCACTGAAATGACAAAAAAACAGAGGCGAGACATTTCAATGTAAACACTTTAACAACAACACAGGGGAAATAAAGCGTGGTTAAAATACAATGCACTATTTTTTGGGAAACTTTTATCCATTATCATGGATGACAGGCTGAGAGGTGTGCTGAGGTGGGCTTACCAACAACATCCTTTGCAGGCGTGGTTGGTGAAGCAATCACAGTCCTGGGTGTGGAGCATGACATGAGGCTGACTCGGATGGCAGTGATGTTTTGGTGCCACTCTTTGGCTTCCCTGGCACAGAGGGGGCTGGTAGTAGGGCTGGGCAATTAATTGAATTTTAATCGCGATATCGATTTTGGCCTCCCGCGATTATAAAAATGTAATAATCGACAACAATTATTGTTCCGCCTGGTGCGGCGCACTTGTGACATAAATCCAATGCCCCGTCTTTCCCAGCAAGTTCTGTGTCCCGCCCCTTATGTTAGACCCGCTGGAGGAACAGTGTGTTTCTGTGCAGATCTGGGAGATTTAAAATGACAGAAAGACCTTTGGTTGACAAGAAGAAAGGTAGGACTGGGACATCTTCAGTGCTCTCAAATTTCATGAAAAGTTTGGCGTGAGATCACACAGCTATCAGGACGCTGCGCTCTCACACGCGCTGCATTGATAGTCACACACAAGTGCCCACAGTCACTCTCTAGTGCGTGCTCTTGATCGTTCACTCCAGACTCCGGGAGATTGTGTCTCATTTGGGGGCGTCAGGGAGCAGCTATCAATATGCAGAGAGTTGGGATGTATGGATTACATAATATATTAATGTCTGTGCGGTGGGATCACTTCTCAGCGTAAGAAATGACAGGTGTGGCGTGAGAGCGTGTGAACTGCTTGACACAGTGCACACCATCATGGTGTCACCATGGGAACACAACCAATTTGTTTAATAAGCTCGGCAGCCAGGAGATTTTTGTTTTGGCTATTTATTTTTATTTATTGTTTTTACATATTGCTAGTTTGCACTAGGTTTTGCAGGGAGCAGGATGGCTGTAATTTTTTTAAATTAAAAAAAGCAACAACAAAAAAAGCTCGGCAGCCAGGGGATTTTTTTTGGTAGGTTTTGGCTCTTTATATTTATTTATTGTTTTTGCATATTGCTATTATTATTTCCATTTATCATTATATTTTTCTTGATTTTAATGTATTTCTGGTTGTGGTGTTCAAATATATTTCAAGTTGAGTTCTGGTGGTTCAATAAATGCTTATGTTTACAAATCTATGAATAATCGTGTTTTATAATCGTGATTATAATTTTTGCCATAATTGTCCAGCCCTAGCTGGTAGTGGGGATGCTTTTTTGGGAAATAATGAAAAAATTCTCAATACAATTATAAGCATGATGACAAGCAAAAACAGATATATATATAAATACAGTGCATGTCTAGCCGTGAACTCTGGTTCAACAAATGTAGACAACTATAGTTTCATTACATGATTAAACATTTTTTAGACAAAAAATTTGTATGACAGCACCCTTTCATTTTTTTGCCCACAATTTGCACACCTGCACTGGAGTTTTCCTCACTGATGTCATCATTGCTCTCAAGAAGTATGGTATTATCACTCGAGCTGCTTGTTTCTGTCCAATCTGTTTCCATGCCTTGGTTGTCTCTGCTGAAGAGAGCTGTCTTGGCCGCTCCTCTTTTTGGTACGGAGCCCTGCCTCTTCCTTGGGGATCTCATATTCTGGAGTCGCTTGTACATTTTGGTGTAGATGGTCAGCTGTAGTGAAAGAATGTTAGATAAGTTGTTTGTCTTGTTGCTGACCTGTCCACAGTTTTGGTTTAGAAAAATAAAAAATATGACTTACATATGGCATATTTGTATCAGCATCACGTAACATAGGGTAATAGTCGACAATCTTCTGTGACATGGCTCTCATTTCCAGTTTGGAGGGGTAGTTTACTTGTTTCCCCATGGGACTAGCACGCAGGATTGCAACATAGCTCCTTTGACATCTTATAGTTCTTTTCCTTTCCATTGCAGAGTGCTGCAGATGCAAAGTACTGACTACGCACCATGTCTAATTCTGAATCTGTGTACACCACATACTCTGAAGGGTCTGGCATTTTCATTGTTTTCTCAGCAGATAACGGGGTGGAGGCTTGAGGCTGGCATGGTGGCATGGAACTAGTTGAGGGCATAATTCCGCTTCCACTACAAGTGCTGGCATCTTGGTCCGTGGTATGTTCACACTATTAGGATTATGTAAGATGAAAACAAAATGCATTAGGACCATGAAAATATGGTACAATTTAATTTTAATAATTATTACTTATTCCCATTTGTGTTTACATTTTAATTGATGAACTCCCAAAGTTTCTTTCTTCTGAGAAAATTTCCAGGACCAGGAAAAAGATCCTTCAGGTCATCCTGGCTAAGGCCTTTCAAAGCCTCCTCATCAACACTGGCAGCTATAATATATATGACAAATTAAAATCTTTAGATGAAGCTATACCAAGCTACAGTACCAAGCAACATAAAGAGGTGCTATTTATCTGTCCGTCTGAGCTCCAATACATTTGTAAACTTTTTATCTAGTAGTCTGTGCTATGAAGCCTCCTTTTTGTGTAATTACTGTAAAGTCAGCAGAGCACAGAGCTCGTTAGCATGCAAAAGTGCACATGAGCTAACACCAGCTAGCTTGCTAAGCATGTACCCCGGTG
Source organism: Scomber japonicus (assembly GCF_027409825.1). Lineage (NCBI taxonomy): Eukaryota > Metazoa > Chordata > Actinopteri > Scombriformes > Scombridae > Scomber > Scomber japonicus. Next base: position 1,974,424 of record NC_070580.1, on the reverse strand, counting down.
GAAGTCAATTGAAAAACGGTAACTGTCACAGCAACAATCTGCTCTAAAATATGATTTTGGCAAGTAATATTAAAAATTCAATTAAGTTTACTGACCTTGAGCTGCTGTTCCTTCACAAATGTAACGTGCCTCTTTCCGTTACTCAAGCGGGGAAATCGCTTGGACATAACGTAAATCACTGACGTCATTGAGGTGGGACGGTTGGAGGACATGTGATGAACTGAGGATGTGCAGAAAATAACTTGTTAATAAAAGATTTTTAACAAAACATTTACCATCATAAAATTAATGAAATAACACATAATTGGAGAAATGTTGTGTTAAAATAATAAATACAAATGATAGCATCAGTGCGCGCCTCCCCCATCCACCTTGGGGGCCTTAGGCCAGCGACAACAATATCGCCACGCAAACGGTGCATCATCAAAGATGGTTTGGCATCATGGCAGAGTGGAGGTATATATGTTATGTTTCATCTTTGTTGCTCTAAGTCTTAAAGTCCTACTAAGCCACATTAATGCAAGTCACAGTTGCAGCCCAGATTTTTGGGTTTACTGTGAACAGGACTTTAGAGCTTTCAATTCCTTCTTTCGCCACATTAAACGGACGAACCTTCAGTATTGTAGGACTGGATTCCCACCAAGTGGATGGAGTACGACACCTTCATCTCGCTCTTTGGGACAGGAAACATTTGGTGTGACAGTTTTTGCCAGCTGTAGCACTCCTGCAGCGGACAGCACTGTGGCTGTCCCACCTGGTGTCTCTCTACCTGAACCGTCACGGCAGCCTGACGCTGTCGGCCGCCTTGAATCCGTAAGTGTCCATCAGGCGGGGAGTTCCGGTCCTCTGAAATGAAGCCAACGCGGAAGTAACTTAGAGCTGCATTCTATCAAAAGGCCATCAGGGGGCGACCGTTTTGGTGTCAAAAGGACTTTCGTCTCTATACAAGTCAATGGAGAATTCACCAACTTCTCACTTGATTTCTAACCTCAGTAAACGTTTTCAAAATGTGTTTATGGTCTCAATTGCTAGTTTAAAGCCTTCTTCAATGCCAACCCAGTCTCCCACAAAAACGTACACTGCCTACGTTGGTCCAAACAGCAAAAACGTAGAGGGGTTACAATAAGCGCCCTTAAATTGTATAACTGTTTTTTTTCTGCTCATTCATTTTGCGTCCAAGTCACGTGACTTTCAGGATTCTGACCGCGACAACAAAAAAACATGGCGGGCACCTCTCATTTTTTTGTGGAAAAAACAATATTTTGAGTTAGTTTCTGCATAAAAATGTGTTTTGATTACATTTCTAGCGAGAAATATATATTTTATTTTCATAAAAATCAGTCAGTGGATGTGCATAATAACTTGTTCGCTCGTTGTTGCGATGATTTTTCAGGTCTCAACAGAAAAAATGTGAAACTGCAACGTTTTAGTTGCTAGACGGTGCGGTGCTAACGCTTAGCATAGCCATTTTTACCCATATCTTTCACATATCTAAACAAAACACCTTAATAACCCAGTGATACGATCAGTACATTGTCTGGCCATCTGAATGATTTTTTTCACCTCGGATTATGTGAAATCTAGAGAGAGAGCGCTGCAGTTTTGGACATTAGCAGAGGGCTACATTAGCCTTCCCATCATCCTTCAGTCACTGTTGCTATGGTGACTGAGGACGCCAGCTAAAATGTCAATTTCATGTTATCGTCCCAGGCGTCTGTCCCTCTACATGGAATACCAAACCCCTAATAAACACACCATTGTGTCCAGCAGATTACCACTCATTTAGAAAACACTGATTGAGGCTGTGCCCAGAAAGTGCTGCCATTTAGCATAGCTATGGTCCCAGATGCCACATAAGGGCTCCCTCCCTTACGACTTCACTCCGTCTGACAGATCGAAACCTCGCCCACTGCATGCGTTGTATCTGTGGTTGATTTGCAGATCAACACAGTGTTGACAAAGTGATGACTTATAATCAGACGTTTGTCTGCTGTGTTTTATTTTGAAAACTCGCTATCGATTCCTCTGTGTATTTAACTTCCGGTGACACCACTCCCCCACGAAGAAGTTGAAGCAATGTCTCTGGTTGAAGACGTTGTTTTTTTAACCTCTTTATTGACTTTACAAGAAAACGAGGAACATTGTACAATCCAGAATAAAAACGTTTACATCAAAAAACACTGAGCGACCAACAACAAACAAAACTAAGAAGATGCAGAATAAAAAGAAAAGAATAATAATAATAATAATATTAATAATAATAATAATGAACAAAATAAAAAACGCAAGTGATCAGTCAGGAATTAGGGTACAAAGATACTTATAATGATGTTGGGCTTTTTGAGTCATGCAGCTTTTACATATTTTTTATATTGAATTATCTCGTTCAGATATAATAATAAAAATCGGATTAATTTTTAAGAGTTGAAGAAGTAGAAGAACTAGCCTAGTAGAAGAGGAAGTAGTAGAAGAAGAAGAAGAAGAAGAAGTAGTAGTAGTAGAAGAAGAAGAAGAAGAAGTAGTCGTAGTAGTAGTAGAAGAAGAAGAAGAAGAAGAAGAAGTTGAAGTTTGACCGGGGGAAAAAAAGAAAAATTGATCAACTCGATGCAGAGGATGCCATACACCTGGTTGATGAGTTCCTGGAGGAGAACAAGGTAAATCACATTATATTGTGGTGTAAAAGCGTATTAACGTAATGCTAATAATTACAAGGTCTAACATTCTGATGTAAGCTATAGCAGGGAGGTGTCGAGGTTTAAAACTGAAAACACTCCAAACAAAGTGCAACTAGTAGGCTACGTGGTTTAATGTCTTTATATTCAAATGCAAGCTATTTATTAGAGTCAATGAGAATTTAATTTAATATTAATAATGTAATAAAGTTTTACTTTCATTTTTAATGTAGAAAGGGTTTTCTAAATATGTTATTACAGTACAGAACCATGAAACTGAAATTTTCCACCCAGTCTCACATAACATTTTTTACAATATAATATAATGAGATTATTCTAGGTGGCAATAACCTTGGTGGGTGGTGACTTGTTCTCTGGTTCAATTGTTTAGGTGGATCAGCAGGGACACTCCAAAAGAGGGTCAAAATGTGTACAGCAGTGTGTTTGGGTTGATGAGGATCAATCTCTGCCCAAAAGAAGAAGAGCTGGGGAGAAAAGACAGTGAAATTCAGCTGCAGGTTGGTTTTTTGTTTGTTTTTTCCTCAGTATTTTCATTCATTATTCATTGACCAAGTTCAAATGGACATTAATACTTTTGCAGCGTCTTCATCAAGCGCAACAGCCTCCTGTGCTTCATCTTCGGACACAACTGGAGAAACCGTGCCGGTGGAAAATTTAGGTTTTTTTTTCCTTTTTTTCCCTTAATACTTTCCTTTTACTTTATTTGTTATGTGGTAATTGCTCAGATGTACCATTGTTTTCTTCCCTTTTCATTTTCAGACTCCCTCATTCAAGATGTGCGAGACCTATTGGAAAGTGATGCTGAAGAATCTCTCCCTTCACAGTGGAGGAACAGGCAAACTTCTTTACTGGAGAATTGGACAGTGATGAGGCCCGTCATGGTGAACAACATGCATGCAACATGCCATCATTGTGGACATAAGGCTGCAGTAGTGATGTACAGGGATTGTTTACCACGATCACTCTACTGCACAGCCTGTGACCTGTCCATACATGAGGCCCTAGCTCGTCATAACAGAGCATCTGTGGTGGAGGGGTTTTTCAGACACCTGCCGCCCTCCACTTTTGTTCATCATGATATGGGAGGGAAATTCACCTACAGTGAAAAAGGTATTTTTAACGTCTCAGGTTATATAGACAATCATTCATACATTGTTTGACTGTTATTCATTGTTTAGATAAAACAACATCCTGAGTTTTTGGTTTCATTTAGTTTAACATTAAAAGTAATTCTACTTTTTAGATTGCTTCTTACCAATCGTTCCTCCCCGCTGCGACTGCTCCACCGGGCAAATAAGCCTTTCCAGGGGAAGACCAGTAATTTTAATAGGAATGAATGGTAAGTCTTTTTAAAAATTATTTTCATATTGTATTTTTTGTTTCTAGTGAACAAGAGATAATTGTTTTTCTCTTAAATTTCAGGAAGATACAACCTCTCCCTTCCATCAGTAAACTGCTCCTGTGGCAAAACCTTGCCAGTGACCATAAGTAATGTTGTTGAAAGTGGTTACTGGCCAGCGACTGTCAATTTTGAGACCTTATACATGGTGGACTTGTTCACCACTTATGAGGATCTCAAAATCAGTGCTCCAGGGATGTCGCGACAAGCTTTTGTCAGCATGCTTGAGGGCCGAACTAAATCCTTGGGGCGGGTGAGTGGACTCATCATTTAAGTTATCTTGGATGTCCTTTTAAATAACTTACTCATTGTTAGGACTTGTTTTTACAATCCCAACTTTCAGCACACATATTTTGGCCTTTTTTCATCATGACCACGGTGTAAAGCCAATCTCTGACACATTGTGAGTTGTATACTAATAACTCTGTTTTGTTTTTTCACTTTTGCTCTCAGAGTGGTAACATATGTGGGGATACAATGCAGAGGGCTTTCCTTGAATGGGCCTATACCAAATTCGAATTAGAAAAGCTGTCCCAGGTCCAGCATTTTCAGTCCACCCTCCATGTTGGCAGTTGCAGTGGATGGGAACCGCAAATTATATAGATTCAGAAGCCAACCAGGGTGTGTAACATTCATGTACTATGAAATGCTAGTGAGCCACAAATAATTTTTATACTGTAAATGTAACCCACATCGATGTGTTTCTTTCAAGTCCCGATGGGTTTTTTGATGGCCTTTTTCTGGCCAGTGATGCTGAGGTGACCTCCTTTGTTGACCACATCCATGGAACAACTGGCCATGTAAGCCAAATCTATATTTCTTCATGTGTAACACTTGAAATTTCATTTTTTATGATTCCTGGTCACCAATGTTTTCAACATTATTTGGTTTATGTAATAGAGTGTATTTGCCCTCATCTGCTTAAGAATCCACAGAAAGGGAGATGTGGTGCAGGTCAGTGGACAGCAGCATGCGAGTCTGCCAGCAAATCAACGAGCAAATTGGACGAAGAAGGTGTTGAAGTTGCTGTCTGCCGTCATGGGGTTTTGCTGAAGGGACTGAATATGTTCCGTGGAGAAATCTTTGCATACCCTTTATATCTCCAGACACAGCTAGCTTCCCAGAACATTAATTTTTTTTGCTCAGATGTTGTATGCAAATATAGCCATATCTGGAGAGAGTTGTGGACCACTGTCCAGAGTTGGAACACTTGTTGAAAATGGGCCCATTTCTCTCTATCATGCATGCAAAAGCGCATTCATGGATGTGTGAGGTAACAAGGACACTCACATTTATTTCTTACCATTTCTACCACACATTGTGATTGTCTGTTCTCTGCCCCCACATTCTGTTTTCTAAATGATAACATTTATGTAAATATCTTACAGTTAAAATGGGGGGGGGGGGGGGGCGTAATCAAGAAGGAGCTGGAACGACGATCGGGGAGGAGGTTGAACAGGTCAACAGCTTCCTCTCCCGAGCAGCCATATGTTCCAAGTACATGTCAAAAGCCGGTAAGCATTTTTCATGTATAGTTGTATGTACTCCTCCTTGAACCGTCACCTCATCGTGGTGGAGGAGTTTGAGTCCCCTAATGACCTTAGGAGCTATGTTGTCGGGTGCATTTTGCCCCTGGTAGGGTCACCCATGGCAAACTGGTCCTAGGCAAAGGGCCAGACAAAGAACAGTTCACAAGACCCTTTATGAAGAAAAACAACAAGAACTTGTGTACCCAGCCCGGAGGGTTACCAGGACCACACGTTTTAAAGTGGTTCTGTCAGAGTTTGAGCTATGATTGGGGTCGTTATCATGCACCAGTATAAATCCTTCTCCATATACACTAAAAGAGAAGGTGTAACACCTCTCTACATTAGAGTGCTTCCGGGTGGTCAGGTGGAGTCAAATTTTGCTGGTGTCCAACTCCTTAGTAGACAAACAGCACTAGACTTACATATTTCCCATATTCCCTCTTGTGATAGTGAGTTTGATCACTAATGCTTGGCCTTTGCATCTTACAGTTTTATGCAGGTACTCATTTTGAAAACAATTTTAAGTCACACCTTTACACTGCTCAAGATTGTCTTTATGAGTATTGAACTTCTGACAGTATTAGAAAATCAACAATGTATTATCTGCCATTTTCCTCACTATGAACCTAAATCACTGCACATTGTGTTTCCAGTTCGCACGGACATGCTAACAATCCAGGCAAGTGGCTGGAACAAGCGAAAGGCAGAAAACCTTGACGGGACACTGGCCAAAAGATACGCCAAGGTACTAACTAGGCAAATATGTATAATAACATTTCAGTTTTTAAATTGTATCTCAGCGTTTGTTAACAGAGATATTTCTTTTGGACAGACTGTTCAAAAGGTTACAGAGGCAGCAAATGACCTGGAGAAACTCACTGGTGAATTAGCTCTACAGGAAGACACAGTCCAGCAGTGGGTGTCTGATGTTAAGCAGTGGACCTCAGGTACTTTAACATATATATATATATACATACACATACAGTAGTAGCCACTTCAAAGTTCCCCTCCAAGCTGAATGCCAGCTGAATGGCAGCTGACTCCCAGCCAAGTTCCAGCTGAGTTCCAGCAGCTGGAGAGACCCCCTCCTTCTCCTGGGCATGTCTATCTTTTCCTGTAAACCCACCTATTCATTGTAATACAGGGTTTGACCAGGAGATGGCGCTTCTGTCACAAACTAGCCCACATTCTGATGTTTTATGATCTTTTACTGACAGGTCAGTGGTCATCCGAAATTCATCGAATCAAATCAAAAAATTAAATAGCCTACTGACTGCTGATTATTTTGTTATTTGTTTTGAATCTAACACAAAAAACGAAAAAAAAGCCTTTTCGTATTTTACTTTTAGGCTCAAATAAATAATACGAAATGACAAAAACGGACCACAGGACTGTATTTGATTATGTGCAATTATACAGCACATATGTGCCAGCCAACCCCGGTCTATTCAGTGCATGCTTTAAGCCAGGTAAACCCAACCACCTTATTAGCATTATCATTGCTCAACCTTTTTTTTTGGGCTTAATGAGCCATTTGGTTCCATTGTCACACAAATCACACACAGAGATTCAGAATCAAAATAGTGTTCATGGACGTCTGAACTATTTTCTGAGAGGGGTCACTGAGAGCTTTCATAATAGTCAAATATCTCCTGCGTCATGGTGCTGCGCAGCCAGGTTTTCAGCCTGCGCAAGGCTGGGAAAGAGCGCTCAGATGCCGCGACAGATATGGGCCTGACAGAGTTTAATGAGCATTAATTATATGAAAAAGATAAATATAAGTCAGAAAAATTGAGTTTAAATTCAGATTCTTTATTATTATTACAGTAACTAAGTTAATTAACTATTGGTGTAAAACTGAAAACTCAACCACACATATGTGCTGGACAGAGTGGGGGCACTACAGACATCTACAACTACACCCCTCACTCACTTAGAAAAGATGTAAAACTGAAAACTCAACCACACATACAGTAGCATATGTGCTGGATATAGTGGGGGCACAAACAGCGTCTTGATCTTGATTTTCAGTGGGGGAGGTGTCCAGCTCGAAGGTGATGGGTTGAGGGGGATGGTTACAGTGCTGTCCCATTGTCTTTCAAAGTGAATGCCCCCCGTCCCCCGCTGGCCCGCACTCACATTACCTCAAAACCCAAGTAACCGACATAAACGTTGCGCGAAAACATAACGCGTGCTGCGCCGGTAACACACAACACAGCCGATCAGTTAACACAACGCACTATGATTAAAAAGTACAACCATATGCTTCTGAGTCATGGCTGAGTCATGCAGTAGCCTACTACAGATACTTGTGTAAAAAAGACGCACGTTCGCAGCCTCTCCAGCGGAGCAGCTATGGAACAGACTTAGTTTAACTGAATGACTTGGAAGTCGCCAAATGACTTGCTTTAACGAATTTCGTTAGTTTATATAATGCAGATTTGTAAAATATTACTTTTATGAGGGTCACAGTCACAGACTGTAGAGACTTAGCATTTCATAATTGTGATAACAGCGGTGCAGCAGATGTAATGAAGTCCACGCAGCACGCTGGATGTAACTAATATTAAGCCTATAGTCTATTCATTATAATGTCCATGGACATAAATTGAGTTATTTTGCCTTAATAATAATAAAATAATACACAAAAAAATGGTCGGATTGGGAACCCATATAATATTAACACTACGTATTAAATAGCGCGTTCTGTTTTAAATCACTAGACTGGGTTTGTCTCATGGGCTATGTCTTGGTTTGACAGTGACAGTGATCAGTCAGAGGAATTATTAAGTGTCCACGAGTGTTTCCTGTGACGGACGGTGTCCTGTCAGATGTACAGCAGCCTCAATTGCATCCTTACTTTCTAATGGATTAACTATATTGTACCCTTCATTAGGCGACTTTATACAGAAGAATAGAAGTAAAACAAGTAATATTAGTGTATATAATATTTAGCCTAGTATTTTAATCAGGTTTAATCACAGGGTTGTAATGTGATAAATCCAGTTAATTTTTTAAATCGTTGGACAGCCTAGTCTTTCCTATGAGCAGTGGGTCTAAACCGGTCTAAACACACTGCTCCTCCCCGTGGACAAATGAGGCATTGCAGCTGGTTTTCACTCAGGCAACTTAGGGGCGTTACCAGTCGGGGCCTCATTGACCACGTCATCGCTGGGGGGTCGCATTATCCCCCTGCTTCCATTATCGGCCAGCCAAGGACCGGTCAAGGACCAGTCAAGGATCCATCAAGGAAACACGGGAACTTTGAAATGGCTTCATCTGTACATGCATGCATGCATGCATACATACATACATATATACATATATATGTGTGTGTGTTGATGTCATATTTTACATAATCATTTGGTCCTGCTCTTTTACAGGGGATCTGAAAAGAGGCTGATTGTAAAATGAGATGGTATTAATTAAGTTTTTTGTTGTTCTCCAAAGGAGCAGCAATTCAAAATGACCTGCAGAGGACCATCGAGGGGCTATATTTGGGCATCAAACAGAGGAAATTTCAGCTGTATCGTCAGTCTGGTGAGACTAGAAATTGTACACTGGTAATGTAGATTTGTGAAAAAAAATGAATTCATTACTGATTTATGCATAGTAAAAATAGAAAAGAATGTTTATTATAAGTCAGGGCAGTCCAATATTTCTGCAAAGCTCAGATTTCCTGACCAACCAATTTTGTCCATTATTTCAGAAAATATGATTGTCTAAAAAAGATTCAGATTTTTTTTAAACAATTTCTCAAATGCTAATAACACTTGTGATACAAATATGATCACACAGCATCTGTCAAACTAATCATTACACATACATGCATATTGTGAAACCTTATTTTGTATGACACTTTTGGGGTCATCATGTGAGTGCACACTATCATTTTGTTTCATTTTGTAGGAGGGAATAAGCAAAGGCATCAGCTGAGACGAAAGATTGCTGTTGAGAAGAAAGCGTTGGAAGTTGCCATCAATGACCACAATGCTACTGTGGGGGAAGCTGAGAAACTTCCTCCTCCAAATGAACTCCTGGCTGTGGACAACTATTCCTGGCCATGGGAATGTAAGTACTTCTGCTGAAATGTACTGAATGCATTATACAATACAATACATAATTTTATCTGACATAGAAAAAATGTAAGCCACTGGGCAAAATGCAAAAAAAGAATACAGTAATTTGGAAATGGATGCGATCAAACTCCTTTGCGAAGCGTTGGGGTTCTATCTCACCATGTCAGGGTTTATTTTTCTATTTTAGTAGTACACTCATAGCTGTGAGCAGTTTAGGGCAGGGTAGTGAATGAGTGGGTTCACTGTTGGTGCATAAATAGGACAAACCATGATAATTGTTCAATTACCTGTTACTAATGAACACATTTACCAGTGGAATGCCATCAAAATCACAAAAAGCAAATATCCGCAAGAAACGTGACGTGGAAAGGGTCAAGCATGCAAAATATCTTCTGTCTCAATATTTCTATTTGAGGTTGTAACATTTGATGTAATGTATTGCAGGTCATGGTGACATGGTGCGGAAAAAAATGGTTTTCGATAAGGTCATGCTGCTGGCTAGACTGAAAGAAGAGGAAGTCATTGTGGTTTGCGAAGTCAAGCAGCACATGGAGTACATGGGGAGTGTTGCTGGACTGATTAAAGATCTTACCTCTCAGCTCAATGAAGACATCAACAGGAAATGTAAGAACAATAAAAAGTTGATCTTTTCTTCAATGAGTTTCTCTGGCAACCACGTGGCTCATTTCATTTTATTTTGATTTCACATTCACAGGCACTACAGAGGGATTAATGGAGAAAGGACGTGAGGGACTGCTATGTGTGCTGAAGAGACGATTGTGTGAAGTTGAAGCACAACTGGCCAAAGCACGCACAACATACAAAACTATTCTTGGACTGCAAACATTGTCCTTAAATGACTCCTCTGAAGTGGAAGACTTTGAGAATACTTCCTCAAGCGATGAGGACCTGGGAGACTAATCGATTTGTGTTGGGTATAGTTTGTAAATAGTTTGTAAATACCTACTGTATTGTACCTGTACATAACTGTACCTACTAACTCTGTCCAATAGTATGCTATTCCAGCTTCTCTCTCTCTCTCTACTCACACACTCACTCATTCACTTACACACTCACACACACACCTCTATATTCAAAGGTCTTAAATGATAGCCAATAAAACAATGGCCTATACTATATGATGTTATGAGAGTAGTTGTTTTTTTTTGTTCATGCTCTTATGGAGAGACTTGCAGGACGGCAAAATGAATTAAGTCAAATTGTGTGACTTACATTTTTGCCAATGTATTGTTTTGTGTCTCATTCACGTCACTCAAGGTTGCTGTTGGGAGAAAATGGGTACATTAAGTGGACAATTATAGGCTTTATGTCCTATCTTAAAGATAATTGTGTTGTATTATGCAGCACTACAGTAGATTTTAATAATCATGCAATCAGTTATGAAAATTAAATATGTGTGTGTATGGGTAGGGGGGGGGGTGGCTCGTCAGAGAGGGGGCGGGGACTTCTAGTGGGCCCTTATATACTATTGGCTGTATCGAGATGCAAGATGAGCCTCTTTTATAGAAAGAACCTACATCAGAGCCTTATCAGAAAGTCTGCCATTAAGTCACGTTTGCTTTTTACACAGAACCTAATGGAAACGGTTTATTGCTGCACCTGTATGTGATTTTACACAGTGAGTCTGCTTTTCGGATTCATTCAGAGATGAGACAAGTTTGGAACCTTATAAGGATCCAAATGCTGCTGTGCAGTTAACAGTTCACCTTGGATCTAATCTGTGGTAGGCTATCTGGTTGCTGTCCAAAGAGACTGAATAAACTGATTTATCACCAAAAAGAAAAAGAAAAAACTTACTTTGAACCATAAAATATGCAATAAAATCATATATTAACGTAAGAGACTCAATTTGCTTTGTAAACAATCATATACTACGTAAAACAAAGTAAATAGCATCCGACATTAGACACTGTGCAGTGATAGCATGTAGTGAAACGGCTGATTAATCAGTAGCGGTAATAAAGGGAAACTTACAGAGACAGAAGGGCAGAACGGAAAGAATGTGGATATGAGGTGTGTTAATTAAGCACCATGGACAGCATGCTGCAGTGCTTTCTGAAACCAAGACACATTGATCAGATTCAGGGGTGTTCTGCAGCTGAAGTTTCCATAAACCCTCAAATTATCATCCCAAAAGTCCCATGAAAAAGGAAATGAGTAAGGAGGGAGGGAGGAAGGAAGGAAAAGAGTAAGGAAGGAGGAAGGAAGGAAAGGAGGTGAAGAGGTAGGGAGGGAGGAAGGAAAGGAGGTAAAGAGGAAGGGAGGGAGGAAGGAAAGGAGGTAAAGAGGGAGGGAGGGAGGAAGGAAAGGAGTAAGGAGGGAGGAAGGAAGGAAGGAGAAGGAGGAAGTATGGAAGGAGGAGGGAGCAAAGAAAGAGGAAGGGAGGAAGGAACAGTCAAAACAGAAGGGGTCAATTTGACAAGGGAGGATGACAGGAGTTAACCTTAACCCTACAGTGCAAAACACACATAAAAACACACATATATAAGGTCTACACTAGTAACACACTATTGAATCCTAAATGATGACTATCATTAGGAAAAGCATCTATACATTGAATGTTTTTTTCCACTAAATAAGCCAAAAAAATAAAAGACTTGATTTTATCCTGACTGGTGTCTCAAAGGCTGTCAGAAACTAGACCTGACAGAGGATGGAGCCAGACAGGGAGAAAAATTTAACTTTGGGTTACAACAAAAGTAAAGACATTTTTGGAAAGGTTAGGGTTAGCTAACCCATTTTGTCAGTATGAATATTGTATATGGCTCCTGCTGTGAAATATTGACCGTTGAACCTTGACCTCAGCATATGTTTGATGGCCTATAATTCATGAACAAAAAAAGATAAAGACATGGGACCAACTGTTACAGAGAGCTCTTTATCTAAGCTATCATATTATTATAGTCAACAATATGATATATTATCTTATACCAGTAAAATATGGATATATTAACTTTTCACCCATTTTACAATTGCATATTTACAATCTGATTACAGAAATGTGTTTATCATCCCCTTTATCTTCCGAATGCAGTTTCATTTCAGTAGTCAGAATTTAGAATTAATGGAAAAACGCTAAACAAATTAGGGTTACAAATTGGGGTTTTAAAAATGCATTTATGATGACTATATCAAATATCTAATACAGACGAATCAATAATTGCACTGCATATAAATAACCCATGTAAAAAAAAAAGGTGAAGATAATGGTTTATTGGCGATATGTTAGCTAATATTCTAGAAATTGAGGTTTTGGAATGGTGGTTTTGTAGTTTGCATTACTAGGGTTACAAAAACATGTTTCTAATAAAGAAGTCATATATACTATATTACAGTTAAATTAGTTATTGCACTGCATATAGGATCTGTAACGACAAAAGGTATAAATATAAGTTTATTCCACGTATATATCAATATATGTTTGTGTGTGTGTGTGTGTGTGTGTGTGTGTGTGTCTGTGGAGTGGGGGGGGGGGGGGGGGGGGGCGTTGGGGTGGCGGAGTGTATCATCCCGCCTTTTCATGGCTCATCGCATTATGATTGGTTCAAAGCTCCCACCGTGAACACCATTGTAAATTCAAGGTCCCCGGTTCGCGCTCTCTGCCACTAGCATCATACCTCCGTGTCCAAAGGTAAGTAGACTAATGAACACATACTGATATCAACACATGCTAACGGAACCTGAATAGTGAAGTTAATCAGCGCTGTGTAAAGCACCATTCGTTAATTGTTTATCACCATGAGTTTAGTGATGTAAAAATAAATAAGCCACTGTATTTAATATTAGCTGCAGTTATGTGCAATGTGGTTTACTCTTAACGTTACTTACCTTTCATATTCAGACTCATAATTACTTTACACCAATTCATATCCATAAATTCATTTGTGTTTGATTGATCTTATGGGGAAATTAATCACTATGGTCCAGGAGAACATTTGAACATGTGTGAAGCTGATTTTTTAATTTTCTTTTAATAAACGCAGGTCAAACTGCAGTAGGAAAAAAATATTTATTTATTAATTTATTGATTCTAAATTCATTCAGTCACTGCAGCAGTTAATTAGATGTGATTTTGTGAAATACATGAAGTGTTGATGACTGACACGGCTGATAATGTTTAAGTACACAACTTTGTAATGTAATGAAACTTCAATAATGCAGTTCTTTTGTCACTTTGACTATTAGCTAATTGTTGTTTGTTTTATATTCTACTTTAATGATGCCAGGATCTACAATCACAACGTGTGTGGGCTGCAAAGCAGCTATTGGTGTTGCAACTAAGGTGTGCAAGTACTGCCAGGCAGCACAGCCAAAAAGACAGAGACTGGCCAAAAAATTGGAAAAATTTGAGGCCAGAAAAGAGAAGTGGTTAAAAAACCAAAAAAAAACCAAACCACTTCTCATGTTGTGGATGAGGCCTCCATCTTGGTATGTGTTTAACTTACAGTATGTGGTTATTATTTGCATAATTACAACTGATAATTGCGATTATTAATCTTTTTTTTTTTTTAAATCAACAATTTTGATAATTGATAAATAGGTTTGAGTCATTTTTAAATTGGAAGATTCTCTCCTTTCAGAGTCCTACATATGAATATATAATTTTGGACTTCGGGAAACACTAGAGAAATTACCCCGGCAACTATTAATCCAGCTCTGAGAGTACTCACATACAGTGAAAGAATGGAGTGTTAAGTCCAATTGTAAATAGTATCAGTTGCACTTTTTCTCTTTTTTACTTTTCCCCAGGAATAACGTTATCATTCTCGAAAGCAAGTGTTAACTTAAATTCAGTGTCCCAGATAAACACGTTCAACGAGATGTTCTTCAAGTAATCCAAACGTATTTAGAATACATTATTTTACTTGCATAACGAAATATGTTACAGATTACATATTAGGACATCTATTAAGTAATCTGAAGGGAAATACATTTTAATAGTAACCCTCCCAACACTGGCAGCAAGAGGCTTTGCTCATTCAAACTTCTAAAAACTATAAACACATATCTCCACTTCACATGAGGCAATGAGATCCTACAATTTGCATCAGAATACAAACTCAGCCTGACCTCACCTTAATTCTCAGAGAGCATAGAGTCCATAAAGCAGCATGTATAGACAGAAGAATACAAAGGACATACATTTCCTTATGGGGCACACTCACTGCTAGAAAAAGGGACATTTGTTCTTAGAACAGGAAGTCAGTAATTTCCTCTTTTTGTAACATTGAGATTGTGCTAAACAGCAGCCCACCAGCAGTCCTCCCACCATCGATCCCACCAGCAGTCCTCCCACCAGCAGTCCTCACACCAGCAGTCCTCCCACCATCCATCCCACCAGCAGTCCTCAGACCAGCAGTCCTCCCACCATCCATCCCACCAGCAGTCCTCAGACCAGCAGTCCTCCCACCAGCAGTCCTCCCACCATCCATCCCACCACCAGTCCTCCCACCAGCAGTCCTCCCACCATCCATCCCACCAGCAGTCCTCAGACCAGCAGTCCTCCCACCAGCAGTCCTCCCACCATCCATCCCACCACCAGTCCTCCCACCATCCATCCCACCAGCAGTCCTCAGACCAGCAGTCCTCCCACCATCCATCCCACCAGCAGTCCTCCCACCATCCATCCCACCAGCAGTCCTCCCACCAGCAGTCCTCCCACCATCCATCCCACCAGCAGTCCTCCCACCATCCATCCCACCATCCATCCCACCACCGGTCCCACCATCCATCCCACCAGCAGTCCTCCCACCATCCATCCCACCATCCATCCCACCACCGGTCCCACCATCCATCCCACCACCGGTCCCACCATCCATCCCACCAGCAGTCCTCCCACCATCCATCCCACCAGCAGTCCTCTCATCCATCCCACCAGCAGTCCTCTCATCCATCCCACCAGCAGTCCTCTCATCCATCCCACCAGCAGTCCTCTCATCCATCCCACCAGCAGTCCCACCATCCATCCCACCAGCAGTCCTCTCATCCATCCCACCAGCAGTCCTCTCATCCATCCCACCAGCAGTCCCACCATCCATCCCACCAGCAGTCTTCTCATCCATCCCACCAGCAGTCCCACCATCCATCCCACCAGCAGTCCTCTCATCCATCCCACCACCAGTCCTCCTATCCAACCCATAACAGAATTGCAGATGCAGAAATATGGTAAATAATAGCCTACTGATATTTTCAAATAGCATGTAAATCATATTTCAATTACAAGCCATGCTTCGTTTTCATATGTTATTTAATCATGGCATACATGATAACAATGTTAAACATTTTATCTGCCTCATACTCTAGAAATAATACTCTAAATGAAGCAATGTATTTAAATGTGGAAAAAGATACAAATGACTGATCAGTATGAGGTTACCTCTGAGGTGTTCTACCAGTAACATCTGTGTGTAGGTCTGGATAACTTGGTATTAAATTTACTACAAAATGGAAATATAACATTTCAAAATTCTGGCAGGATGACAGACAGATGCTAAAGGAAAAACACAAACGAGTAATTCATACTGAAACAACAACTGGCAAGTGAATTACTGAGGAGGTATAGGCCACAAAGTGCCACCAGAACAGCTTCAATCTATGCAGGAACTGATTATGTTGTAGAGCTCAATTGCACATCTAAAGTATGCTGTGGGTGTTTGGGGCCTCATTTTTAACTGTATTGAATTCACATAGGTGTACTATGTATATGGACAAGCTCAGTATGTGCACATCAAAATACATAGTCGTAACAATTCACATCTTACAGTGGTTTCTATTAATAAACCAGTAATCAACTTTCATATTCTATGGGAAGTGTGAATATATGTCATCTATCAGTTTATTATTGATCAGTTTGTTAATATGTGCTTATAGACTTATAAATTAGGCCCTTGATGATCATACAAACCTCTATTCTAGTGAAGTGTTTATATTCGATTAATATATAAA
This sequence comes from Scomber japonicus, assembly GCF_027409825.1. NCBI lineage: Eukaryota > Metazoa > Chordata > Actinopteri > Scombriformes > Scombridae > Scomber > Scomber japonicus. Next base: position 1,957,758 of record NC_070580.1, on the reverse strand, counting down.
AAAAAACCTAAGATATTTAATCAAGGGGAACCGCGGACCTGTTCACCTGTGAAATGTTCCTGACATTGCCATCTTGACCCTGTCCCAGGTTTTAAGGGCATGTTGCTGGCCTCAAATTCAAAATGAGTTAATATTAGCTTAAAAATCAATTAAGGTGATCAGTTTGAAGATGAAATGTCTTGTCTTTGTAGTGTATTTAATTCAATATAGGTTAATAATGATTTGTAAATCATTTATTTTTTATTTATTTTCGTTTTACTGTTTAATGTTTTATTGTTGTCTCAGCTTCATTGGAATTGGGGTTTGTAAAACACATTGAGTCAGATAGATAGAATCTTCATACTTTATAAGTCATTCAGTGAAACCCTGTGCCCTGTGAATTGAAGTATTATCAGTCTGCAAGATACAACTTCCATCAATATTTAAATTATAGGATGAAGTTAATCTGTGGGAGGAACTACATGCATTGTTTTTCCCCTCATCCTCCATGCTTTACTTTCAATGGGTCACCTCTTTGTACATCTTGAAGTCTATAACTCTTGGTAAAGCAAAAAAAAGGCCATCCAACATGTGATTAAACAATTTTCAAGTATTTCAATGAGTGCCCTGCAAAAGATTTTAATCTATATTTTTCCAATTGTAATGTATATATTTGTTATTGGAATAGATGTACTGTATTAAGACTAGTGTTCATTCATTACACCTCTTCATAAATACATTTCCTTAATTTCAACAGATACAAGGAGGAAACTGAGGGGGAAAAGATCACCAAGAGGTTAGTTTACCAGATTTATGTTTAACCTTCTCAAAACAGACTTCAAATTCAGTGATTTTTGCCTTAGCCAGATAGACATAAGTCATAAATATATCATGTGTTGTCTGTCAAAATAATTTTAGATACATTGATGAAGATGTATGAGGTCAAACTGGAGTACTTTTTTTCCTTATTTCAGAATGTAACCATGGGATGAACAATGAAGACTCTTACTACCCAGTGAAGAGGGTGGTCCGTTCTAAAACGAAGGTTGGCTTTACAATGATTTAAAGTCTTAGATGTACTCAGTGGAATTGTATGCATCCTAAGTGGAAACCTGTTAACCCCCCAACTTTGATGTTTTTTCAGGGGATCGAAATGGAGTTGGTGGAGTGGGAGCCCTGTTCACTCTGGTATGTACAATGTATCATAGTTTTGATTAAAATTGACCATATTCACAGCATCACCATCTTTCTATGCATCATTCTGCGGGGCGAGCAAACAACAGCCGGTGTTAGCTGCAACTACTGTACTAACAGAAATGGTCAATGTTGATATGACATCCTTCCTAATGCAATGTAAGATAGGAAAGCAGTAAGTTTATATTCCTACTGAATGAAGGGGGTGGGTTGCTGCTTCTCATTGCCCTTAACCTTGTCATGTTTTCAATTTAATTCATGGCTTTTGTGAAGATCTAAATTAATAACAATCTCTTTTCATTACAGTGGGAAAACTTGGCCGCCACAGTGGTCGACAAAGGAAAAGACAAAGAAGAAGACCAATTAAAAATTTACAGAAATGTTCAAGTTCAAATGTTCAAATTTTCATTGTTTATATGTTATAGTGTGTAATAAATCAATTTACAAAGCCTGAAAGACTTTCACTTTATAGCAAACCAGAAAATGCTGCGCTTGCAAAAGCTTGACAGGTCATCTCTCGTTCACACACATAGATAGATAGATAGATAGATAGATAGATACATGGATAGATGTATATTGCATACTTCCAATTATATAGATATATAAATACAGCTACCCTGCAAGCAGACAAAAACTTGATCATGCACCAGAAAAAAATATTCAAACGGCTAACAATTCCAACAACTGAGAGGACTTTTTCTTCTTCTGTTCAACCAGTGTTTTCTAATTGACATAAATGAGTGATAATCTGCTGGACACAATGGTGTGTTTATTAGGGGTTTGGTATTCCATGTAGAGGGACAGACGCCTGGGACGATTACATGAAATTGACATTTTAGCTGGCGTCCTCAGTTACCATAGCAACAGTGACTGAAGGATGATGGGAAGGCTAATGTAGCCCTCTGCTAATGTCCAAAACTGCAGCGCTCTCTCTCTAGATTTCACATAATCCGAGGTGAAAAAAATCATTCAGATGGCCAGACAATGTACTGATCGTATCACTGGGTTATTAAGGTGTTTTGTTTAGATATGTGAAAGATATGGGTAAAAATGGCTTTGCTAAGCGTTAGCACCGCACCGTCTAGCAACTAAAACGTTGCAGTTTCACATTTTTTCTGTCGAGACCTGAAAAATCATCGCAACAACGAGCGAACAAGTTATTATGCACATCCACTGACTGATTTTTATGAAAAAATAAAATATATATTTCTCGCTAGAAATGTAATCAAAACACATTTTTATGCAGAAACTAACTCAAAATATTGTTTTTCCACTAAAAAATGAGAGGTGCCCGCCATGTTTTTTTGTTGTCGCGGTCAGAATCCTGAAAGTCACGTGACTTGGACGCAAAATGAATGAGCAGAAAAAAAACAGTTATACAATTTAAGGGCGCTTATTGTAACCCCTCTACGTTTTTGCTGTTTGGACCAACGTAGGCAGTGTACGTTTTTGTGGGAGACTGGGTTGTCAATGCAGTATGATGTTCATTTATGAAATTTTGGCCTCCCTGATTTTATATTTGACGACAAAGCAGGGTATTCATTGGGGGTGTGGCTACGTCGTGATTGACAGGTTGATTCTTATATACAGTTGACATTGACAGGTTCAGGAGGGCAGACAGATAGGCAATAGACATAGACTGTATGGAAATCAGATCGCCGTGAACTTGTCTCACATCGACAGTTTTTCTGAGTTCAGAGTTTTGTTTAACATTCCAGTCGCCTAAAAATGGCCTGTTCGGCTTTTGGATGTACTAACAGATACACTAAGTATTCTGATATTCAGCTGTTTCGGTAAGTAACATTGCATTTCCCATTCAAAATCACTTGCATTTTGTTTTAGCCAAAATTAGTATTCATATCATAGTTAACATTAATGTGCATTACTGACAAAGAGTAAAGTTTAAGATACGAGTCACTGTGTGCTAACAAAGCGAGAGGGTGCTCGCTGCGGAACCACGAAGGTGGAGCTGCACCAGAGTCAGCCACGCCCATCAGAGTCAGCCACGCCCACTCTCTACCAGAGTCATCCCTGCCCACCAAAGTTAGCTCCGCCGACTTCTTTTCTTTTTTCTTTTTACATTATTGCAAACGAATTTACAAGCAAATCGCGCAAATAATCCTTTCATTAATGTTTGTTTCTTTTATTTAAAATACTATCAATGGTTTAAAAAAAATACAAAAACACAAGGGTTAAACACTAACAACCCCTTTTTTCTTTCTTTTTTAGAAGTGTATTCCACATACAAAACAAGCTTAAAAATCAATACTTTACATATTCTACGCTGGGGAAGGGCTCTTGGGGGGGGTTAGTTTACAGTAGTAAATTTAAGTCTTCACAAATATATTTAATGTTCATTACCCTCCCTTTGAGTTTTGTTGATTTCATTACATGTCTGGATAACGTCATCATTGTGATAGCGTAGTGGGTATGTGAGTGAGCGTCGCCTACAGAGCGAACGATGAGTGTTCGAGGCTGAGTGTGGGGCACACTTTTTATCACACTAGGACAGATGGACGAAGAGATTTCGTAGACAAATAAGCCTTTGGATATGTATCCAAAAAGAAAAACTGCAAAAAAAATAATGCCGGGGCATTAATTCCCCTCCTATCTACAACGATGTCCTCGCAGGTTGCAGGCAGGGGCGATTGCTCTGAGACAACAAGGGAAGCTCAGCTTCCCCTAAAATTTCATCAAATAAATTGTCACAACTGTCATATTAAATTCATACTAAAATTATATTTACATCAAATCTGCACTTGAATGCGTTCAATTTTACAACTATGACATCCTGTAACCAGCTGTTTATTGCGACGCTGTTATTTTCCAACGTGATTTCCCATCACACACTGGCAGTCCGCCGCAGACACAGAGCGTCAACGGTGTTCAATGAGGCTTCTCCCAACAGCTGTTTTGGCTAGGGCGGGACAAGCCAGGTTAAGACGCTCATTGGATAATGCGACAAACTCGTCCTGCCCCTGGACGCTGAGCGTCTCTTGCGGTCAATGGAGCAGTGGGCGGGGTCGGACGCTCTGCTTCTGTATGATGATTGGATGAAATGTTTTATAGTGCTCAAAGCCCTTGACAGACAGCTTTGGATAGGCTGACTCTTCTGAGTGTAGTTTTGCCAGTGTAGCTTGACTTTCTCGCTAAATCTGGCGACTTTCCAACTCTTCTTGGCGACTTTTTTTCTCAAAGGCGACTATCGACATATCTAGCGAGTTTTTCTGGTGTTATTGGAGAGTTTTCTGATGTTTTAGAGACTCTGACATGAAAGCACGTATCACTCTGTCCTCAACGAGCAGCGGGTGCTGCTGCGAGCCCTGCCCCCGTCCCAAAGCACTCACAGTCAGGTTCACAGCAGCCTCGTACAGCAGTCCCAGTTGCAGTCCGAGCAGAGAGGAGAGTTATATTGCAAAATGGTACAGAAAACAATATTATTGGTCTAATTAATTAGATTAGATTAGGTCTTATATATTAAATATGAATTAACACGTTTATGTTGAATAATTCAGGTGTTAAGTGTTTGTGTGTTGATGTGGTTCTATGGCATAGATGAAGCATACAACAGCCTCAATTAAACACTCCTTTTATTATAACTGCCTCGCTTCAATATGACACGTTTTATGATGAAGATGTAAAGTGAGCTTCCTCTGTTTAAAACACCAGCAGCCGCCACTGGTTGCAGGTTATGATATTTCCTGCCACATGCCATCACACTGTAGCCTACAATAACGACTCCACACTTAACACATTACACACATTGCACATTTTTACTTTGCACTTTTTTCTTTTCTTAATTAGGATCCCCATTAGCAGCCCCAACAGCATCGGCTATTCTTCCTGGGGTCCGCACTATTATCAACATAAACCATTTGTTGTATACTTTTAGATATTACATTGTGCCATTATATGCTATTTTTTTTAAAATGAAAAGTTTATTCTCTATGATCTCACTGTGTGTAATGCTGCTGCTGCACTGTAATTTCTCATCTTGGGATCAAAAAATATCTCTATTCTCGCTGGTCTGCTAACATCATAAAATACCTTAATCACCCGTCCCATGGCCTGTTTCCCCTTCTGTTGTCTTGAAAAAACATAACCCCGGCTCAAGATGCAGTTACTGCTGAAACATTTCAGGCATATTATTATTGAACTAATAACAACTATATTTATTATTTTCTTAGTATGTGTTATTGATTAAATATCTCAGGGTTCCAGTCTTGTTCTGGTAACAGTATTACTTTGTAAAAGAGAAATGACAAGTTCATTTTTAATCTTATATCTTGTGGCATTGAATAGCTGTATGGATTATGAGGATGTTTTGACAGACATGCAGGTTAGGATAATTGCTGAATGGCCTGTAGGTGTGAAAGGGAGTGTGAATTTTTCTCTGTGTATATTCTCTGCTCTGTGATGGTGACTAGCCCAAGGTGTACCCTGCCTCTCTCCTGACGTCTGCCGAGACATACATAGCCCAGTGACGATAAGTGATATTGAAAATGAATGAATGACTGAGTGTTTAAGATATAAATCAATGTTGATGATTTTATTTGACATATTATTGATGACACATAGATCAGTAAACTAAACCAAACAGCAAAATTGGATAGAGAAGATAAAAAAAAAAAGAACATAATGCAAATAATTATCAACAAAAAACTGGCTCCTGGGCTACAAAGATGTACCTCACATTTTCTGGCCAAAAAGGTTTACAGCCATCAGTAATTACAAACAAAAGGGGAAACAAAATAATAAATATGACCAATCAGAACAACCAAAAACAAAAAGTAGCCTAAACAATAATACTTTAAATCAAATCAAGGAGAGGCTGCATTTACACACCAGGTACAACTAATCATATTGACATTGAAAATGTCAGAGGTCAGGGTTGTACATGCAAGACTATGGAGGACTGAAAGTGCCAAAATGAAATAAATAAATACACCATTAAATAATTAATTAAATGTGTCATTAAATAAATAAATGTTTTATTAAATGTGTCATTAATTCATTAAATACCAATTCATTTGGTGTAAAAAAATATATTTAATTATTTCACTATTTAATTAATTATTTCATGGTCCTGTGTTGCAGGGCATCATGAATTTATTTTATCTGTCAACCTCACCCATCAAAGTCAGTGGGCGGATTCCTAATACCTGATTGGTTACCCTGCACATCAAGTCAAGGCATATCGATTTCAGATAATGGATTGATGCAGAGCTAGTGAACACACTCCTAAACACTGGGTGGTGCTATTCACATCTACGTTGGTTTTAGATACTCTGTCAAACAAAACTTTTTCTTCAACACTAAAAGTCCAGAGCGTGCGAGGTGCAGGACAAGATGGCTTTAAAGGGGCTAAATGTGATTTCAATTTCACTGCTAGACGTCGCAGCTCTGGACTGCGTGCAACCAAAACAAAACTAGCTAAGGGGTACACCCCCCCCCCCCCCTTTCCGCTCGCCTCCCCCTCTACCTGCCTGTTTTCAGTGAAGCACTTTCCATCCGTGATGAAACAGCTGACTCAGGACACAACGGACCGTTGTCACGTCAAGTAACGAAGTAAGTAATATAAGTGTGGTGTATTGCAATAACGAAGCAGCTGCACACGTTTAACAACCTTTACTAGCAGACCGGGGCGTCAAGTACAACACAGTTAACATGTGGGTCTCAGATACCTTACTGAGCATGCGTGGCACAACAACTCAAAAGTACGGCAAGTCTATTAGGCCAATCAGTAACAAGTGAATATTATATTACTGTAATATATCACATTTCCTCCCCCTTTAGCTCAAAAATAACTAAAAATATTATGGCACCCCAAAACACTGTTCATCACTATAGTGCATTAACAATCACTATCATCACTGTAACTGTTAACAACTAAAAATAGACATGTTCACTTAACCTTACTGAATGCTATTAATATGTTACTTTAATTGTGAACTTTTAATAAACCTAAATTCAGCAATCAGTACTCTCAACAGTCCTCAGAACCCTACTTAGTTCTGGTAACGCTGCGGCAAGCGTGTAGCACGCTCTGAGCGTCTCAAAGTCACTGCAACTGGGTCGGGTGGCTCAGGAAGCTTTGGCAGCTCAGATGCTGGGGTCTCAGGTACCAGGGGCTGCGTTCCTGAACAAGCCTCCGCCTGCTCGGTGAACCGAGCTGGCTCCTCCTCAGGTGCTTGCTCCTGAGCGTCCGGAGAGAAGCGAGGTCTCAGCTGGTCTCCATGACGTCTGTACATTTGGTCAGTTTTTTTACCTTGGACCTTGTATGAGACTGGGCCAGTCTGCTGCTTTACTACTCCTGGAATCCACCTTGGATTTTCTCCTGCAGTATTGCGCAGATAAACCTGTTCATCCACTTCAAACTGTCTCTCTGTAGCTTTGTTGTCGTGTTCCTCCTTCTGTCGATACTGCTTCCTCCTCACCGTTTCTGTGATGCTTGGTTTCAGGAAGTCCAACCTGGTTCGCACATGCCTCTTTAAGAACATGTCAGCCGGTGACTCGCCAGTTGTGCTATTGGGAGTCGTGCGATATCGTAGCAGGAAGTGTGAGACTTTATCATCAATGCTCAGTTCGTCGTTTGCCAGCTTTTTCATGCCTGCCTTGAAAGTTGCAACATACCTCTCAGCTAGGCCATTAGTAGCCGGGTGTCTCGGAGCCCCAGTTGTGTGTAGGATTCCATTCCTTCTCACAAACTGCTGGAACTCGTCTGATGTGAAGGTTGTTGCATTGTCAGTGACTATTTGCTCTGGAACTCCGTATGATGCAAACAGTCTCTTTAGTCTGGTGATGGTTGCTGCAGAAGTTATTTGTGTCATCTTGTAAACTTCCAGCCATTTTGAATATGCGTCGACCACGATCATGAACATGTTACTCATGAACGGCCCTGCAAAGTCAATGTGAAGTCTTTTCCAAACATCCCCAGGAAACTCCCAGGGGTGTAGTGGGACTTGGCGTGGCATGTGTTGATCTAGCTGGCAAGTCTCACACTCCTTGCAGACTCTCTCCACATCCATGTCGATTTTAGGCCACCAGACATATTGCCGTGCTATTGCTTTCATCTTTACGATGCCTGGGTGTCCGGCATGGATCTCTTTTAGCACTGCTGATCTCAGTTTTGCAGGTGCAATCACTCTTGTCCCCCACAGGACGCAACCCTGCTCCACAGACAATTCATCTTTCTTTTTGTGAAACACTTTCAGTTCCTCTGGTATTTCTTTCGGCCATCCCTCCATGATGTACCTGTGCAGCTTTGAAAACACTGGGTCATTCCTTGTCGACTTGGCAATCTGTCTTGCGCTCAGTGGCGCCCCCTCTAGGTGCTCACATACCAGTGCATCAATGTATGCTGACACAGTCTCAGTTCCAGCATCTTTGGTCTCGGGCAGTGGAACACGCGATAATCCATCTGCGTTGCCATGTTTTTCTGACTGGCGGTACAGTATGTGGTAATCATACGCAGAGAGTATGATGGCCCACCTCTGAATGCGTGCTGCCGCCATTGTTGGAAGTCCCTTATGCTCTCCAAACAGCGTCAGCAGAGGTCTGTGGTCTGTGATGAGGTTGAACTGCCGTCCCCAGAGGTATTGGTGGAACTTTTTCACACCAAACACCAAGCTCAAAGCCTCCTTCTCAATTTGTGAGTATTTCTTCTCCGCTGGGGAGAGTGAGCGTGAAGCGTAAGCTACTGGATGTTCTTTTCCATCTGGTGTTGTATGCTGAATAACTGCTCCAATCCCATAAGCAGAAGCATCACATGCGAGAGTTAGTGGCAGGTGTGGGTTGTAATGTACTAACACTTTGTCACTTGTCAAAAGTTCTTTGCACTTGTTGAATGAATCCTGTTCAGCTTTGCTCCATCTCCAGGTGGCTTGATCCTTTAGCAGGCTATAGAGCGGTGCGAGCACTGTGCTCTGCTGAGGTACGAAACGTCCATAGTAATTTACCAGCCCCAGAAAAGCTCTTAACTCTTTGACGCTTGTAGGTGCTGGTGCATCGTGTATGGCTCTCACCTTATCTTGGGAGGGGTACACACCTTTTTCATCTAGCACATGACCCAGATACTCAATCTGAGTTTTGCCAAACTCGCACTTGGACTCTCTCACTCTCAGCCCGTTCTCCTGGAGACGCTGCAGTACTCTGTCCAAGTTCGTGAGATGCTCCGCTTTGTCTCTGCCCATTACGAGGAGGTCATCCAGATAAACCACCACGTTGAGGTCCTTCATTAAGTTCTCCATGATTCTCTGGAAGATACTGACAGCAGAGTTTATGCCAAAGCAGAGGCGATTGTAAACAAACAATCCCTTGTGAGTGTTTATTGTTGTGTACTTCTTGGAGTCTTCATCAAGGAGTACTTGTTGATATGCTGCAGCCAGGTCAATTTTTGAGAATAACTTCCCACCACTAAGTGTTGCCAGCACTTCCTCAATGCGTGGCAGGGGGTATATCTCAGTGTTTGTAGCCTGGTTCACAGTAACCTTGTAGTCACCGCATAAACGGAGCGTGCTGTCTCGCTTGGTTACTGGGACTACTGGGGCAGCCCACTCACTGTGCTTCACAGGGGAGATGATGCCATCCTTCTCCAGCCTTTTCAGTTCTTTTTCCACCTTTTCTTTCATTGCAAACGGCAGGGGACGTGCCTTGTGGAATTTTGGAGTTGCATCAGGCTTAACAGAGATTGTCGCTTTGATGTCCTTTAATGTCCCCAATTCATCTCTGAAGACTTCACTGTATTTTGCAATCACTTCAGGCATTGACTTGGGCGGCTCTGGTGGCTCTGTGCGTTCACTGACTGTTTTGATCATTTTCCAGTTGAGTCTTATTTGTTCCAGCCAGTTTCTCCCACACAGTGAAGGACCCTTTCCCTTCACAACTATCAGTGGTAAGTCAGCGGTCTGATCTTCATATGTCACTTTAGCCATGAACTGTCCTTTCACTGGAATGGGCTGACCTGTATAGGTTTTCAGCTTGACATTAGTGCCCTCTAGTGGTACTTGCGAGAACGACCTTTCATACACAGTCTCTGAGATTATGCTGACAGCGGCTCCCGTGTCTATTTCCATCAGTACATGTACAGTATTTACTTCAAAGTCAGCACTGAATGGCCGCCTGCCTGTGTCACCTGCACTGAACACTGGGAACATATCTACTTCTGCCCCTTCTGCATGAACATAGCCCGTGGTAACTTTTTGTGTGCGCTTCCTCTGCGCTCCCCTCTTCTCACGTGTGGGCCAGCTGGCCCTGCACGCTTTCTGGATATGCCCAAATTTATTACATTTATGGCATTTACTATCCTTGAAGTAGCAGTCATTAGCGCTATGGTTTTTGCCTTTGCATCTATAGCACTCCGTTTGTGCTGAAGGAGAGTGTCTCTGTTTTTCGTTTACCTTGTGAACAGAAATGGTAGCGCCGTCTCCTTTTCTCAACTGCTGCACATCCCGGTGGGCTGTTTCCATGTTCATTGCAAGTTCAAGGGCTTTTGCAAAAGTTAGTCCGTCCTCTGAGAGCAATTTTCGCTGGCAAGCTTCATTATTAATCCCGCTGACGAAACCATCTCGCAGGGCTTCATCCAGCCGGTCCCCGAAGTCACATTTGGCGGCTAACTGTTGTAGCTCTGCAGCATACTGAGTAGCCGACTCGTTACTTTTCTGGACACACTTACGAAACCTGAAGCGCTCAGCGATGACCAACGGTTTCGGCTCGTAATATCCCTTCAGAACTGCCACAATCTGGTCAAAACTTTTGTCCTTTGGCTTTTCTGGCTGAACCAGATTGCGCAAAAGTCCGTAAGCCGAAGCTCCCATGGTACTCAACAGGGTGGGCACTTTTTTAACCGCTGCAACTTCGTGTGCTTCGAAAAAGAGCTCCATACGCTCCACGTAGGCAGACCATGGTTCATTTTCAGGCTTGAATTCGTCCGGTCTTGCAAAATTAGCCATTTTACCTCGTCCAGTTTATCTCGTCGCCAATTATGTGGTGTATTGCAATAACGAAGCAGCTGCACACGTTTAACAACCTTTACTAGCAGACCGGGGCGTCAAGTACAACACAGTTAACATGTGGGTCTCAGATACCTTACTGAGCATGCGTGGCACAACAACTCAAAAGTACGGCAAGTCTATTAGGCCAATCAGTAACAAGTGAATATTATATTACTGTAATATATCACAATAAGCGAGAGTAACGTATTAATAACATATTTCTAAAGTAGTGTAACAATTAGCTTTCCGATGCTAACGTTAGCTAACTGCTAGTAGTTGAAAATTAACAAGCTGAACATAGTAGCCAAGCTAACAACTTCACATTGATCATTTCTGTTGGATTTTATGAGCACTGCTGGCAAAGAGACATTTGGGTTTTTGACCAAGACATGTGTTGCTAGTGTAATGTAGCCAGAGTCTGGTTCATCAACTGTCTCTAAGGTAGCTAATGCTAAGTTTGTTCCTTATAAAATTATAACGTTATAATATAATTGTTGCTGCTCTCTTCATAACTGATACTTTGATTTTGGTTTTGTTAAGGGCAGCAGTAGCAGCATCATGTCTGTTGAGGCAGCTGCAGAGTGTCTGCCTCCTCAGAGAGGAGCTGGTGTGAGCTGCTCAGATGAGAAGAAACAGGTTTGTATCATCTGTGTTTCTATCCATTTGAAGTCAATTGTAAAATATCAACATAGTGTGAAACGCCAGTTTTTCCAGTGTGTCTACATCATGATTTACTTTTCAGTGTACGTGTTGTTCATCTTTTACAGAGCCTGCTTCAAGACTTGACCCTGGAAAGAGCCTTTTGGACCTGAGGCCAGGGCTGGTTTATGATGCTCTGATGATGCAGCAGGGCCATCATGATGTTTAACTGCCATGCCATACCTACCTCTGACATCTGCAGCAACATGCACCCCACATTTACAGGAACATGCATCATTTAGAGATCAAAGGCAACTCAGTCCTGTTCAGTAGACTCCTAACATGTTTAATTGATCATTTATAATAATTTATGTTCAGAAGTTATTGTTTAGCCTATTATTCATTAATGAGTAAACAAATATTCTTCAAAAAATGATGTGTGGATCTGCTTCATTCACTAATAACCGAATTGTGAAACACCATAAGTTTTCTGCTTTGTGGTAAACAGTACATCAATTTACATTTCACTTGTGTATGGTCAGTGATTGAATTACACTCTCTAAGCAGTAGTGGACTAAGCCAGTGTTATCTACAGTGTTACAAAGGATAATGTTGAAATGGATGAAGCATGAATATAACCTCAAATCATGTCAAGTTTATTGGTGAGCAGTATTGCACAGTCAAGTCCAGAAAACAATAATAAATACTGCATTTTTTAGAGGTATACATCACCTTTCTCTTCTTGCTGTAACCATCTGGACCAAAAGGTCAATTGTAAATCTGTACAATCTACACTGAAGTTGAAATGAAAACAAAACTCCACTGTCATACACATTGATGTATTACAGTTCTGTTTTAACATCTCAAATGTGGTTTACTGCCCCTTCAGTTTATAACAAACTGAAGACAATAGATAAAAAGCAAATCAAATTCAGAAATAATGACAATAATGACACCATGTAAGGTTTATGATCAGTAGTGACAAAGTAGCAGCATGCAAAGTGTAATTCAGTATGATTTGTCTGCTTTTGTGGTCTGCTGTGCTCAAAGCCACTGATGAGGACGTGATGAGGACAGGACGGAGAGTCTGAAGAGTAGCTCCTGGTGTTATTCCTTCCATCACACAGCATCTGCCAGTCTGCCATGGTGGAGTAACTGCAGTATTGGGCATTATGACCTGAGGAATGCAAGACAAAAAATGTAACCTGTGTATAACATATTTCAGAGCTTTAATCTAAACAAACCCAACATGACAGACAATTCAAACATTTAAAAATGTCAAAATTGCTAAACTGTCAATTACAATAAACTTCTTCAGTTATAGAAAACACAAGTAGTTCTCAGACCAAAATGTCTCTCATCTTTATCAGAGTAACAGTCACAGTATTTCATCACCAGTCCAATAGCCTGTTTATTATTTTTAGGACAAAAATATCTTACTTTACATTTAGTCAAAAGTTTCTGAAATAGCAAGGACTGGTCCAGTAAAGCATGGTTAGCATCATCATCATCATCATCATATATGTACTGCCCTGATAGTATTACAACTAACATTACACAAGCAGGCCATACATATTTTCATACTCACTCCGCCATGTCGCTTTCGCTAAGTCCGCAGCCGGTCCTCAGTGGTTTGATAGGGGGAGTGGCATTACGGTCCGGTTATATAGGGGGAGTGGGTTAACGGTTAACTTCGGTGGTTTCAAGTTAGCTATAGCGAGGGTATGTTCACTTCCAGTTTTCAAAATAAAAGCACCAATTCTATCGTTATGGTTTTCTTAATAATAAAAGGCGACGGGTGTTTTATTTCATGAAAATGACCGGAAGTGCGTTACTCGCTACGGCTACCTCCGAATTTGCAGGAACAAAACTTTAAACAGGTGTTATTTGGACAAATTAGCGCCACATTGTAGATCTAAAGGGATACTTTCTCACCTAAAAAGGTTAGAAATGTCGATAAAGTAGTATATTTGCAGAGTTAGACCTAAAATGAAATCCGCTTCAACCTGCTGATTTCAGCTCGGGCAGGGAGGAAGGCATGCTACTTCAGACCAAAGCAATGGATCAGGCTAGATCAGCGTTAGCCCCGCCCACTGACTTTGATGAGTGAGTTTGACAGATAAAATAAATTCATGATGCCCTGCAACACAGGACCATGAAATAATTAATTAAATAGTGAAATAATTAAATATATTTTTTTACACCAAATGAATTGGTATTTAATGAATTAATGACACATTTAATAAAAAAAATATTTATTTAATGACACATTTAATTAATTAATGACACATTTAATTAATTATTTAATGGTGTATTTATTTATTTCATTTTGGCACTTTCAGTCCTCCATACAAGACACACGGATGCCTTTTTTGTCTCTGATTTCCTGCATGAACAACTCCATATCTTCTTGCTCTTGAAAAGTGAAAACAAAGGGAGCCCGGATTTCCTCCTCATCCATATCCATGTCGTCGTCTTGTGTCAGGAACAGGTCCCGCATTGTGATGGCCATTACTACGTCGACTTCATCCATACTTATAATCTGTGGTGGGATAACCTTTCCAGCAAGGTAGTGATGGTTTTCCTTCACCCAGTCCCAGGCCACCAGAATGTCTCTCATCACAGGCACGTCCTTTATGCAAAATGATAAGGAATTCCAATAACAATTAAATTAGTCATGTTCTCCTCATTGGCTCTTTTTTGAAACTGTAAAAGTAAATACATAAACTAGCAATTTTAAAGCAATACATAAGCATTCACTAGAGCGTACATACCTGTATTTTGTTTTCTTGGGTGACCTCCATTGTGTCTGGCTCTGTTGGGGTGGGCTCAGTTTGGGTGACCTCCATCGTGCCTGGCTCTGTTGGCCTGAATTGACTTCGGAAAAAGGATGACAAAAAAGATTTTTCCCATGATATATTACAAACTCCCTGTGTACTGGGAACTCACATCATGGAGATTTCCTCCAAAGTATAGTTGTCTGTCCATACCCTGCCAGAGGAAATGTCTCGAGCAGTTGTTGGCACCACCACCTCCTGATTACGGGCATGTCTGACTGATAATAGATAGAAAGTTAAAATTTCTTTATCATAAAATTTCAATTGGTCTCACAGTCCATTTTTTAAATAACTATAAAAACTCACTGAAGCAAAATCAAAAGGCATGTCCAGGGTCACATACAGGGCATACTGGAAAAAAAAACCATCTCCAGTGTTACATCAACAAATCTGCATTCAGAACACACAAAGACCATGGCATTTCAATTATAAGACCACTGACCATCATCATGTATACCCCACAGTTATTCCCTCCCCACTGCAGTGGTGCATCCTGTTAAGAAATAAGACCACATAGTTCACTATAGTTATTCTGTCAGGGCACCCCACAGCAGATAATAAAGGTTTATGTGCAAAGAAGTTAAAAACCCACACCTTCAACTGACTCAGTGTTACAGTGGTCCAATGGCCTGGTGAAATGTGAGTTGCCAAGTTTCTGTAATGAAACAATAATACAATATAAATACAAACAGTAGGGCATTAATGCCTGAAAAGAACGGTCAACATGCAAGTCAAAAAAAATAAAAATCTAAAATGACATAATCTAAAATGGAAAAAAGAACAAATTTGATAAACTGTGTTGTGTACAGTGATGCTTCATGCAAAGCAGCACAACAGATTGCACCCCATACCAGCCCTAACTGCATGATTTCAAGTCCTTGCCTTGTGTTTTACGTCATTTATTGTTAATAAAAAAGAGAAACTGACATACAATAAATTAGTAAATATTCATATTAGCAAAAAAAGTATGCACTGATTAAAGCTTTGTGAAGGAATGATAGGCCAAGACATGAAAACAGCAGAAGGGTCCACAGTTCTAAACATTGTGTGGGGGATGGGCGTGACACACACACACACACACACACACAAACACACACACACACACATACCTACACACACACGCACACAGAGGGAACGATTGGGAACTGATTGAAGAAACTTTAAAGAATGCATACATACCCTCATGTTTAATAGCAATGTTTACGTGATTTTCCACGTGGTATTTTACTTGATAAAATTCGGCAAATGCCGATTTACAGAAGGTGCAATGGAAGCTGCTGCAACACTCTCTGCAGCGCTGGAGAGACTGCAGGGGATCCTGCCCTCTCCTCAGAATTGTCTGATGCATCTGTGCAGGTCAAACACACACAGGCACACATTTTCGAGAAGAAAAAAAGTTACTACAAGTTCTAATACACTCACTGAGCACATTTTTATTTATTTAAAAAAAAAAATTGTGCGAAGCACACTGGGAAAGTCTACCATAACGTAGCATGTAATTACCGAGTGTAATTACTGGACAATTTCCCACACATTGCAAGATAAACGTTAATGCTTACGTCAACATAGTGACATATTTCTTGTAAAACATTTTAAAACACTTAATAATTATGTTTATGTAACGTTTGGTTACTTACAGCCATCAAGTTGGAGTCAAACCACTTGCTCACAGTTATTCAATCCAGCGGCTACTTCTACTTGCCTCCACTTGGGGCAGGCTGGCTGTGGAAGTCTATCAACGGGCGGGCCTGCACCGACTAGGGGCGGGGCTAACTCTGGTTTAGCTGGTGCAGCTCCACCTTCGTGGTTCCGCAGCGAGCACTACTTGAACAAAGCTAGCGTTAACTTTGTCGGTAATGTAACGCCGGTAACGTAACGTTACCATAAACAGTCATAGAAATGTGAGCAGTCAAAAGCTGACATGCGACTCATGCAAGTGCAACGTTAATGTGCTGCATTAATTAAGTCAATAGAGCTGTTTGCGAGGTCGTTGTGATATTTAAGGTTGAAATTAACATAATGTAGACATAAAATTACAACGGCCTTGTGGCAATACAGTGGGACAATATGGCAATACAGTATGTGTTAATACATTTTGTTAGCAGGTCACCACTTTCTAAACGGCACTGACTATTTATCTTCATGTTCTCTTAAATTTGCCTATTTGTGTGTTGTCATATCGACTGTTTTAATACAGGCTAATTTCGGTCTTAACATATTTTGGTTGTAAAGTCTGATAGTGTATGACTCCACTTTTTAATGTAATGTTATTTTAATATGTCAGAGACTAGAGATGAAAACTGGCTTTAAGTCTCAACTAGGCATGGACCGGTATGAGATTATGATGGTATAATAACCATAGGCAAAAAATCACGGTTTCATGGTATTATGATTACAGCTCTAAAATGTGATATTTTGAAATGTCTGTATTTAAAAACAAAAACAAAAAACTTTTCCATTGAAGAGATTTTTAAACATATATAGAACATGATGGAACATTAGTAAATATGTATTTAAAATAAATAATAATAAAAAATTAAAACTGCAAGCAGTGATGAACGGGCCCTCGCGCCCCCATGCACCGTTCCGTACGCGCATGTCGGTGCATGCTGCAGTCACACGGCAGACACAGCGGGCACGTAGACGTCTTGGCACCCGGGCTCGTAATGAACGTTGTGTGATGGGGCTAGGTCACATTGCATGTGTCCACTAGGTGGCGCTAGAGATCACCCACCAATTACATGTCATGTTGCACTGTGTGATGTGGAGAACACATTCTGTAAATTTCATGTAAATTGGATAATGTTTGTGTTATGAGGCTGACTTCCTGTGTCCAGTAGGTGGCGCTGTGTATTTGACACAGTATTGATGCATAGATGTGTTCAGGGCGGGACCCTGTACATGCATGATGAATTTGGTGTAGACAGGACAATGTCTGTAGGAGTTATAAGGACTTCCTGCCTCATGGCGAAGCATCGAAATTGTCCGCACAGCCACGCCCAACAGGAAGAAGTCATAAAAAAGATGTTGATAACTGGTGTTATGTCTTAGCTTAGTCAATTTCAGGTGTAAATACTTAAGATTATGAGAGTAATTAGTGAAAGAATGACGCAAGTGACTTCCTGTTGCCAGTAGGTGGCGCTATGACTGTCACTAAATATGAGACTGTACATGTGTTCAGACCAGGACGCTGAACAAGCATCTGAAATTTGGAAAAGCTCAGACCATGTGGAGTCAAGTTATGAGGGTTTGAAATTTCATGGCGAAGGATCGAAATTCGCAGCGTCACCACGGCAACCAAGAAAGACGGGCCAAAAAGCTTTTAATAACTTTTCATCTCCAATGTCTCAAGATGACTCTGTGTGAATTTGAAGTGGATGGGATGAAAACTCTAGGACTAGTTCGCTCAAATATGATGCCAAATTTGGCATTAAAATCAATAATTTGACTCAAAATGGCCGACTTCCTGTTGATGTTTGGGTATGTGTCCAAGAGACTTTTTTGTGCGTCTTGACATGTTGAACATGTGTACCGAATTTCGTTACTGTATGTCAATCTGTGGCGAGGGGCTCGATTTTTTGATTTTGCATTTTGCAGGTGGCGCTAGAGAGCCATTTTGCCATGCCCATTTATGCAAACCATAAAATATAACATTTTTCGCCGGGTCTGGCTTGCGTGCAAACTTTGGTGACTTTTAAGGCACGTTTAGGGGGTCAAAAAGGCTGTTACTTTGTCACAAGAAAAATAAAAAGAAAGAGAATAATCATGGCAAAAACAATAGGGCTTCGCGCTGGTCAGCGCTCGGGCCCTAATAACTGATTTCTTTCTAAAAAAAAAAAAAAGGTATCCACATTGAAATGACCGAGAAGGAAGACCTCATGCGTGGAGCAGTGTTATTTGGTGCCATTCATCTGGTTGTGGAGAACGGAGACTGCATGGACAACATCCTTGGTTCTCAAATGGGTTGTGATGATGATTCCAGGAAACCAATTCCAGTTCAACTTAATCAGATGAAACCATAGACCAACTATTGTAGCAGTGTATAATTCTGTCCTTAATATTCTGAGGTTCAATTTCTTGAATCTGAATTAATTTCTGCAGTTGTTAGACAGGCAATGATAGTAAGTTATTTACAAACAAGTTAAAACATATTAAAATGTAGTGATGGATCAAGTCTGGAGTCATTGACATGGATAGGGTTTTCAATAGGAAGCAGCTGGAACTGGCCAATGTATACAAAGTCTTACATGTGTACTTCAGATTTGACAATTGGGTCAATGACATGACGCCTACATTTGCAGTCTGACTGCATTTTATTCAGTTAGAAAAAGGTTTAAATGGATTAAAAAAATACCATATATATGTAGTGGCTTTCCTTTATATGTACTCACTTTAAGTCTTCAAAAACCACAAGCTATTAGTAAGTTTTCTGTTATTTAAAGTGATAAAATATCATGTGGTGCGACCGTCTGGCCATGACTGCTGTTATGAAAACTTATTTGAAATTACTCCAAATCTATTCAAATTTATTTTCTGCCCTTTTTTATATGTTTTCCAGAGTGTTTTATACTACTGTACAAAATTACAAACCATTTGTATTTATTTTTCCGTCATAACTATTACAGCTCTTCTGGAAGGCTTTCCACAAGATTATGGACAGTGGCTGTGGGCATTTTTGTCCATTCATTCAGAAGAGCATTGCTGAGATCAGACATCGATGTTGGATGAGAAGGCCTGGCTCATAATCTCAACAACATCTTTGTGATTAACTAGATGTGGTCTTCCACGCTGAGTTGCTGTTGTTCTTAAACATTTCCACTTGTTAATAATACCATTTACAGTTGACAGTGAAATATCTAGCAGGGAACAAATTTCACAAACTGACATACCAAGCTTGAATTCATTGAACTCTTCAGAGCAACTCATTCTTTCACAAGATGGCTAGATGCTTGATTTCATACACCTGAGGCAATAGGTCTGAATAAAACACCTGAATTCAATGATTAAGAGGTGTATCTCAATACTTTTATCAATAAAATATATCAATAGCCCAAAGTAATACACCATAGATTTATGGCATGACTTTGCATTTCTGTCTCAGCTACTAATGAAGAAAACAGTAGAGAAAGATTCAATATATAAAATCAAGTCAACTTGATGATGACTAGATAATAAATATTTCTGTTGATGGTTCAATAATCAAAATAGACTTATTCCATTGTCAAGTTAAATGAAAAGTTTGTTCATGACAAAGCAATGAAGGCGTGCTGCACTGATGTTTTAAAAAATGTTCATGAAATGTTTGAGTTTATAAAATTCTGTGAAATTATAATAAAACCACTGGTTTAATTCTATTTTGTATTAAAGTCATTGTTTTTCTATTTCTTTCAATAGATTTTTAATGATATGAGGTCTTTATGTCATTTGGTGCGACCATTCATCATGTGGTGCGACCAATAATACCAATAACTGTATTAAATAAAGTAAAAATAAGTAAAATATCACTTCTCTGTGGCAGCAATATTAATCACTGATACAGTATGTTTAACTGAATTGTATTTTTACATTTTTTAAATCATTTTAAAGCAATTTACAGGAACAATAAGTCTTACATTCATTATAGAACATAAATATGAGATTATTATTTATAAAAACTAGGTAGTTATTGTAATTAATCAATGTTTGACTTTGTAATGTGTGATTGTATTATTCAGTCACATGGAGTTTTAAATAAACATAATGTAACAGTTTTACACTTTATAAGAAAGCCAATCTTAATTGATCCCTTAACTTTTGATCCCTAATTTTTATGTTTAAGGATTGGAACATTTAATAAATGTTGCTATTATGTGTTGAATAAAGCTCTTGTAATTACATATTCAACAAACCTCAATGTATTTGCATAATTACAATACTGTACATGTAGCTATTGTTACAATTCATACCAGATATATGCCATTAAAAACCATCCACAAACTAAGGGCATGATCATCATAATTTCTTTATTGCACATAAAATAGTGCATCAAGGTAAAGGTGAACTCAGCTGTCACAAGACAAGTTTGACCATTATTAGTCAACCATTATTATAGTAACCATTATTCAAGTATAAGTCATTCATAGAACAGTAGACATACAAAAATACTTCATATGTAGCTTAACAGTGATTGGTGCAACAATTTTTACATTCAGTTCCATAAAAGTAGTTGAATTTCCAGGGCAACACACTACATAAGTATACATTTCAGTCAAAATGGTAGACATATAAAAAATAATAGTTCATATGTAGCTTAAAGTGCTTATTGCAGCAGTTTATACACTTGAGCATGGGGTGATTGATAGTATGATTAAATGATGCAGTCATGGGTCATTTATTACAAGATAGCATTACATTTCATTCCACTGGTTAATTGCAGAAGTTATTTGCAGACATTATTGTGTGTATATATATATATATATATATATATATATATATATACACAAACTCAAACTCACAGGCCTCCCCTATAAATAGGTAATATCCTGAACACACATGGAATTCTTGTTACCATCATGTTACGTTCTTTATGACTAAATGGCCTTGGTATGATGAATATAATGCCAACCTTTGTTAAATGATACTTAACCACAGTGCTCACTCATAATGGATGAGCAGATAGTATGTTTTTAAAGTATCGGTTTGACTAAGTACTTCTCTGTACTGTATTTAATCTGGGCATATGTAATTGCTGTGCTGTGTTGTAAGATTGACAATAAAAAAAGGAAACCCATTCAATTGTTATCTGTTTTTAAAATGTTAAGCGATTAAAAGGATAAGATGCTTGAAATAAGAAATACTGAGCAAGCAGTTTTATACTTCTAAGTGTTGATGTAACACCTTTAGTATTATGGTAATTCTCATTATAAGCATGAACTTGCTCATAACCAGTAATAAAATTTCAATAACAAGTTACAATACCTTATTAAGATTATTAAAAGAAATACTTCTTACACAAAAACTGCCTGGTAGGAAGAAATATCTTGGCAGAAAAAAAACAAGCTAATTTTGCCTATATTTAAATTAGATTTTAATTTTTGCAGTGTGTTCTACTTTTAGAGATACTAGGAACCACAAGTAGACCTGCATGCTGGGAGCGCAGTGTTCTAGTAGGTACATAAGGTACTATCAGTTCTTTAAGATATGATGGAGTCTGACCATTGAGATCTTTGAAGGTGAGGAGAAGGATTTTGATTTCTATTCTGAATTTTACAGGAAGCCAATGCAGTGAAGCCAAGATGGGAGTAACATGATCTCTTTCTAGTTTTTGTCAGAACACGAGCAGCTGACCAGCTGGAGAGTCTTTAGAGACTTGTTAGGACAGCCTGATAATAATGAATTGCAGTAGTCCAGCCTAGAAATAACAAATACATGGACTAGTTTTTCAGCATCATTTTGATACATTTCTTTAAATTTAGTGACAACACCATCAGACAGACATCTAGTAAGAACATGTTTGTCTAACGGCTTATAGTCCAGTAATAGGAATTCAAACGTTATTAAATAATGGTCTGATAAAGAAGGATTATGAGGGAAAACTATTAAATGTTCAACTTCAATACCATATGTCAGAACAAGGTCGAGGGTGTGGTTATAACAGTGAGTGGGTTCATTCACATTTTGAGAGAAGCCAATTGAATCCAATAAAGCAATAAATGCAGTGTTAAGGCTGTCATTATCAACATCCACATGAATGTTAAAGTCACCTACTATGATTACTTTATCAGTACTAAGGACTAAATTTAAAAAAAAATCCGACATACGGGCCAGGAGGATGGTATATTACAACAAATAAAACTGTCTGTAAAGTTTTCCAGGCTGGATGAGAGACTGAGAACAAGACTTTCGATTGATTTATAACTAAGTTTAGGTCTGGGGTTGATCATTAAGTCTGAGTTACAAATGGCTGCAACTCCACCTCCTCGGCTGGTATCTCGAGGAATGTGAGTATTAATATGACTAGGGGGTGTGGATTCATTTAGGCTGGTGTATTCATCCTGGCGCAGCCAAGTTTCAGTGAGACAGAATAAGTCAATATGATGATCTGATATTATATCATTGATTAATACACCTTTAGAGGAGAGAGATCTAGTGTTTAAGAGTCCACATTTAACTCTTATTTTGATCCATTACTGAAGTGGTATTCATTTTAATCAGATTTTTGTGAATAGCTCCTCTATTTGAAGCTGAATTAACTGGTTTAGGTGGTCGGGGGACAGACACAGTTTCTATATGTAATTGGGTGGGTAACTGATTTAATGGAAGCACTGAGAAGCGTGTAAGACTGCAGCTCTGTCTCCTAGTCTGGACTCTGGGTTGTCATGGGTTTGGGTCAATAAATTTGGCCATATTTCAAGATATGAGAGCAGCTCCATCCAAAGTGGAATGTATGCCGTCTCTCCTAATCAGACAAGGTCTTCCCCAGAAAGTCTGCCAATTATCAATGAAGCCCACATTATTATCTGGACACCACCTCGACAACCAGCGGTTGAATGATGACATGCAGCTATACATGTCATCACTAATCAAATTAGGCAGGGGCCCAGAGAAAACTACGGAGTCCGACATTGTTTTAGCGAAGGTACCGACTCAACATAAATTTTTGTGACCTCCGATTGCCGTAGTCGGGTGTCATTTCCACCAACATGTATAATAATCTTACTGTATCTACATTTATCCTTAGCCAGCAGTTTTAAGTTTGACTCAATGTCGCCCGCTCTGGCCCCAGGAATACATTTAACTATGGTCCCTGGTGTCGCTAATTTCACGTTTCTGACTATGGAGCTGCCAATAATCAGAGTCTGATTCTCAGCAGGTATGTTGCTGAGTGGGGAGAATCTGTTAGAAACATGAAGAGGTTGGTGGGGAACCGTGGGCTTCTGTTTGAGGCTATGTTTCCTTCTAGCAGTCACCCAGCCATCCTGGTTTCCCGGCTGCTCGGGAGGCACCGAGGGATTAGCCCCCCTCTGGGGGCTGGTGCCAGCAGTGAGCAATTTCCCATTGAGCCCCATGTTAAAATAGCCGACTTTACAGCTTAAAAAAACATATTTAAAGCCTGGTGCCTTTGACTTTTTTGGTCTTTACCGATAGTTTCCACCTCAGTGAACACTCTGGGGGGGGGGGGGGTGAATTTTTTTGTATCACAACCGTTTCATTCAGTGTCATTTAGGCTTAAAATTCTGGCATAAATTAGGGCGTGGTTACGCTGAGTCACAGGTTCACAGACAGTTGCCAGCAGTTAGCTCTATGCTAAAGCATCGGCTGGGCTGGGCTAGGCTAGGCTAGGCTAGGCTACACCCAGAGGTCCGCGGCGACATCCAGCAGACAGGCGCTGCGGTGTCCGTATTTGTTTGCCTATTTTCGGGTAGTTTTTTTCTGGCAATATGGCGTGTTGTGCTGTTGATTGTACTAACCGACCGACAAAGGATTCTGTGTTGCAGTTTTTTCGGTGAGTAAACCGTAGTACTATTTTACCCATAGACTGTATAAAATATATGTTACCTGGATTTTGGCACTGTATAATGACTTTATTACCGACTCATGGTCTCTGTTGATACAGACAGATGACCAGAGCAGCTAATGTTAGCTGCTGTTGTGGTGTGTTTTGTGCTCTCAGTCCGTTTAATGCGGGATATAATATAGAATATACATAATGTTCTGTATTATCTTTCATTTAATATTATTATTATCTTTCATTTAATAATACTTATATAGAGTGTCAAGAGTAACTTAAATGAATAAATTAATAGCCTAATTAATGCCACACTGCAAAAAGCAAGCTTGTAATTCAGAGAATGTGTGATCTGTATTGTATTGGTGATACTGATTTCAGAAATCATTAATCATGTTCAAAATCAAGATCAGGCCACCCATAAATAAATACAATATATATTTCTTATTATATTTATTGTTGGTGTTATTATTAAAGGTGAACTGTGTAACTGTGTTATTTAGGAACTCTTTATCAAGCAAAGCCCTTTTTATTACTCCATATCCTCAAATAGCTCTTAGTATCATAAAGGTTTGTGACCTCTGATCTAGAAGTTGCTGAGCACCTATGTGTCATTTTAAAGTTTCCCTCTAGGTGATCCGGACAGGCTGGACAAGTGGGTCACCAGCATGAGGAGACAGAACTGGACCCTGCTCTCCAGCCCCAATCCTCCCCTGTGCTTTCAATAAAATCTGTATTGAGCATGAACTCAGTTCATTCTCCTGTCGTGAGAATTTTTACATTTTTTAGTAAAACTTGACTAAAAACTTGAGCTTTAATGCTTAATATTTGTGTTTAAGTTGATATTCCTTTTAACTGACTACAACATTTTTAACATTTTCAATAAGTGTAGAAGACAAAAGGAGTGCAATTATGAAAATTATTTATTTGAACATGAGGTACTCTTTAAATGAACAGACAATGAACAATCAGTATATATAATAAATAATAATAAGCTTTTAAAATAAAATAAAAAATAGGGTCAGTGTTTGGCTCAGCTGGTGGAGCGCCCTATGTGAGGCTGTAGTCCTTGCTGCGGGTGGTCCGGGCGTGGAAGCTGGCCGGGGCCTGGTCTGGGCAACCAGCAGAGGCTGGACGGGGCCTGGGTGCCTGGCCGCCTGGCCGGGGCCTGGTCTGGGGCCTGGGCAGCTTTCTTTTCTATTTTCTAAATATAAAGAAAGACAAACATGTAACCAGTGGTGTACAAGTATTGAAATGCCTTACTTCAGTAAAAGTAGCCTACTAATACCATACTGTGAAAATACTCCACTACAAAGACACTACACTACTACTATACACTACAAAGACCTGCATTCAAAACCTCACTTTTGTGAAAGTGTTAACATTAAGTTTTATCTGCAAAATGCAATTAAGTATAAAAGTAAAAACAGTCCCTCTCTGTTTTACTGTTACAGAATGTTTGTGGATTGATATCATTGATGAATCACTGCATATGATGCATTTTATTGTATCGCGGCTCCCGGGGTAGCTAAAGCTACTCGCGCTGCCCCCAGGGGACTCAATGCCCCCGGAGCCGCAACTGGGGCGCGCTAGGGGTGATTGAGCTGAGGGATTTCATCGGGCTGATGATACTGGAAGTGATTTTGTCTCTGATTTTCACCAGATTTAAAATGTTATCAAAATTTGCCGTAAAAAAAAACAACTGTAAAACGAGAACCAGTCCCAGAAGCTCCAGCTCCAACAAAAAAAAATATTGTAATACCTATTTTAACTTTATCATGGTTTGTGTTTGCAAACAACAGGAGGACGTTAGTCATTTCTAACAGGATCTGAGGGTTAAGATGAGTTTTGGTCCCCAGCGGACTTATTTAACTTTATCTCTTATGTAGTATAATCTCAATAAAACATTATTTCAAGTGCTGCAGCGTTATATTTGTTTTATAAGGAACTTAACGTTACCTGCGGTCGAGTCGCTGTCAAGTCGCTGTCTGGAGGCTGGACTGCCGTGTAGCTGCTGCCAGTAGCTGCTTGTTAGCCTAGCCTAGCTGATTAGCCTCAGGCTAGCTCAGTTCGGCGCGGTTAATTCAAGTTGAATGGGCGGGATCTCGGCCGGCTGACCCCGGCTGACCCGTAGAGATACCGCCTCTCCTCCAAATATGGAAAATACACACCCACTAAAATCCAAGATGGCGCAGTCCTAATGCCCATAGTAGAGGCACAAAACACACTCCCCCAAACCAATGGGTGACATCAAGGGTGCTACGTCCATTCTTTTTACAGTCTATGGTCGGCTCGCACTGGCTCCAGGGGGATGGCTAATTACTGGAGCTGACTGGCTTTCTGTGGTGCGGAGCCGCGCTTCTAACTCACTAAGCCTCGCCTCCAAGGCTACAAACAAACTACACTTAGTACAGGTATCAGTTCTGTCACAGGAGGCAGAGGAGTAGCTAAACATGTGACACACCGAGCAAGACAGAGCAGGAGAGTGAGAGAGAGAAGCCATGGCTAACCGCTAACCAAGACTAGCTGTAGAGCTAACAGGGGAGCAAAAGCAACAGATGTTAAGCGGTAGGTTGCTAAAAGATCGAAAAAGCAAGGGCGCTTTAAAACAATCTACAACTAACTACAGACTAGCATGTGTTTAAGTGTACAATGGATAAGTATTCACAGGAATAAAGAATATATCAAAATTAGCTAAGTAGAGAGCAGACATGTTAACAGTAACACAGTCAGAAACAGGAAGTGACAGAATATGCTTACCGGAAACTACGTCCTATGTGGCTATAATATAGTGTGATATAGCTGCCAAAAATAGCAGAGAAGCACAGCGTAGTAGTGAGCTGAGCTTTGAATTGTATTGACTGGTAATGATACTTTCCCTTTCACTTTAACCTATACAGAGCCTAGTGGATCCTCAGTCAGCCGCTTGAATCATTCCGTACAGCCTCATACCAAGTATGATTTAAACCTTTTTGAATACACCACTAAATAATTCAGCCATGCCAAGAGTTTAGCACTGCAAATGAAATACCATGATTATTTAATGGTGTATAACTGTTGTGGAGGCCTCATGACATATTTAAAGGAAGTGAATTATTAAGTTCTCACCTCCATGGTTTGTCCAGCTTCAGGGCTGTCCTGGTGGGAACTGAAAGAACTAATTAGAAAAGAGTTGGGAATACAGAAATATTTACATTAATAATTCAAAGAGAGATTTTATTTTCAGATGAGCTACAGCACCGAACTTCTTTCCTCCAATTAAGGAACAAAAAATAGAACTTTTCTCAGGTTTATTTCATTGCCTGCTTTGCCTTGACATTTATTTCTTTATGACCAAATTTTATTCAGTTCATAATATTTTTGCATACTTTAGATAGATAGATAGATAGATAGATAGATAGATAGATAGATACCTGAACAATGAAATTAAAAAGCAGTAGCTGAAGGTGCTCTACATAATAGAAACAAAAGAAAGCATAAATAGGAATACACAAAGTAATACAGACAAAGCTACATGATAGCTTTGTTTTGCACAAGCATCCACAATATATTGCACATCCCTATGTTGCAAGTGACAAGAGGTAGTTAAAGAAGCTGTGTGGTTGTTTTGGTGTTGATGAGGGTTCTATGAAGACCACTTCCTTTGTTTTCCGTGTGTTCAGAGTCAGACAGTTCTTGTCACACTCTATCAGCTGCTGCACCTCCTCCCTATAGACACATATATTTAATTCCCATACATTTTTTCTCATAACCATTTTGTATACATGGCTATAAACACACATCTATATATTAAACATGCCTGTGTTTGTAACAAATTCAGTGTATGTGCAGATTAACTACTATTACTGAAAAATGTAGTACATCATAGATTCCCAGCCCCTGAGCACAGAGGAAAGAGTCTGACTGTATTGTGGAGCCCACCACAGTGCTGCTGACAGGGCAGGTTGTGCCAGATGACAGAATTCTGGAAAGTTTCGGTCTTTCCCCAACACTGACTATACTGATTTCTTTTTACCTATGATAAAATTATCATTGTAGAAATCCAAGTTAACATAATGTATCTTCAATGAATTGCAGAAGAAAACAATCATAGATAATATTGTCTAATACTACGCATTTATCAACAAGTATGGTTTTAGTTTTCATATAGGAGTTTTGTTTGTAAAATCACTGCAGTGAGCACATAACATGCAGTCTTTGGAGGAAAACCAGTCAGTCATTTGTCCTGCTTCCAGAGTTAGCAGCTTGGCGCTTGATGCTAGCATTAAACCTGAATCAGGCAGGCTCTGCGTGGCTGCTGTTCTGAAGAGAGAGTGCTGTGTGTCAGTATTGAGCAGGCCACATTCAGAGCAAAGGGAGACGAGCAGATGAGCTACTCACACAGCAGCTGTGAGGAGAAAGAGAGCAGTTAAGAAAAGAAAAAAACAGAGACAAGTCTAGTTTTCTTAGCTGGATCCCTGTTACTAAAGTCTCAACAAACCTAAAATTCTAAATGATTTTAGACCGGTCGCCCTCACCTCTCTTTGAGATCATTTGAGAAACTTGTCAAGTCAGAGCTTCTAAGGAGGACAGCACATACACTTGACCCTAAGCAATTTGCTTACAGGGCCCACAGAGGCGTTGAAGATGCCACACTTACCCTGTTAAACCTTTTATTTAAACATCTGGAGGGGAACAAATTGATTGTTCATCGGCTTTTAACTCCATCCAACCTCACATTTTAGCCACAAGGCTTATTGAACACTTTCAGTTGAGCCATAATCTGGTGGGTTGGATTTTGGATTTTTTAACAGATAGAACACAGAGAGTCAAAGTGAATGGCAGTTTTTCTGAGTTGCTATGTGTTCTTTCCCCTCTACTTTTTATCCTTTACACAAACATGTGCAAGAGCGTTTATGAGAAAAAGCACATTTTAAAATTTGCGAATGATACTGTTATTGTGAGTTTGGTGCACAATAATGAATCCAGCTGGGGAGTCACGTGATCAGCTGGACAAGATGGCAGCCTAGGCTTCAGCTCCCGGCCCAGCATTGACAAATTGTTGATTTTTTTGTAGCTACAGGTTTCCAAACGGGCCTTTTGTGTTGTTTAAAGATCGATAACAACTATGACAACAACGATGGCTACAAGAGCCCAAACCAGCCGTCAAGATATCGAGGCTCTTGCCGAGTCCATACTGCAGAAGCAGCGTGACTACCTGGAACCGCGCCTCTCCGACATCCAGCAGGTGGGGAAAGACACCGACGAGAAGCTAAGTGCTATACATGCTGAGCTAGCCACGCTGGCGACCGGCCTAGGTGCTATTAGATCCGACGTAGACGCACTTAAAACTACTGTACGAAGTAACTCTGCCACATTGAAAAAGCACGACCAGGCCCTTCAGGCTATGAAGCTCAAGCTAGCCAACATGGAGGACAGGAACAGAAGGTGCAATATCCGCATCACTGGCCTTGAAGAGGGAATTGAGGGCTCCAATGCCACTCAATTTCTTTCACGCTGCCTACCCAAATGGTTCCCCACTCTCGGTGACATCCAGATTGAAATCCAGAGAGCGCATCGAATCTACAACGACAACGCCCGCAACCGAGGAGCTAACCGCACCCTGATTTTCAACGTGCTCCGTTACCCGACCCGCCAGGCCATTCTCTGCGCTGCCAGGAAAGAGCCTCTCTCCATCAACGGCCGGAGGATTCGCTTCTCTCCAGACTACAGCAACTTCACTGTCAAGCGTCGCCAAGGTTTTCACCAGGCTATGGACGCAGCTCGAGCTAAAGGTCTGGAATTTTTCTTACTTTATCCGGCCACGTTGAAAGTGAAAGACGGTGCTCAACACAAGGCCTTCACCTCACCAAAAGAAGCAGAGGATTTTCTGGCATCAGTCCCGGCTCCATGCCCAGAGACTTCGGCGCGGGACGACGACGACCCCCCCCCCCCCCCCCCCCCCCGAACACAGTTTCACCTCTGCCATTACTGCTGCAGGGCTCCGTTTGACACACACTGGATCGACTCGACCCCCTGTCGAACTGTGGACTCTGTACCTGTGGACGGTTGCTTTGTTATTCTCACACTACTTCTTCACAGGACAGATGTTTATCCTGCTGTCACTGGACACTGAGGACTGTTTAATATGGGTTATTATTTTGTTTTAGTATGGCAGTAGGCCTGCTTGAGTTTATAAATAACCCACTTTTTGCACAATGCTCAGTCAACCTTTTATTTTGTGTGCACTGTGGTAGTTAATGTTATTCTTTAGGCTACAGTATATGGAAGGTTGGAAAGTTAAAATGCAAGAATTTAATACCTTAACATGTTACGTATGATTCCTCAGCTTCTCCAATTTATTTTACCTCAGCAACAATCAATGTTACTGTTATACTGCTGGGCTGGCCTTTTCCCCCTGGCTGCCCCACATCCAATATGATCACAGACCTACTTCACAGTTTACAATCTGTCATTATGTTTGTGTTTTCTTTCTCTTTTTCTCCTTTTTTACATGTTATGTATGTTGTGTCTACGTCTCGTTTGTGTTGTGTAATGGGGGACCTTACTCTGGGTGCAATTGTGCCGGGGTTATTCCAGAAGGAGGGCTATGGTAACATTTTCTCTCTGACCACACTCAGAACATTTCCTTTAGACTATGGGTGATCTTAACATTTTAGTATGGAACTGTGGAGGATTAAATGCTCCTCACAAACGTGCTAGCACTCTTGGTTTGCTGAAAAGAAAAACTATTGACATAGCATTGTTGCAGGAGACGCATTTACTGAAAGCTGATGCTGGTCGTCTTGCCAATAGATTTTTTCATACTGTAGCATTCTCCGCAGCTGATACAAAAACTAAAGGTGTGGCCGTTGTTGCTAGACGCGGTCTTCCAATGAGAATTATAACGAACTGGGCAGATAGCATGGGTAGAATTGTGATTACTAGTATAGAATTTAATTCAAGGAAAATAGCTCTTATATCAGCATATGCCCCTAATGATTTTGACAGCAACTTCAATAATTTAATAAAAATGTTAGAATTAACAGACTATTCCTTCATTATCGGTGCAGACTTCAATGCAGTTTGGGACCCAGTTCTTGATAAGTCGAGTGCAACCTCCTCAGGGGGGCAGGTCATGGCCACAAACGCTCTAAAATCTTGGGCCAGTAATTTGGGGCTTGTGGACATATGGCGTTTAATCAATCCCTCCTTCAAAGACTATACCTTTTTTTCTGGCCGACACAAATCTTTTTCTAGAATAGACTTCCTTTTTGCTTCCCCGCAGCTCTTTCACTGTATTAATACTGCTGTTTTACTCCCGATAGCCCTGTCAGACCACAAAGGAGTCTTCTGCTCTGCAACTTTGGGCCGCCTATCTAAACGTGCAGTCAGATGGCGTTTTAATACCTCATTATTAAAAAATGAAGCATATATTAATCAGTTTATTACAGGATTCAGAGAATTTGTTGATTTTAATGTTGGCTCTGTAGAGGACCCCAGAACCCTTTGGGATGCTATAAAAGGCTTCATTAGGAATAACACGATATTATTTAGCTCTAATGCACGCAAATCCAGATCTCTTCAATTGCAGAATCTTGAGGCAGAATTTTCTAGGTTGGATTCTTCTTTGCAATCTAATTTCACAGAGCAAGTTGCTCTACAGCGTACACTAGTGAAGAAGGAAATCAACAACATTTTGAAGCAACAATCAGAATTTCAAATTCACAGGACCAGACAAAAATATTACTTTCATGGTGCCAGACCTAGCCATCTCCTGGCCATGAGAATTAGGACCAGTGACCACTTTTGGAAAGTTAAAATGCAAGAATTTAATACCTTAACATGTTACGTATGATTCCTCAGCTTCTCCAATTTATTTTACCTCAGCAACAATCAATGTTACTGTTATACTGCTGGGCTGGCCTTTTCCCCCTGGCTGCCCCACATCCAATATGATCACAGACCTACTTCACAGTTTACAATCTGTCATTATGTTTGTGTTTTCTTTCTCTTTTTCTCCTTTTTTACATGTTATGTATGTTGTGTCTACGTCTCGTTTGTGTTGTGTAATGGGGGACCTTACTCTGGGTGCAATTGTGCCGGGGTTATTCCAGAAGGAGGGCTATGGTAACATTTTCTCTCTGACCACACTCAGAACATTTCCTTTAGACTATGGGTGATCTTAACATTTTAGTATGGAACTGTGGGGGATTAAATGCTCCTCACAAACGTGCTAGCACTCTTGGTTTGCTGAAAAGAAAAACTATTGACATAGCATTGTTGCAGGAGACGCATTTACTGAAAGCTGATGCTGGTCGTCTTGCCAATAGATTTTTTCATACTGTAGCATTCTCCGCAGCTGATACAAAAACTAAAGGTGTGGCCGTTGTTGCTAGACGCGGTCTTCCAATGAGAATTATAACGAACTGGGCAGATAGCATGGGTAGAATTGTGATTACTAGTATAGAATTTAATTCAAGGAAAATAGCTCTTATATCAGCATATGCCCCTAATGATTTTGACAGCAACTTCAATAACTTAATAAAAATGTTAGAATTAACAGACTATTCCTTCATTATCGGTGTATCAGTGACCACTTTGCAGACATCCTAGCTATTAAGTCGGCAGATGGCAATATTAGCACTGACCCTAAACAGATAAATGGCATATTTCAAACATTTTACTCCGAATTATACAAATCAGAGGTGTCTTTAGACAAAAGTCGATGTGATCATTTTTTAAGTCAATTACATTTGCCCCAGCTATCAAGTACAGATTCTACTGACTTAGATAAGCCAATCTTATTAGAGGAGGTATGGGATGCAGCTAAGGCTATGCAGAGAGGCAAATCACCAGGCATAGATGGGATCCCTCCTGAATTCTACGTTGTTTTCTGGGAGCAGCTGGGCCCATTTCTTTTGGATATGATTGTTTTTTCAATTGAAAAGGGCAAATTCTCAAGGGATGTTAACACAGCCCTCATCTCTTTGCTGCTGAAAAAAGATAAGGAGCCTACTGACTGCTCTAGCTACCGCCCTCTCAGCCTTCTAAATTCTGACTTAAAGATTTTTGCAAAGCTCCTTGCCCGCCGTCTTGAGCACCACATGCCATCATTAGTCAATCCTGATCAGACAGGCTTCATAAAGTCGCGGCTTGCAGCAGATAATGTTAGACGTCTACTTCACATTATTGACGCAGCAACGGATAACAAAACACCTATGTCTATACTTTCGCTTGATGCTATGAAAGCCTTTGACCGATTAGAATGGTCATATTTGTGGTCTGTTTTAGAGGCAATGGGCTTTGGTAACACCTTTATCGGTATGATTAAGACGCTGTACTCAAACCCCGCACTTTTCGTGCTCTCATTGGAGCCACTAGCTCAAGCAATTCGCCAGTCTGATTTGGTCTCCCCTATCTCTAGATAGATGGCGGCCTGGCCGTTCCTAATTTTGAACTTTATTCCTGGTCGTTTGTGCTCAGGCCCCTGCTCTCTTGGTTTGATTCTCATTGCTCTGTCTCTTGGCGCATGCTAGAGAGCAATATAGTTCAGCCATGGACACTTCAAGATGTTCTCTTGAACTGCGCCTTGGCCCCATTATTTCTCATCTTGTGCTGGTATGGAGATTAGTTGAAAGACACTGTCATCTTTCCTGCAAGTGGCACACCTTTTTCACTGCAATATTCAACAATAAGGCACTTCTGATTGGTGGAAGACCTGTCTCTGCTCCCCAGTGGGAGCAGAGGGGTGTTCACTATTTAAGAGACATTTACAATGATTTTGGATTACGTTCTTTTGCTGATATTAAGGATGCATTCGATCTGCCAGGTTCCACTTTTTTCTTTTATTTACAGTTAAGGTCAGCGCTTAAAGCACATGGCGTACCCTGGCAATGTTCTTTACCTACCCACCCACTCCGAGATTTATTTATTAAACAGAACAGAGCTAAGGGTATGGTATCCAGACTGTACCATTTTTTGCAGGTAACAGACCTTGTCTCGCTCCCTGTGGAGAGGGTCTGGAGGAGAGATTGCCCAGACCTAGCTCCCAATTGTGATTGGGATGCAGTGTGGTCCAGCATTCATGAAGCATCTCGTAATCCAGACCATCAGCAAATTCACTTTAATTTCTTACACAGAACATATCTCACCCCTGTTAAACTCCATCACATGAAAATTATTAATGACCCGTGTTGTAATCTTTGCTCATTGAAAGTTCCGGGCACATTTATTCACATGTTCTGGGACTGTCCACCTGTCGAACATTTCTGGGGCAATGTTGCATCCAAACTGTCTGATCTGATGGATGAACTAGTGCCTGTGACTACATGTGTGCTGATTCTTAATGATCTGTCGATCCTCAATATTCCCAAACTCAAAAAGCGAGTCATCTTTGCTGGATTGACGGCTGCCAAGAAAATGATTGCGACTCGGTGGAAGCCACCTCATGCTTTAACTACTCGATCTTGGATTCTCTCCTTTTTGGACGTCATATACATGGAGCTTTCAACAGCTCGGATTAATGGTGCTAATGAAAGGACCTTTAACACTTGGCGTAGCGCTGCTGACTCTTTGAAAAACATGCTGTAAGTTGATTTTGCCACTGGCTCTCCCACCCTAGTGCCTTTGTATGTCAAGTCCCTTTTGTCTTGTCAATGTGTCTGTGTGTGTGTGTGTGTGTGTATGTGTATTTTTATTTTTATTTATTATTATTATTATTATTTATTTATATATTTTTTAGGTTATGTTTGTAATTTTATTTATTTTTTACGTCTTTATTTTTTATTGTTATTTTAGTTACGCATTTTCAAGATTACTATTTTATTTTATTTTATCATTATTATTATTGTTGTTGTTATTAATACTTTCACCATGTTCCTTCCCATGACATGTTCTTATGTCCTGGGCTAATTGTCTTTCATTGAGAATTTTGTTGGACTTCATGAAAATGAAAATAAAAATTTGATCACAAAAAAAAAAAAAAATGAATCCAGCCATGGTCCATGTTGTGGTCCATGCTGTGGTGTGCTTAACACATCCAAAACGAAGGACATGATTATTGATTTTAGAGCACAGGCCCAAACCATGATCCCACAGTCATTAAGGGCCAATCTGTGGAATGTGTGGATAGTTATAAATATCTCGGGACTGTCACTGATGCCAAACTGTCTTTTAACAAGAACTGTGAAGCAGTGTGTGAGAAGGGACATCATTGTCCTGTTTTAATATTGACAAAACTATGCTGACCTTATTTTATCAAGCTTTTATCGAGTCATTATTATCTTTTGCCCTGGTGTCCTGGCTTGGTAATCTGTCACTACAGGACAAAAACTCCCTGAACAAAATCATCAAGTGGTTAATTGGTTGGCTAATTGGGGAGCCTCAACTCACTATGTCAGGCCTTTATGGCACTCAGCTGCAGTGCAAAGCCAGTTCCATACTTAAGGACTGCTCACATCCTTTGCATGGTGAGTTCCACCTCCTTTGTTCTATGGTTTTGTGGGACAAAACAGTACAGAAATAGCTTTGTACCTATAGCAATAATAATGCTGAATAGTCAGGCCAGAAGGTGAACAATCTTGTTCATATTAACTTTACTTGGATCCATGGAGATGTTGAAGCACTTTTCTATGAATATGTATTTTGGGATGATTGTATTGTTTTTCTATTGTGTGATTTGTCTGTTTGCGTGGCTGTGATTTTATATTGGGATATCAGAGTTCCTGTCTGCACAACAAATTTACCTTCTGGTACTAATAAAGAAACCTTGAACCTTGACAGCCACCCACATGTTCCATGCTTCCTATGCTCATGATTGAAGAACCTGCCATAAATTACTTATGCAACGTTAAGTTTGCTCTCTTCTTCTCTCTTTGGTTTTCAGTGCAAGTAAGTTTTTCCACTCAAAATCATTTTTGGGGGAATGCGAAAGCATCTTGGGGGACTATAAATATTCACTTATTAATCACCCATCTATTTTTTTCCCCTTAGGGGCTCATCACACATCAGTGTAGCGAGTGAATGAAGAAATAAGTACAATCCGATGAGCTCCATTGTATTTTTCAGTGTTGATGGGAGAACGATAGAGCATTTGTGTCATCATCCAAAAAACATTTTATCACCACCAATCCTCCAGTGAGGTTGATTTGTGTGATATTATTATTTGTCACAGGAGTGGCTTACTGCAGAGAACAGTTGCCCCCTCCTGCAGAGAGTTCTCCTTTAATGTGCTGGCTGTAACCTGGGGGCTGTCACAACTAATCTTCTATCATCACTTCTCATCACCTCCCCAGTCAAAGAAAATGATATCCAGGTAAAGATTACTCTTTGCTGCTTTGATTTTTTTTTCTCTTCTCTCTCCTAACCTGTGAAACAATTTTCTCTGACAGGGCAACAGCGCGAGCAAGGTGCTATTTTGATATTAGCATATATATCACCAGTTATGCAGAACAGGCCGTTCAGTTTGAGACGAGAGTCTGTCTGGGTGTCAGAGTCAGCTCTGTATTTAGCTTCCATCATACGATAGCAGAACTGATCTACACTGAAAACACCAACAGGTCTCATTCTGCTCTGTTTCTGAGCCAAACATTTCTATATTAACGTCGTTTGGTGTTTTATTGAGTCCTTAAAAATCTATAAAGAACTGTCATTAAAATGAGACATACATCTTTCAACAGATTTTCTAGAATAATGAGTATTCATTCTTGATTCCAGTACATTAATATGATTTTAATCTGTTACAACCCCAAAATTGTATTCCCTTTAAAGTCTTTCTTTAACTTTATCTTGATGCAACTGGAGCAGATTTTGCCCCACACTGTATGACATTACCATCCTGTTCATCATGTTCATCTCATTCTTCATTCATTCACCTCTCCAACTGGACTAGCTCAAGCAGCAACTGCCATTGCTTAGGGCTGAAGCCAATGTGGAAGTAGCATAAAGTACCATTGACTGCTACTAGATCAAACCAGTCTCTCATCAAAATGTCTAGTAGCTACTTTTGTCCAACATTTTAGTTTCTCAATAATGGCTCTGAAATTGTTAGATGTCCACATTATTTTGGTCTATTCTTTTCTACTGGCCTTTGTTCAGGGTATATTTTGTTTAGTTTGTCAGTTATTATCATAAACATATTTTCAGGCTTTCTATCAGTGCTATGTTGGTTGCTATGGAGCTGCATGTTATTTTATGTAACTGTTTGAGGATGTTCTTTCAATGAGCAGGCACTGTATTACAGTTTTCTTTTAATATATTTAATATTTCTCAATACAAAAAACCGAAAACTGTCCTTGATAACTCAACTGTATGAATAGATTATGGCAATCGTTTTATTTCTCGTTTGTTTCTGAGAAATGGAAGTCTTTTTTCCTGAGTTTTTGATACGTGAGAGCATTAGTGTGCAGACTTTGCACGTTCACATACTGTTTTGGGTTGTCTGCAGTCAGTGGGTGTCATTTAATTTCAAATTGCAACCAGTCGGCTACAACTCGAATACAAACACCACTATCTCGGTTAAGAAAAGGTGTTTTATAGCCTGTGATTGTAAAATGTGAAGTTAATTTAATTTTCCAGTACATGTGGGTTAGGATATAAATATGAAATAATCTTTCTTTAAACATAGTCTTCCTCAATTAATATTATTGAATAAAGCATTCTGTGTGGGTGTGTGTGTGTGTGTGTGTGTGTGTGTGTGTGTGTGTGTGTGTGCACAACAAATCTTACCATGGGCATATAAATGGGATGAAGACAGGGTGATCAAACTGGACTTTACATTTCACATCCCTCATTCAATCCTTGCACTTGTCATTTTCATATATTTCATCAAACTGGACTTTACATTATGCATTACATCCAACCCTTACTGTTGCATGATTTAATTATTTGTGCATGTCACATTTTTCTGGTCCGCTTCATTTTTTTGTCCATAGCACAGTCCTTACTTCCTTTTTAGCAGTCTAAATTTCATTTCAATTTTTATATCCCATTTCAAACAATTTCATCACTATTACACTATTAACTAAATTACTATTCCATCTGTAAATGAATTTTAATTTATGTTACTTTGTTTGTTTTATTGTTATTTATATTTGTTTTATTTAAATTAACTCATAAATCTCCAGTAGGGCTATTAAGCTTAATTAGAGCCAATCAGTGTGCAGTACTGATCATTTTGAAATCTGAACAAACAGGTGCTGGGTTATTAAAATAACCAGACTGAATGGGCCTCAATCCACTGTGATCTCATGCTGCACAGTGTGTAGGGCTTTGCAAGGTTGTTAACTGTGATCATGTGTTAGAGGTGTGTTGGTAGCTGGATGCTTTTCCTCTTATCCTACAGCAATAAAGGCTTCCCTTGAGTTCAGATGGAGCTATTGACTGTCCCAGGGGGTTAAGCAACAGAACAGTAGGGGCCAGTCTGTCTAGCAGTCCTGCACTACTGGCAAAGAGAACACAGGTTTGTAAATTCACAGTCCCATTTAACAGCTGTACAACTGACTGAGTTGAAAAGACGAGTCGTGGAACAGGCAAACAATGTCCTCTTAAAGGTAATGACCACTGAGGTAGACGTGCTGGATGAAGCCAGGTTTATAGTACTGCGTCAACTCAACGGCGTATCTTCACAGAGCCGTCTGCAATCGCTGTGTACCCCTGCAGAGCCCTGATGTGCACCTCCAAAAACTGTAACTATGTGTTGAGACGACACAGACTGCCAAGGCTGTGATTGGTTCATACTACATCATTTCTGGCATTTTGGCTTCTTCACACTCTTCACAATAGACCCTTCAGGACCTTCAGGAACCTCACACCCCCTAGCATTTGATGGTGAATTGCACAGCATCATTCAACCCAGAACTGCTTTTGATAACTTTTCTAGCGAGAAACGACACGTTGAGGCCCTGGCATACCACTGGCATACCTCCGGTGTCAAGTTGACACAGTACTATAAACCTGGCTTAAGGTGCGGTCACATCATTTATCACTAATAAATATAAGGCCTGGTTCACACCGGACACTGAAGCGCTGCGATTAGCTGCAAAGCGCCGAGGAGCGGAGCTACTTTCCTTTCAGTGCCCATGTTAATCAATGGTGTCGTTCACATAGAAAGCACTGCGGCGCTCTGTCCCGCTGCCGGCTCGCACCATGCAGCGATCATTTCGGTGTCTATTTGTCTATTTTCTCTGCGTGCCGCGGCCAAATCTGTCAAGCCACGCAGGAAGTCAATCAAAGCAACAACAAATGAATATGGAGCTATTACTGTTGCAATATTATTTGCAAATGCGTATCTCAATCTGTGTGTGTGTAATATGATCTGTGTGTGTAATATGATCTGTGTGTGTGTAAAAAAAATCTGTGTCTGTATTCAGATTTGCAAGTGAAGACAAATCTGCAAGTGCATGCAAAGATCTGTGAATGTGAACACAGTTCTGTAAGTGTACATAGATCTGTAAATGTGTAAACCGATCGGTAAATGCGTACATAGATCTGTAAATGTCTGTCATCACTTACAACTCAGGCAGGAGCTCTCGATTGGCTGTGTTTTTACACGTGAATTTTGCAACACTTCTGCTGCGGTAGATCTGTGATCTGCAAATGTGTAGAAATGAGATTTGTCTGTGACCTCAGTGTTCCTTTGCCCTGAGCTCAGGCTCACAGGCTCACGCTGCCTGGCTGCAGTAGCAGTACCGCCTACACACCACCAGTCGGCGCGTAGCACCCAGTGATGATAAGCGTGTCATTTGGGGTCATTTCATTGCGCTCACGGTTGGCGTTGTGTCGAGTGTATGGTCGGGAGGCAATACACATGGATTCAAGAGTGTTCGCTGTAAGTACAAGTTCATGTTTCAACAGTAAGGCAGTACTGCTACTGCAGCCAGGCAGCGTGAGCCTGTGAGCCTGAGCTCAGGGCAAAGGAACACTGAGGTCACAGACAAATCTCATTTCTACACATTTGCAGATCACAGATCTGCCGTGGCAGAAGTGTTGCAAAATTCACGTGTAAAAACACAGCCAATCGAGAGCTCCTGCCTGAGTTGTAAGTGATGACAGACATTTACAGATCTATGTACGCATTTACAGATCGGTTTACACATTTACAGATCTATGTACACTTACAGAACTGTGTTCACATTCACAGATCTTTGCATGCACTTGCAGATTTGTCTTCACTTGCAAATCTGAATACAGACACAGATTTTTTTTACACACACACAGATCATATTACACACACACAGATCTGAATACGCACACACAGATCATATTACACACACACAGATCATATTACACACACACAGATTGAGATATGCATTTGCAAATAATATTGCAACAGTAATAGCTCCATAAATGAATCCGGTTTTCTAAATATGAGGCGGAGTCATGGGCGGAAGTATGGGCAGAGCGGGGGGGTAGCAATTGCTTGCGAGGGCTGGATTTCAAGGACATTGGCCAATCAACCTGTCAATCACGACGCAGCCACGCCCCAATACATACCCTGCTTTATCGTCAAATATAAAATCAGGGAGGCCAAAATGTCACAAATGAACATCATACTGCATTGAAGAAGGGTTCTGTGGTTTAACAATTATCTGAGTACTTAATATGTTGGAATTACACATTACACTTACCTCTTTGGAAACAATTCTGTGTTTCTTTGTTTTCGGAAACAGGATGTGGGTCCTTCGCTGATTATGGTCCCCCTGGAAACATTTCCGTTTTCACCTAGTTTGCTGTTCGTTTTCATCTAGTTTGCAGTTTGTTTCCCTATTTGCTCGTGTTGTGAATATTTGTAACATCGATGAAGGTGTTTTCTGAGTTTGCAGGTGAGTGTGCAGGTGTTTTGGTATTTGCATGTGTTATGACGCTTCTTGGCCACCGTATCTACAGCAGCAGGGGTGGATTTATGCTAATCACGCAGCGGTGATTTTCAGACCCGTCCACTAAATCCTGAACACAGAAATGTTGAAACACAGTTTGTGAAGCCTAGCTCCACAATTCAAATCTAAATGGTTGAAATGCTTTTTACACCTTTTTTAGAAATACATTTATGACCTATTTAATGTGTTTAGAAGAAAATGTCTGAATTCACTTCACACAGTCTTTAATTTTCAGACACTTAGAACAACAATCTGAGTCTGTCAGTGGCAAAGCAAGCACGTTTTATGTACATACATTCAAGGCTGCAAGTGCCCCCAAGGAATACATAGCAGCCTGTGTTGCCAGCTGAAGTGCTCTTGTTGAATACTGGAACAATTTTAAAAATGTTGCCCTCATTAATCACATAGACCCAACATGATGGGAAAGTAGGGTTCAGGTTTCCCTTTAACAGACTTGATCTGACATCATAATCGTGTTGTAATAGTCCTATCATAGATTTTTAAGGGGTTAATATATCTTATCTTGTTTCGGTCTCTCTTCTGACTGTCCAGGTTCAAAATGACTGAACCATACCTGGAGTGAGCTAAAGAACAGGACTATCAGAAGGATCAGGAGGACTCCCTGCAGGTTTCAGACTTTTCTGTCATGGCACCATGTGTGTTATTTGTTATTGAGAGCAGTAAATGCAAGCAGAAAGATTCATTTGTACTCATGGTAGCTGCCATACCTTATACATTTTGCATTCATGTTTGGGGTATTTGTGTTTGTGTGTATGCAAATAGGAAGGAAGAGAGTCGGTCAACCATGCAGAAACTTCAAGAGGAAGGTTGACTATAAAATTCACTTACACATTTCATTCACAGGTCTGAAATATGACCACAAAAATACATTTTCCTCTATTCAATTCCATGTAATTATTCACTGCTTTTTAAAAAAAAAAAAAAAAAAATCTCCCTTCTCTCTGCAGGTATGATCATCGTAAAAACTGATGCATGAGAACCAGCACTTGTCACGGCTGAGGAGTTTCAGAGAGGTTGATAAATTCTCCACTGACTGTCAGCTGTTGTTCAGACAAATAAAAAAAAAGCCAAGGAGGTGGAGTTGTATTTAATAGCCTAATAATTAACCTAACCTCAATTATAACTCGTTTGAAAGCTTTGTCTTTCTCACCCTTTCTCACCCTACCCTAAAAAGGTTATCTGTGTTTTTATTTTTCATTCTGGCATCTTGTGCCATGACTTTTTTGTTTTTGAACTTATGAACTCAAACTAAACCAATAAACTATAACTAGACTTAACAGCACAAGTGACAGACAGACAGACAGACAGACAGATAGACAGATAGATAGATAGATAGATAGATAGATTTTATTAATCACAAAGGAAATTAAGGCATTCAGTAGCCCATATTAAAAAAAGAAAAAGAAGAAAAATCAGTCATCCCTCTCCTACAGTGTGGAGTTATAAAGCTGGATGGCCCTGGGGACAAAGGATTTCCTCAACGTGTCTGTTAAGTATGACAGCTACAGAAGTCTGCAGCTAAAAATACTCCTTTGCCCAGTTAAAGTGCTGAGCAGGGGGTGGCGGTCACAGTCCATTATTGACAGCAGCTTGCTCAGGGTCCTCTTTCCTGCCATGATGTCAGGGGCTGACATGCCTTCCTCACCAGCCTGTCCAGTCGCACAGCGTCCCTCTTCCTAGTGCTGCCTCCCCAGCACACCATAAAAGAGGACACTGGCCATGACAGACTGGTAAAACATCAGGAGGAGTTTGCTCCAGATGTTAAAGGACCCCAGTCTCCTGAGGACAGCTGGCTCTGCCCCTTCCTGTAGACTACATCTGTGTTTTCTGACCAGTCCAGTTTATTGTCCAGATGCAGCCCCAGGTATTCCTGACTGGTAGCAGAGGGGGACTAACCCTAAGTCTACAACCATCTCCTTGTGGCATTCAGCTGCAGGTGGTTTGTTATGGACCATTTTCCCAAAGTCCTCCACCAGGCTCCCTACTAACCCTACTCTCCCTCCTGTCCGTGCCTCATACACCCCACTATTGGAGTATCATCATAAAACTTGTGCATGTGGCATGACTCAGAGTTGTACTTGAAGTCAGCAGTGTAGAGGGTGAACAGTAGAAGGGAGAGCACAGTTCCCTGTGGCACACCTGTGCTGCTCATCACAATCTCAGATGTGCAGACCTTACTTTGACAAACTGAGGTCTTCCTATCAGATAGTTATCCAGGACACTAAGTGTGGAGCCACTCTCATCTGCAACAGTTTGTCTCTCAATAGAAGGGGTTGGCTAGTGTTGAAGGCTGTGTAGCAAATAGAGGATGGCATCCTCCACGCCCACATTCTCCTGGTAGGAAAACTGCAGTGAGTCAAGTGCATGGCAGACCTGGGGCCTTAAAGTGATGGTTTGGCGTAATTTTGACCTAGCGTCATATGCACCATTACATCTATGTAAACATCACCTCAGCCCTTTTTTTTCATTTGGTCACAAATTAGTGGAGTTTGGTCGAATGGTTTAGTACAGGCGTAAATGGAACCAACAGTGTATCTGGTAAATGACCCCACTAGATGCCTGGATTGTTATCAAACTTCTACAGTAGTACAAATGGGGTCTTCATAAATCCAGGCATTTGAAAGTTTATTAAACACTTACCTGATGGCTTTTATTCTGATGGTTTTGCTGCTACTGCTAAAGCTGTAAACATCATTGAAATCTCGCACGATTAATTAAGTACAGTGTGGTCGCACGATATATATACACACAACTGTATGCATGTTGTCCTATTCTTCTACTGACGTTGATGTCTTCTGCTGTACTCTGCTTCTTGCTCCTTCTTCACTACTACTACTGGTCTCTTCCGGCAATAGATGTGCTCTGCGGGATCTCACGCAATCATGCAAGATATTTACAGTAAGGATCAACCAATAATCGGCATGGCCGATAATATCGGCCGATATTCGGCATCTTTATGAGAATCTGCATCGGCCGTTTTTTTTCCACCGATAACCGATAAAATAAGTTCATTTTAAAATGCGCTCCTTTGGCTCTTATGCAGCCGTCTCTCTCTGCCTGAAGTCACCACTCTTGGCTGTGTAACAATGTCCCGCCTACAGCGCCCACTGATTGGCTGCACGGTACAAGTGACAGCCAATCAACACTGCAGCTTCTAGATGCAGCGCCACAGAGAAGAGAGGAGAGGACTGCTCTGTGAAATAGTGATAGGAACGGCAGTTCTTTTTACTGTACTGAATCTCTAGAATCCGTTCATTAAAATGATTCGTTCACCGAATCGTTCAGTGCTCTCCAACTCCCTGAACTGATAAACAGCCAAATGATCTGTCATTCAGTTCATGATTCAGCCCTGAGGTTCACGTTCACTTACTGAGGGACGGTGCGTTCAAGGACTATATTATACAATCATTCGCGGGAGACGCAGCGCTGCTTATACATGCACTAAAAATATTACACAGTGAAAGTGTCCTCTGTGCACAGTAAAATAACATAACATGATGCTACACGGATGTTAGCAACACAGCGCTAATGTTAGCAGTACATGTAAATGGACTGAACGTGAATCAACTCCTCTGCCCTGAGTCAGTGAGTGACTGACACAGCGTCACTTTCAGCACAGTACGTGAACGAGAATCACGTCCTCAGCAGGTCGTTCAATGCGTATATATGT
The DNA here is from genome assembly GCF_027409825.1 of Scomber japonicus. NCBI lineage: Eukaryota > Metazoa > Chordata > Actinopteri > Scombriformes > Scombridae > Scomber > Scomber japonicus. The sequence continues at coordinate 1,913,083 of NC_070580.1, read as the reverse complement.
CTACGGTTCAATGAACGAACTGAGTGATGCGAGTCACGTTTGCTCAGGCGTCAACAACAGTCCCTCCCCGCCCGCATGCTGGCTGCGTCGTTCGCCAAAGATTCATGAGTGATTCGCAGCAGTTCCACTCCCGACTGGCATGCTCGTGGCTGAGCTCAACTGAACTGAGAAAGGAATGAATCAGTTCATGAAGTGATTCCGTTCAGTTCGTTCACTCAAAAGATTCGTTCGTTCGACCAACACGTTTGCGACCGACACAACACTACCGTGTGGTATTTGAAGGCAAGGCTACAGAAAATGTCGAAGTTGCAATAAAAGTACTCTATGGTGACGTTATAAAGACACCACAACCTTATTATGATCAGTTTCAATGAAAACATTAGGACCTACCTGCCTGCCTATATTCACATCAAGTATGACACGATTTTGCAAATAGCTTAAATGATTACGCTTCTAAAAATAAATAAATAGCACCACGGCAAAAGAAAAAAGAAAAAAAAAAAAAGAAAAAAAAGAATTATCAAGTGAACATGACCTGGAGCTCCTTTATTTAATAAAAAGAAGACATAGCAACATATGGGTACAGCAAGTAAAGAGCTGAACCTGTTGAACTTTAAGAGATCTCTGCACTTTTTGTTTTTATATAATAAAACAATTGCTTGAACCATTTCAACCAAGATCAGAGTTTGTGTTATTCTACAAAAGTTTAAGGTCACAGATTTTCACAGTGTAACATAAACAAACAGTATACTGTATTCAGTCTAATCCCAAGTGTGTTATTCTAAATTTTGACACCAAAATTTTAATTTTTACTGCAAATTAATATCGGTTCTAAATATTGGTTATCGGTTTCCTTGATTACTAATAATCGGTATCGGCCCTTAAAAAACCATATCGGTTGATCCCTAGTTTACAGCTAAGATAACTATACAGCATGCAATTATACACTTTCAACAGTGTCAATAGCAATTAGCACTCCATATAACAATGACAGCAAGCCTGCCAAAACTCACACATAACTAACAAACTAAACAACATATACACTCACTGAATGAAGATTATGAAAATAAAATGCACATTTTGTGGAAGTTGATGGTCAATGTCATCCTGAGTTTCAATAATATGGTCATCAAATTTGAACGCATCCGCTGAACCTACATTGGACTGCAAAATGTGGTTGAAACGCTGCACTCGTAGCTGTACGGAATGTGAAAAATAATGATCCAGGAAAGCACAATAAAATGTATCTATCTACTGTATCTATAAGCTGCTAATGAACTGTTTATGGTTTGTTGAATGCAGCACTCTGATGAGCAAATCTCCCTGATAGTACCTCCAGATGGAGTATTGTTCTTCAAGATGGTAACTTCCAGAAAAGGATGCTGGTACATCATCAGACACAGATGGCTCACGACCAGCCAATGCCGGCCTACTGTAGGCACTTATTGAGAAAACGCAGTTGGAAGTAACAAGGCAGAAACCAAATCAACATTTGAAAATGAATAATAAGATCATTTGTCTGCACAATTTTTTCTGGTGACATCAGGTGTAGCTATGACTGACCTGCTCCTAATGACAAGGTTACATGAATCTGATGATCTGTCTTTGATCATTTTAACATGTATAAAACAAAAAAACTCTAAACTACAGCATTACATGTTACATTTCTACAAACTGGTTGCTAATTTCTTCTAGAGGTGATTTTTTTTTTTTGGTGATCAATTTTTTATTGGGATTTAAAGGACAACAATCATCATAATTCAGCAGCACATAAATAAATAAATTACCATATATAAACATATGCATACCCATGTACGCACACACACATGGGCTCAGCTCACACCAGAATGCCTTTAAGAGCTTCCACTGTTCGAGCCCAGTTTTTTTCTTTTGCACCATGGACACGTGCTGTGGACAATTCCAGAAGCGCAACATCTATGAAGTTGAGCAGCCACTGTCGCCGAGTTAGTATATGGGGCGGTTTCCACCATGTTACGATCATCGTTTTAGCTGCCGTTAGGCCAGCCAGAAACACGTGCTTTGAGGATTTCATAAGTTTTAGTTGAGAGAGATCATTTAAAATAAAAACAGATGGGGACAGGGGGATAGGAATGGACATTAGCAATGACTTTTTTCCAAAAATTTGCCACCCCTGGGTATTCCCAAATCCTGTGGAATAAGGTGCCTACTGTGCCTGTAGTACATAGTGTACAGTTCGGGTTCTCTTTCATTTTCACACTGTAAAGTTTACGAGGAGTTACGAGGAACATGAATCTGTTGATGGTCAGGGTTTCTGGATGACTGTTTAACTGTATCCCAGACCCCATCCCGATTGAAGTTGGGGTCAAGGTCAGGAATATCTGTCCGCCAAAATGCATTAGTTGACAGAGTAACATAAGATTTTTCTAGGAAATAGCAATACAATTTAGATACAATTTTCCTGGATTCCCAGGCCTGACGCAAAAGTTTGATCAAAGAGTGTTCCTCCAGTGAACCTTGCCAAGGTACCCCGTATGTTTTCATGGCTGTTCTTAGCTGCAAGTAGAAATAAAAAGTGGAATGTTGCAAGTTGAACCGGAATGTGAGCTCTCCAAAAATGTCACCAAGGGAGTGAATCCTTGTCATACCACTGGCGACATTGACCAAACTTAATTGGGGATTTACCAATCAACAAACGATAATTATAAAAAATAGGTGAATAAGGGTTCCAATTAGATGAAATACCACTCATTCTTTCTGCTGCCCGCCAGACTGCTAATACGTGAGTCACAATGGGACCATAGCGGACTTGAGATTTCTTTAGGGGAATATTGGAAAATAAGATTTCATTTAGTTTCAATGGACGAACCATATTCTCTTCCAGTGTATGCCAGCTGATCAGAGGGCGCAGAGTGAAGGCCCAATGATATAATTTAGGGTTAGGTAGTGAGAGGTCCCCGTCAGCTCTATCTCTCTGTGTTGTGGATAATCTGAGACGAGGATGCTTTCTATTAAAGACAAAGTTAGAAATTATCTGCTGGGCCTTGTCTCAAAAACGTGGGGGTGGTGGCAAAGGCAGCATCGCGCTCACAAAGTTAATCCGGGGAAGCACATTCATTTTAATAATAGATACGCGAGATCGAAGAGAATTTGGCAGCGCGGACCATTTATCAAGGTCACGGGTTATGTTGGACAAAGTTTCTTCATAATTGGACTTGACAATGGTCTGTACTGATCAACTAATCTTAATGCCCAAATACTTAAAGTGGTTGACTACTGGTATATTTGCAGGTAAAGCTATGTTTCTCATTTGGTCATTCAGAGGTAGGAAAGCTGACTTTGTCCAATTTATTCTGTACCCAGAAATATCACTAAAATGTTGGAAAATAGATATAACATCAGGAAGAGACTGCTGAGCGTTCCCTTAATATAAGAGGATATCATTAGCATACAAAGATATGAAATGTGTGGTCCCAAACACAGTGATAAGAGTGATAACTTTAGACATTCGGATTGACTGAGCGATAGGCTCCAGCGAGAGTGCAAACAGGAGAGGACTCAAAGGGCATCCCTGTCTGGAGTCCCTCGCTATGTTAAATAGGGAGGAACAAGTCCTGCCCGTAAGTACCATATCTGTTGGATTGTTATATAAAACTTTAATCATATGTAAGAAATGAGGACCCACCTCAAAGACCTCCAGTACTGACCAGAGATACTGCTACTCCAAATGGCCAAAGGCTTTCATAGCGTCTAATGAGAAGACAGCTGATGGTAGTTGTAATGAGGAGGCCCCATGTATTATATGTATTAATCTCCTCAAATTATCTGAAGGCTGCCTGGATCTGATGAATCCTGTTTGGTCACAATTAATGAGTTCCGTCATAAGGGGTTGGAGCCTACATGCAAGAAGCTTAGTATAAATTTTTATATCAGCATTTAAAAGGGATAAAGGTCTATAATTGGCACATTCTGAAGGGTCTTTATCTTTTTTTGACAACAGCGAAATGATAGCTACATTCACATCTCTGGAGAAAGCACCTCTCTCCAAGGAGGCCTGAATCATATCAAGAAATAAGGGCCCCAGACTATACCAGAAAGTTGTCTAAAATTCTGGGGGGATCCCGTCCAGTCCCGGTGATTTACCCTTGTGCATATCGTCAGCTGCAGCCTTAAGCTTGTTTAGAGTGATAGGGGCATTTAAACTTTGGGAGCCATAGTCATTTTAGGTAGTCGAATGGAACTCAAGAATTTGTTGCATGAATCTTTGTCGTGAGAAACCTCTGAGCTGTACAAGTCAGCATAGAAACTACGAAAAGAAGCATTGATTTCAGAGGGTTCTGTTAGCATATGCCCGTCTTCTGATCTAATGGAGGCGATGTCAGCGAAATGTTCATTAGCCTTCAGCCTCAGCAAGAGTAAATGGCTGGGTCTCGCTCCATTAAAATATGTTTGGTGTGTTCTATGGATCAAGAATTCAGCCCGCCGTTTGAGAATAGCATTGATGTCTTTTTTCACCAGGTCGTACTGTAATGCAACCCTGATCATCAAAATTTTGTTGAATGAGTTATCCAATGATGAAAGTATGCGCTCCAGCTGAGTCAGCCTAGAAGAGCGGGCCTTTCTTACATTAGATGCATACAGTGTAGCATTATTTTTAATAAAGCCTTTAACAGCGTCCCAGAGTATTCTGGGGTCACTGACTGACCCCTTGTTTATATTGATGAATTCACTCAGTTGAGCCATAAACTGAGTTCTAAATGACTCGTCATGAAGTAAGGTAGTATTAAAACGCCATTTAGGAGCTCGCAATTGGGTGGAGCGAATCAAGGCAAGAATAACTACAGCCTTGTGATCTGAAAGAGTGACTGGCAAGAGAGTGGCATCCATAATTTTTTAAGCGTCTAGAGTTAAAAATAAAATCAATACACGAAAAGGACTTGTGTCTCGCTGAGAGGTGGGCAGTAGGGTACATCAAACACCATAAGTCCACCACTCCAATGTTATATGACCAAGAGCGCAAAGCATCAGAACTTTTGTTCTTTGTATTCAGATTGACCGGATCTATCAAAAGAGTGGTCCAATACAGCATTAAAATCAGCACATATGATTAGCTTAAAGTCAGGAAGATCAAGCAGAATTTTAGTTATCTGTTCAGAAAATTGTGAGTCAAAGGTATTAGGAGCATAAAGCGATACCAGTGCAATGTCTGTATTTTCTATATGAATTTTGGCAATAGTTATTCTGCCTTTATTGTCAGACCATGTATCCAGCAATTTAAAGTGCAGATTGCGACAGCAGGTAATTGCTACACCTTTGGTTTTATTGGTGGCAGAAGAATGAGCAAGTATCCAGAAAAATCTATTAGATAAATGGTTCACATCACGTCTAACCATATGAGTTAGCGAAATGGGCTCCTTGTTTGCGCAGGAGGTCAAAAATAGCAACTATATTCACTGGATTATTTAAACCCCTTGTATTGACGCTCAGGACTTTCAACTGGAAACCATCACCCATTACAAAATAAAAACAGGGCAGAAGGAGGGCAGCGTAATTGAAGGCTATGGATATGAATCTCGGACAGGGGAAGTGAAGGGGGAGAGAAGAACCTCTGGACCAGCAATAACTCAAGAACATCTGAACAATACAAATGGAAACACAAAACAAGGAGAAGACAAGAACACCCATGTACCCTGTAACTCCTATGGAAAAGAAAATAAGCTAGTCTCCACCAAATCTTCAAAAACACAAGGTGGTGTCAAAGTCACTACTTTATCTAGCTTGAAAATGAAAAGGCTTCCTTAATTAATCAAAAAAAAAAAAAATCACATGTTACGGTCCAAAAATGTCTTTGCATCCTCTGGGTCCTTGAATGACTTATGTACTCCGTTTACCTCGAATAACAGCACGGCAGGGAAGATCATCTGGAAGCGGATGTTTCGTTTAATAAGCTCGGCGCAGACAGGATTGAAAACTCTGTGTGCAGACTGGACCAACGGAGGGATGTCGGGAGCGAAGCGGATAGACTGGTCGCCATGTTGGATGGCTCCTTTGCGCCTTGCTGCAGACAATATCATGGAGACATCTCTAGAGCGATGGATCTTGACAATGTCAGAGTGAGGGCGACCTTCCAAAGGCAGCCCGAGACTTCTGTGTGCGCAGGCGATTGTGGTGGCTTGGACCGGGAGCTCCAGCACCTTGGGAGTGAATCATTCAAAGAAACGAACCGGGTCACTACCTTCAGTCGATTCCTTGAGGTTTAAGATCCTAATATTGTCTCGTCGGGAGCGACCCTCTAGTTCTGTGACTTTAGTTGTCAGCTCTGCATTTACTTTCTCCATCGCGGTTAGTTTCCTCTTCAGCGGCGTAACATTGTCCTCCAAGGCGGAGACACGGGCCTTGTATTCGGTCTGACGTGCAGTGAGGGAGTCGGTAGCTGCCGCAACCTCATCAATATGCTTCAGCATGCTGTCAACTTTTTCCTCCAGTAACGATTCGAAGTTGGTGAAGACCTGCTGGATCATAGTTTGCGTCCGCTTGCCTTCCTCGGCAACGACAGTGGCAATGTGTTTAAGCAGCGCTTCAGATGGAAACTCAAGTAACGAACTTTTAGCATTAGCAGCATGCTCGGTGCCTCACCCAGGTCAAAAGGATCTTCTGCCATATCTGGGGCTGGTCAACTTTTTGTTGTTTTGCAGACTTCTGCATTTTGATAATTTTTTGTGCTGGTTCAGCTGGTGAAAGATAATTTACTTAGTACTGAACGGGGGAGAGACGATGCCACACTGCTCCTCGCTACCATACCATACCAGAAGTCCTCTAGAGGTGATTTTAAAGTCTGTGTAAAGTAAGAATAAATATGTCTTCTGAGTTTGACATAATTGCCAAATATATGAAATTAGGGAGTGCCCTCCGAGTTCGCTGAAACCCTGCCCCCAACCAAGTGTCACCTGTCAATCAAAGTCACCACCTCTACCAGAAACATGGACACTACGTCTGAAGGGGTGTTCACACCAAGAGCGTTGGACGCGATTTTGTTGCGCGACAAATGAGAATCTGTTGCGCTGTCGCTCAAGTTTTGAAGCGTGACCATTTTGTGTACATTTGCGCCATCGCGAGCCCGCCCATTTTCACGACACAGCAACATTGCTTTCTTTTCTCTTCAACCATGGTCGAGATAACAACTGTCGCTACCATCGCTGCGCTGTACCTGCTTTGGACGTCCGGAGGGTCAAACGCCGCCGTCGTTTCTGGGTGCATAATATCCTCCGGAGGCGCAAAGAGCTCGGCGAGTACCACCGTCTCATTCAGGAGCTCCGTTTGGACGATGGCCGTTTCCAGCGGTACTTCAGGCTGAACGTAGCTCAGTTTGAGGACTTGCTAGCGAGGGTTGGCGCCAGGATTTCCAGGCAGAACACCAACTACAGGCACTCCATTTCAGCTGCGGAGCGCCTGTCCATCTGTCTCCGGTGAGTAGCTGTGTATTGTTGTGTTAAAATCAATAAATATTCACTTTATCCTGACAGGGAGATTTAGCTGCTGCTGCTTTGCTGAGAAATGTTGCTTCACAGCCGGTGTTTCGGTTTAACTGGTTACTGTGTTAATAGGTGACTTTCTCATAACTCTCTTAAAAAAGCCATTGATTGTAGTTTAATCCTTTAAAAATACACAATAATATGTGTAATAACTAATCATTTATGTAAGTTTGGTTTTGTTCAGATAACTCATTGACTTATTGTAATGTGAGAAAGTCACCAGTTAACACGGTCACCAGTTAAACCGAAACACTGGGCATAACTTCAGCAGTGAGCCTCGTTGTTGCCGTTTTTTGGAAAACAGGACCAGATCGCCTTTCACCAATACTGATCTTTATTTGTATAGCACTTTTCATACATGAAATGCAGCTCAAAGTGCTTTACAACAAAGACATTACATGCATTGATTGCTTGAGCACTTTCACATATGACATATCATATGTGATCATTTATTTGTGTCTTTGTGGTTGTTTTGTATTTTGAGTCTTGAGTATGGATTTGATGCATACTGTAGGCCTATGCATTTGTGTATTTTCTGATCTAAATAAAATATAAACTGCCACATAAAGTATCACTGCATGCGCTACAACTCAGCTTAATTTAATGTTTTCTATGATGCAGATACCTGGCCACTGGTGACTCCTACAGGACCATCGCCAACAGCTTCCGTGTTGGGGTCTCCACTATGTCCATGATCGTGGCTGATGTGGTGTCCGCTATCTGGGACTGCCTTGTGGGGGAGTTCATGGCTGTGCCCACCACAGAGGAGTGGAGGTCCATCGCAGAGGGGTTTGAGGAGCGGTGGAATTTTCCTCTCTGCGCTGGAGCTGTGGATGGGAAGCATGTCGCCATTCAAGCCCCTGCCAACTCCGGGTCCCAATTTTTTAATTATAAGGGGACATTCTCCATCGTCCTCCTGGCTGTTGTCAATGCCCAGTATTGTTTCAGGGTGATTGATGTCGGGGGCTACGGAAGGACGAGCGACGGCGGTATCCTGGCCAGCTCAGCTTTTGGTAGAGCACTCCGCTCTGGCACCCTCCATCTGCCTGCTGACTGGCCGTTACCAGGAGCTGACCACAGAGGACCCCAGCCACACGTCTTGGTTGCCGATGAGGCCTTTCCACTCCGGAGAAACCTCATGAGGCCATTCCCCGGGCGCACCCTTCCCAGAGACCGCTGGATCTTCAACTACCGGCTGTCCCGGGCACGGCTGGTGGTGGAGAATGCCTTTGGCATCCTGGCAGCCCAGTGGAGGATGTACCAGCGTTCCCTGGAGGTCCGTACACAGGTTGCAGAGAAGTGTGTGAAGGCGACATGTGTGCTGCACAACTTCCTGCGGAAGACCACGCCTGGGACAAGGGGCAGCCTACCAGGTTGTGAGGTGGAGCCGCTGCCAGGTCTGGGAAGACTTGCAGCGAACAACTCTGCAAGAGAGGCCTTCCGGGTTCGGGAGACCTTCACAGAGTACTTCTCCGCAGAGGGAACGGTCCCATGGCAAGCCAGCGTTTAATGCACAAGCATTCACCCAACGGCTCTTTTAAGAACCACCCACACATTGCTATTGAGCAAACATCCTGCAGTAATACTATATTGACACAGAAATAAAAATGTGATGTATATAAGCACCAAAAATAATGTGTCTGTGTTTATAAATTCATATCATATTGTGAGATAATAAAGCTTTAATTTGGCATGTCTGCAACTATACAATAAACATAAAATGTGCATGATATGATAAATATGCTAACTATCATATCAATGGTGCCATCTGATATTATGCTGGTATTGTTTTGTCCTGTAAATGATTAGTCAGTGTCCCACATAATGCTGTGGCTACCTCCCAACCTCTGACCCGTCCCGTAGATGGAACAGTGTGTTTTAAGAGGTTAAAATAAGTTGTTTAGTTTATGTGAATCTGCACAGCTTGAATCAAAGTTTACAGTACACAATGTGGGTGTGCAACAAATATCTGAAGTCTGGTGAGAATGTTCATGTTCAGAATGTAGGTAAGAGTAGACGAAAGACAGCTGAGATTTTTATATTTTATTTATGAAAATTATGAAAAAAAAAAAATATATATATATATACAGTACAGACCAAAAGTTTGGACACACCTTCTCATTCAAAGAGTTTTCTTTATTTTCATGACTATGAAAATTGTAGATTCACACTGAAGGCATCAAAACTATGAATTAACACATGTGGAATTATATACTTAACAAAAAAGTGTGAAACAACTGAAAATACGCCTTATATTCTAGGTTCTTCAAAGTAGCCACCTTTTGCTTTGATTACTGCTTCGCACACTCTTGGCATTCTCTTGATGAGCTTCAAGAGGTAGTCACCTGAAATGGTCTTCCAACAGTCTTGAAGGAGTTCCCAGAGATGCTTAGCACTTGTTGGCCCTTTTGCCTTCACTCTGCGGTCCAGCTCACCCCAAACCATCTCAATTGGGTTCAGGTCCGGTGTCTGTGGAGGCCAGGTCATCAGGCGCAGCATCCCATCACTCTCCTTCTTGGTCAAATAGCCCTTACACAGCCTGGAGGTGTGTTTGGGGTCATTGTCCTGTTGAAAAATAAATGATGGTCCAGCTAAACGCAAACCGGATGGAATAGCATGCCGCTGCAAGATGCTGTGGTAGCCATGCTGGTTCAGTATGCCTTCAATTTTGAATAAATCCCCAACAGTGTCACCAGCAAAGCACCCCCACACCATCACACCTCCTCCTCCATGCTTCACGGTGGGAACCAGGCATGTAGAGTCCATCCGTTCACCTTTTCTTTTCGCACAAAGACACATTTGGACTCATCAGACCAAAGCACAGATTTCCACTGGTCTAATGTCCATTCCTTGTGTTCTTTAGCCCAAACAAGTCTCTTCTGCTTGTTGCCTGTCCTTAGCAGTGGTTTCCTAGCAACTATTCTAGCATAAAGGCCTGATTCACACAGTCTCCTCTTAACAGTTGTTCTAGAGATGTGTCTGCTGCTAGAACTCTGTGTGACATTTAGCTGAACGATATGGACAAAATTTCATATCTCGATATTCATGCCAGATATCTCGATATCGATACGATATGACTACAGGTTCGGTGAAAACCAAGCATTTTTCAGAAAAATAAAAACATCAGAAAACAAAAGAGTGCAGTTTTATTGATTAGAACTCACTGCCAGTCATCAACGTTAACATAAAGTCACTCAATAATAAATTTTACTGCAGCTCCGCTTTGACAATAAATAACCAATGCAGCAGCTGGTGGAAGGTGAAACATTGAAAGTGCATTCAAGTGCAACATCTTATATTCTTCATATGACAACATAACAGTATGCAGAAAATGCATAACAGAACAGAGGTAGTTACAGCACAGTAGTTACAGATTCTTTGCCAGGAACACTAGTTTGTTAACCATGTCTGGCTTCAGACAGGACCTCTCACAACTCACAATGTTTCCTGATGCACTAAAAATTCTCTCTGAGGGAGAGCTAGTGGCCTGCATGCACAAGTATTTTCTTGCCATGTTGCTGAGCCGGGGAAAGTTGACTTTGTGAGTTCTCCACCACAGAAGGGGGTCCTCTTCATTGTCAATGGTGGAGGACAGCAGGTAGGCACTCAGCTCAGCTTCTATGGCAGCAGTGGGATCGATTGGTACTGTGGTACTTGCAGTGGATTTTTTGAAGAAGCTTGCCAACGACTTTTTAGCCTTCTTGGTGGGTGGGGGTGAAACTTCTTCAACTCTGGTGGACTCAACAGAATGCTAGAAAATAGGAAAAAAAGAAGAAGAAAAATATAATTAGTTTATATTATAATACAGTATCATAATATATGAATTATCATCACTGTATGAATAACACAATTCAACTAAATTTAAATGAAAGGAACTGTTCTCATTTAATCCATTCTAAGCATTATTTTTACCTTGTGTTCCATTGTCTTCATCTCTGACACCAGTCTGGCTCTGATGTTGGGGACGTCATTAACACTGATGTACTGTGTTTTGTATCTTGGATCTAAGAAGGAAGCCACATCCAGGAGCTCTTGTGTGACTCTGTCTTCATACTTGCTATTCATGTACTCCAACATTTTCTTTTTTAAGGACTTGGTCATATCAGTGTCATCCTCCTCTGGTGCCAAGATGGTTGTGTTAAACAGGTTGAGTACTGGCTTGATGTGTGAAACACTAACATAATCCTCCCCTGACAGAGCATCCGTGAATTCAAGCAGTGGTCCCAGTGCCTTGCTGACTGACTCCAGCACATCCAGATCTTGATGTCCAAGAATTAGGTGCCGGGTGTTTCTGTCCTCTGAGAGGACCTCGTGGAGTGCTTTCTGCTGCTCCAGAATCCTGTTAATCATGAGCACCCTAGACCCCCATCTAGTTTGACACTCAGTTATGAGTCCATGGACTGGAAGGTTGAGGCACTTCTGGGTTTGATCAAGTGCCACTCTCTTTTTCCAGCTGTGTGAGAAGTGGCACACTAACTTTTTGCAGACACCTGTTGCACGGCTGATCCGGTTGTCACCTTTCACTGCGTTTTCTAGAAAAAAAAAGATGTACAACATAATTAATGAGTATACTACAATAGCTAAATAACCAAATTGTTCCCCCTCTCTCTCTCTTTCACCCTCACCCCGCCCCCCCCCCCCCCCCCCCCTCCCCCCCCACACACACACACACCTCTCTCTCTCCCTCTCTCAAAGTTATTAAAATAAACATAGCAAAACGTACCTATTGCCAGGTGTAGCCTGTGTCCAAAGCACTGAAGACGTGTCCAGCCATTCACCTCCAAAGCCTTTATCATGTTTGATGTGTTATCAGTCATCACGCAAACCTGTTGGTCCTCCTTCAAGTCCCAGTCTGCTAACGCACCTCTCATCTCCTGCGCTATATTATCCCCTGTATGCTGCCCGGGGAAGAAGGACGTCTGCAGACAGCGGGTCTTGAGTTCGAAGTTTGTAGTTATAAAATGGAGCGTTAAACTGATGTAAGGTTCGGTTGTCCGGCTCGACCACAGGTCCGTGGTTGTGGCGAAATTATCTATTTCGCGGAGCTCGGATTCAACATTCATTTTACATTCATTATAGAGTTTTGGGATGGCCACTTGACTAAAATGTGTTCGGGATGGTAATTTATAACGCTTATCCAGCGTGTGGACCATGTTTTTAAAGCCTTCTTTTGACACGGTGTACACGGGTACCCTGTCTTTAGCTAAGTGATATGTAATTGACTCTGTAATGACTTTGTGTCTGCGGGACGTCGACTCGTATGGTGTAACACTACTAAGCGCATCAGCAATCATAGTTTGCTTGGGCCTCTTAAGGGATGACTGAGAGGTCCCCGGTGTTTGTTTCAGTGTCATACACTCATCGTGCAGCACACGGTGGTGTTGTTTCAAGTGGTGTGTGTTCCCTTGCTTCGTCGCAATTTTGGCCAAGCACGACATGCACAACACCTCGCTCTGGTCAACATCATCCTTTCTGAATTCAAAATACCTCCAAATAATGGAGGATGATTTATGTTTTGGCACTAAATTAAATTCTGCACTGCCACCGGCCGCATTACCTTCCGCACTCATGTCTCTTTTCTTCCGTTTCGATTTCCCCGCTGTGAATGTCCTGTGTGTGTGGCTGTGTGTGTGGCTCCCTCACTCCAACCCTCCTATGTTTGTCATTGGTTGGCTTCAGCTGTCGATCAACAGCAAGCATAAAATAAGCTTTGTGGTTGGCTGGCCGTAGTGGTGCGTTCAAGGGTAATCTTAAAAGTAATGTTTATGGAGACTGCTCGAGCTGTACAAGCAGGGCGAGCGCGGCGGAAATATATCGTTTATATCGTTGCTTTTCCGTTATTAATGTCTTGAATGTTCATATCTCGATATAGATATGATAACGATATATCGTTCAGCCCTAGTGACATTGACCTGGTCTCTAATCTGAGCTGCTGTTAACCTGCGATTTCTGAGGCTGGTGACTCGGATGAACTTATCCTCCGCAGCAGAAGTGACTCTTGGTCTTCCTTTCCTGGGGCGGTCCTCATGTGAGCCAGTTTCTTTGGAGCGCTTGATGGTTTTTGCGACTGCACTTCGGGACACTTTCAAAGTTTTCCCAATTTTTCGGACTGACTGACCTTCATTTCTTAAAGTAATGATGGCCACTCGTTTTTCTTTACTTAGCTGCTTTTTTCTTGCCATAATACAAATTAGTATTGAAAGTATAGAAAGTCTATTCAGTAGGACTATCAGCTGTGTATCCACCTGACTTCTGCACAACACAACTGATGGTCCCAAACCCATTTATAAGGCAAGAAATCCCACATGACAGGGCACACCTGTGAAGTGAAAACCATTTCAGGTGACTACGTCTTGAAGCTCATCAAGAGAATGCAGAGTGTGTGCGAAGCAGTAATCAAAGCAAAAGGTGGCTACTTTGAAGAACCTAGAATATAAGGCGTATTTTCAGTTGTTTCACACTTTTTTGTTAAGTATATAATTCCACATGTGTTAATTCATAGTTTTGATGCCTTCAGTGTGAATCTACAATTTCAATAGTCATGAAAAGAAAGGAAATTCATTGAATGAGAAGGTGTGTCCAAACTTTTGGTCTGTACTGTGTACATATATATATATATATATATATATATATATATATATATATATATATATATATATATATGTACAAAAACAACAATAAAAAAATAAAAATAACATATGGAAGAGCCTCAGGGACACATGAACAAAATGAATGATTCCTCAAAAGTCTGATACGGTCCCTGCAGTGATTGCTGCCCCATTGCTAAAAAGCTACTCGGCAGGTTCCAAATTGAGCACAACAGTGCTGGCTTCATAAATAAGTTTATGAATTTGAAATTTTACAAATGCCTTCCTTTGGGGTGACAACCTCTCCAGGGAAGGAAGCAGGCTTTTGAGGAATAGTTCATCCTCTGAGGGGGGAGGCTGGGGAGCAGGTGGAGCTCGCTGCTTCAGGCCATTGAGGGTATCCCGGAAGAGAACCTCTAACTCCACCCGTCTGTTGGTGGAGTCGGCGGAGTTTTCCTCCTCCCTGGCTCTCTTCCTGGACCTCTTCGTCGCTGTATGAAATAGAAAAAACATTTTATGAAACTACTACCGTCCAAAAAATGCAATAGTTAGAAGTAACTCAATATCCAAATTAATATTTGTTTAAATATCTTAAATTAATTATCTATTAAACTATCTTAAATATGTCTTGTACATACCTCTTGGCACAGAAGCAGCAGAGACAGCAGCGGGAGAGACAGCTGGACCATCATCAGGGGGAGCACAAGCAGACTCTGGCTCAATGTCAGAATCTGCTTGGGCTGTAGTAGTGACAAACATGTCTTAGTTTTTTTTGTTCATACAGTATATTAATTGACTAGGTTATTCTAACAATTACACCACATAAAGCATTTTACAGATGCAGTCATTTAATACATCATACTGTTCTAGCCATAGCAATATCTATCCTCCACAACACTTTAAAGCAAATGGTGTTTTAGTGCCCTTCATTCTTCACATTTTAACTTGTAGGTTTGGTATAGGTGAGAGTACAGATTAGTTATTGACATTTTTTTTAGTGCAGGCTGTGAAAAAAACATCTGTACTGACACATCAATACAAGTCAGTTATCATTTTATACAAAAACTAGTTTCCATGTCGTTTCTGTGTGCGTGTTAATTTCGTTGTACCTGGTGACAATGACAATAAAGATCTATTCTATTCTATTCATTCATCAACAAACCTCCGATGGTAATCCCTGATGGGCCTGCTGTCTCTCCCTCGTCCTCCATGGACCCTACGCTGTACTCCACGGCCCCATCTTCCTCGACCCCTGCCCCCATGTTCCCGCTTGTTTCACGGGGGGCAACAAAGGGGTCCAGGAAAGACAGGACCGCAAAGTATTTTCACTTCTTCGCTGTCCCTGCTGCTGCCCCACTCCTCGTCTCTGTCCCCTTCCTCCTCTCCCTCATATATGTGTCCCTGAGGCTCTTCCATCTCCTGCGACACACATCAACTGACAAGAACACACATAAATTAACTGTTGAATCTAGTAAACCAGTAACTTTATGCCGGGAAAGCCAGCTACGCTAACTGGGGCTATGCTAATGCTAACCAATAGCTGCAAACACGCAACAAATACATATTTACAGAATTTACCAGGTAATCCAGCCACCTCACTTACTTTACTCCACGCCTGCTCCTTTTTGTACCGGTCCCGGTAAAGGAGACAGGACGTGTCATAAAGCACGGGGTGAGCTGTCACGGCCACGATGAGTTTATCCTCCATTTTGCAGAAGAGTGATCCAGGACGGTGACGTCAGGAGAATCTCAACGCTGATAGGCTGACGCGGAACAGCGTCACGCGATGTCGCTGCAAAAGTTCAACATTTTCAACTTGAGCGTTGACGCGATTTTCGTGGCATCGCGTCCATCGCTGCAAGGCGATAAATCGCGTCTTTGCATTGACTTTACATGTAATCTCGACGCGCGACATCGCTCTTGGTGTGAACACCCCTTGAGAGCTTTCTGCCGCTAACTCAGCTGCTAGCTCTGCGGCTAACTTGGCTGCTAGTTCGTCGGCTGACTCAGCTAACTGGTTAACTGTAGACTGTAGTAGTAGTAGTGTGTGCTGAATGTATTTATATCTCTACAGCAGCAGGCTGTTACATAATGCGGCTGTGCTTTTCAGGTCTGTGTATGTTCTGGTATTTGGATTTTCCGTTCATGAATGGGAATTGAAAAACAAAAAACGACTGGTTTATTTGATATTATACAAAAACAAAAATTGAATTACACTGCATTTTTCTTTCATTTTCATTTTCTATTTCATATAACAAAAATAAATTCACTAGTCAACAGGAACGAAAAAACGGACCAAAAACAACCATGTATTCATATTCTCGCACCGGAAGCTGTCATTTAGGCAGATCTATGTAACCTGCAGTCAGGGACATGCACATGATTATAGAGGGGCAGGGGCTCAAACTCAGAAAAGGGCAGCATGTGTGCGTGCAGAGCGCACACCAATTTTTTTTCCCCGGTCCTTTACACAATATGGAAATTAATGTAAAATTAAAAAATAAAGTGCTAATAGAAAGCTAACTACTTAGCTGTGTGTCCTGTGTAGGTGAAAGTGATGCATTTGCTCTTTTTTTTGTGTCAACATGAGTTCATTCACATTATCATAGTCACAATAAACTTTATATCTAAACCTCAGACCTGTAGTGAAGGAAATATGATCCGCTGTAAACACGGTGCATTTTATTTTGAAAGTTAACTCAGTGTTTTATTTTCTATTTTGTACACGATTTCCTGTCCCGCACGATCTGCTCTGTGCTGAATTGACGTCCGGCAAAAACAGAAGCTGACACATTGACTAAAATAGAGCGTTTTATTGAAATATTAAACATATTTAAGCACGTTGAATAAGTGGACGGAGACTAGTTAGACCATAGCTCAGGTTCACGTTGCTCCACTGTCACGGCTTCTCAGTTATCCATGGTCTCTCTCTCTCTCTCTCTCTCTGCTCTCTGTCTCTGCCTCTCTCTCTCGGCTCTGTGACCGAGCGGAGCCGCAACGGACAGAGGAGCAACAGGCTCAACACACACAACAACCCCGTATTACAAGTAAATGGTTTTTGTACCGCTGTTTGTTTTTTTGTTTTTTTTCCCCTAACAGGAATTAATTAATGTTATTTAAAACACACACACACACACACACACACACACACACACACAGGGCACTTTTTAATACGAGGCAAAAAGGGCAGGGGCTCAAGCACCCCTAGGGCTCTATGTGTGCGCGTGCCTGCTAGCAGTCATGTCTTCATCGCGAAGACAAACTCTCTTGCTCTTTCTGAACACGACATACTGGTCCATTTTCCTCTTCGAAGTCTCCGTCATTAGCCTACTCTCCTTAATTGTCTCACTCCTGGACATGCGCTCTTGCCAAGCTTCCGGTGCGAGAATATGAATACATGGTTGTTTTTAGTCCGTTTTTTCGTTCCTGTTGACTAGTGAATTTATTTTTGTTATATGAAAATGAAAATGATAGAAAAATGCAGTGTAATTCAATTTTTGTTTTTGTATTTCAAAACGAAAATCAAATAAACCAGTCGTTTTTTGTTTTTTAATTCCCATTCATGAACGGAAAATCCAAATACCAGAACATACACGGACCTTTTCAGACCCGCCCACTAAATCCTGAACACAGAAATGTTGAAAGCCTAGCTCCACAATTCAAATCTAAATGGTTGAAATGCTTTTTACACCTTTTTTAGAAATACATTTATGACCTATTTAATGTGTTTAGAAGAAAATGTCTGAATTCACTTTACACCGTTTTTAAAAACATTCTGTTTACAGATTCACCAGCTTGTTTTTCTATTACATATCACAACCTCTTAACTGTGTACTCAGGTTCTTACAGAAAACAAATGCAGACTTAAGGGCCGTCCACACTGAGAACGATAACTATAAATGTATAGTTTTAAATGTTGTTGTAATTTAAATGGATGGAGTCCACACCACAACTATAATGTTAATGATAGAGCAGAACAATATGGTTGAAATCACTTTCAGAGCCATTTGATGAACGATAAAAACTCTGACTGTCAATTAAAATCCTTATTTATTTATTGATTTAATTGAATGCAGCTTTGCTCCTCTCTCACTATGGACTGACTGTAAACTGGAGCAGGATGACAGAGGTGATTTCTTTAGATGGTCTTTATTATTACAAAGATGCTGAAACTTTGTCCTTTATTAGAATGTAAAAAAACAACAAAGTTAGCAGATGTTTGTGAGTGGATCTGTGCTGTAGTGGCTGTGTTGCATCTGCTGTGTGTCACTTTGGTCTGTAATTACTAAAACATCACAGCAACTAGTGTCTGAAATACTTCTGATCTCTATCCTCCCAACACTAAACCACAACTCAACTGAAACTTCATTTGTCTGCATTTAGTATCTTATTCACTGTTTAGGTTAATGCTGATAGCAATGGCAATGCTCTGAATTCACTTTACACGGTCTTTAAGGAAGTTGACATTTTGTGGGCCACAGTCTGGAACATCTGGCTGAGTCTCTGTCCTACTTTAACCCTAATCCTGCAGATCACAGAGATATACTTTTTGTATCCTTCTTTTTATGGAAAACAAGGTGCATTCTAAAACTTGCGTATAGGTATAATGTATAACCATGATTTTGTTTTTTAAATCTTCAAACATATAGTGTACAGCACATAAGAAATAACTTGTGGTTCTTTTTGAATAAGGTTTATAAGAATAGCACATTTTGTTTTTAGTTCATGCCAAATATTGAAATATCACATCATTCAGAAACACTTCAGAGATGAAGTCCCCTGCATTCAACTATAAACTGAAGTTAATGCTACAGTAGAAGAGTAGCAGTAGTGTTTTACCTGGATGTTGTTGAAGTGCTTCTCCACCAGCATGGTGAGTGTGTGAGTGCTGCTCTCAGAGGACACACCAACACATCTGAACAAGGTCTGTTAAGGAATGAAGATATTAAAACCCTGAAACAGAAAAGTCAGAGAGATTACTAATTTCTTGAAAATGATCTAAAACTTTGTGTGATTAAAGTAATTATTAGTGCTTAATATAACTGTTCATCCTCTGCTTCATCATGTACTCTTGCAGTGCTGTAAGTGACATTGTTAGTACTTGGTTAAGAGTTATTATTAATTCATTCATTTTAATCATTAAAATACATACATCTTAATGTTATTAATGATAGAATGATTGATAATAATGGGGCACCACCCGGGGGTCAGGGACCAATAAACAAGCACATTTTAAAGGGGAACCCCACTTTTTGAGACTGCATGCACATTCACAAGATGAACAGTGAAGGTTTAAATCCTAGCGCTCACTCTCTCAATCAATATAACACTGACACTTCTTTAATATATAAGAGTTTATTAAAAGCAATTATTATATATTATTATATTCAATATTAACAAAAGATCTATAACAGCATTTCAATCGAGCTACAAGCTAAGAAACACAAGCAACTATAAACACAAGGAAGCATATGGCCATATAGGTGTGTGTGTGTGTGTGTGTGTGTGTGTGTGTGTGTGTGTGTGTGTGTGTGTGTGTGTGTGTGTGTGTGTGTGTGTGTGTGTGTGTAAGAGAGGAAGAGGAGCAAGACAGTAATACATTGACCACATGTTTAGAATGGAGACAGTGAGCTCCTGATGTCTGCTGGCTTAACATTGTCTGTGACAATATAGCTGTTTATATCCAATAGCTTGAGGACAGAACTAAGTGAGTTATGTGTGTAAATGTGTGTGTGAAGGTGTGTAGGAGCGTGTATGTGCGTGTTTAATAGGAGGAGAAAGCTTTGAGGGATCCTAGCTATTATGGGGAGATGCAAAAATTGCTTTTTATCTCTAAAGATGTGGATGGACTGTGATGCGTTGGGTGTGGTCTCTGGCTTTTAAACTGATAAAATGTTATTTACTTGCTTCGCTCACAGTGACAAAATGACAAACAGCAGCCCAAATCAGCTTAGCATGATAAATATAAACAAAACAAGCAGTGAACAACATTTATATTTTCACTGTATTCTCACAATAGTAATAAAACTTAAAGTCCGTGTAAAGTAAGAATAAATATGTGTTCTGAGTTTGACATACCACAGAAAAGTGTGTTGTTAACCACCCTGCCAAATTTGAATGATTAAACAAATCGCCAAATTTATGAAATTAGGCTTCCTTAGGCAGCCTTTTTCTCTGCTCCCAAACACTGTGGGAGTGCCCAGCGAGTCCGCTGAAACACCGCCCCCTACCAACCTGTCAATCAAAGTCACCATGGACGATATGTCTGAGAGCTTTCTGTGGCTAGCTCAGCTGCTAGCTTGTGGGCTAACTCGGTTGCTAGAGCTGTAGAAGTACTCCTGCACACATGTTCAACAGCTGGAAGTATGATTTGGAGAGTGTCTCAGCTGACATCATGACCAGAGAATGGGAATCCCTGTGGTTTCCGACAGGTCTTGTCCAATTGGAGTCTAAGTACCCTTAAAGTGATACTGATACCAACTGAGTACTTAATTAGATACCCGTTCCACATGTATGCTCTAGCTCTGGGTGTAAAAAGGATAGATTGCATGTACAGTATTGCTTGACAGGAAATGTTTCACTTGGTATCCATTTATTTCGGTCGGTACCCTAACCCTAACTCTTGAAAATTTCAGGTGCATGCTGGGAAAAATAAAAACACGGATTCTACTTATATGGGCATGAGGCGGAGTCATGGGCGGAGCAGGGAAGTTGCGATAGGTTGCGTGGGCTGGATCTCGAGGACATTGTGTAATCAACCTGTCAATCACAACGTAGCCACGCCCTAATGCATACCCTGCTTTATCATCACATATAAAATCAGGGAGGCCAAAACTTCACAAATGAACATCATACTGCATTGAAGAAGGCTTTAAACTAGCGATTGAGACCATAAACACGTTTTGAAAACGTTTACTGAGGTTAGAAATCAAGTGAGAAGTTGGTAAATTCTCCATTGACTTGTAGAGAGACGGAAGTCCTTTAGACACCACCGCGTTGGCCTCATTTCAGAGGACAGGAACTCCCCGCCTGGTCCTACCTGGTGTGATATGAGCATAGTACAGTGGGAACTTAGGACTCTTTGAGCTTCTTTGTTATCAGGCATCAGTCAGGCTTTATGACTGCGTGTGAGGCTCAACACAATGATGTACAGTACATGTAATTATCCACTGTGTGTGGTGCAATGCTGAAAAATAACACTGCATCAAATGCAATGCTGATTTTGTGCTTTTAACATGAGCGGTCAACTACACTATAAGCTCACCAATGGAGTGGTTTCATTCGTGTAAATCTGCTGCTAGGCAACAGATGCAAATGGACACAGACTTGATCTCTTTTCAGAAATGGTGAATTGATATTTGAATATTTCAACATCAAAAGCTGAGAAACAACAAAGAAGTTTACAAGCAGAGCGACATCAATGGCTTCCACCGTTTGGTGTGCATCACATCTCATGAGCTCAAAGCAATCGCGGTTGTGTTTCAGTACAACACAACTGACTCAATCACATGGACTCATGAACATCAGGAAACACCAGCCCATTTAAAGGTATCATAATGTGCAACATGGATTTTTCATGATGCATTTTTTTTGTCTTTTGTCTTCCAGTTTGTTCTTTTTTTCACTTTTTAACTGCAGCTAAAGCATCTTCTGCATAGCTTGCATGTCTATACCTGAAGGGAGGCGAGCTCTGACACTTTCTAATAAACAGCTGTCAACACAACACATGTACCAACTGTCATCCATCTTTCTTTTCTTAAAATGTCAGGATCATAATGTTCCTCCATCCCTAACACGGTTTGGTTTTAGAATGTTTATTCAATCAGTAGTTATTGACGTCAAACAGAGGACACAGGAATGCATATTGTGAAAGGAAATGTAGTAAATGTGATCTATGTGTGTAATCAGTTGTGATATTGTCTGAACTCAACATCGTCAACTATTTGACAGCATGATGAGGAGTCATGTGACTGAGTCTGGTGTAAGGATATAGTAGCACACAGCACACTATATTTGATCTGAGATTTCATCAGTGGCTTTAAATGGAAACAAAGCAGACTGGAATGGATAGCACTTAACCTTCATGTCGTCCTCCCGGGTCAAATTGACCCTGTGTGTTTTGACTACCGTCTGTCCTTCCTTCCTTCCTCCCTCCTTCTCTTTTTGTTTCCTTCCTTCTGTCCTCCTTTCCTCCTTCTTTCCTTCCTTCCTCCTTCTTTCCTTCCCTCCTTCATTCCTTCCTTCCTTCTTTCCTCTGTCCGTCTTTCCTTCCTTCCTCTTTTCCTTTCTCCCTCCCTCCTTCTTCCACCCTTCCGTCTTCCTTACTCCCTCCCTCCTTTCCTTCTTTCTCCCATCCTACCTGCCTCCCTCCTTTCCTTCCTTCTTCCTCCCTTCCTTCCTTGACTCGAGGACAGCAGGAGGGGTAAGCACCTTGTTGAATTGATTGTTGATGTAACATTGTCACAAACTCACTCATTGTCAGACCAGTTTTACACAAGCAAATCTATACTAGCCAAGGTATTCATTTGTGCATTTTTAAAATAATTTCATGTCAGTACAATAAGTTGAAGAACAACAGCAAAATACAGAGCTAATGAAGTTAGGTTTCCAGTGTTTTTTATGGGTTTCTGTGCTTATCCACTTTTATTCAACAGTGTTAAGTGTTTATGCTGGGAATGTAATTTGCTTTGCAGGTACTTCATCACAAATGAAAATGACTGGAAAAGTAATGACAGTTCATTTTGAGGGGGGGGGGGGGTGTGAATCTGTTCACCAAATTCCATTGTAATCAATTTAAAAGTTGTTGAGTAATTCTGTGTGGACCAACTGTGTGTTGAATAGACCGATTGGCATGAAGCTAGTATTTCTAAAAAATTAAAATGTGTTTTTAAAAAAAAAAAAACAGGTTTAAATATTGAAAGGTAAGTGGACCTTTGACCTTATTATTTTGTTACATAGAGATTTAGATTAAATTTTAGATTGTCTTATTTGCAATAGAATACTAAAGTAATAAATAGGAGCCAGGACCGGCCATGAAGGAAATCATTTGTGCTCTTAAATTAATAATTTATGCTTTCCATTGAACTATTTTGCCTGTTCCTCTCTTGTAGAGTGCATCAAACACATTCAGTCAGCTGGAAGTTTGAAGAAAATGACAAAGATGACATTTCCCATGTTCTCCATATGTGTCTAATGTCAAACTCGTCCAAGCATGATCCAAGGTAACTAGTATTAGATGCATGTTTTAGCTAAGCCTGGTTGTAGGTGCTCGCATTAAGAACAAAGTATGTTTTTTAATTATTATTTAACAGTATCCTTTCACTGACTTAAGCACAAACGTTTCAATTCATATATAACATTGATATGAATACGCAATACAGAACTTTTCAATACATGTAGTCAAACTTAAGTGTAACCACTGTGGCTCACAGCCAGTGACTTGAAGAAAAAATGATCCATTTCATTGAAGTTAGAAAGGTGATGGAACATATTACACAAAAAGCTCTCATCACACTGAAAGTAAGTAATCCAGCTCAGTGACAGAAGTAAGACACAGTTTGATGAGTGTTATGGTGACAGCAGCACACAGAACGTTTCCTAAAGGCTTTGGACCATGTTGCTTTCCGTCATGGGTCATGTGATCAATAACAGTGGTTTAAGGGTACAAAGTGAGAAAGAGTTCCTCAGAAGAACAGGACAAAAAATTAAATGCTTTTAAATGAATGATATCATTATGACGTTAAAGACAAGATACAATTTCAAATAGTTTCATGGAAAATGTATTTATATACTGCAAGCATATCCATCTTTATTTCCAGTCATTTTCAAATAAAAGCACCAGTGCTGGGAGATAATGAAGCTGTTTCAAATATAAATCCATGTGTTCCTAAAATGTTAAAGAGTTAAGTGATCGTTAACATGGTTATGTATAATATTTTAATGAAGCTGGTCTGCTTTAAGATCTGTTTTGAGATAAGTGGATCTGTGAATACAGATGGTCAACCCTGTCATGTATATGTTTATCTCTCTCTCTCTCTCTCTGTGTGTGTGTGTGTGTGCATAGGTCAGTTTACAAGCTTTATGGGGGGGGGGGTTATTCTTTGTAAAAGCCACTTCTTACAGTCTCTCACACACACCTCTCCTAGGTGTGCAATTTCATTAATCAAAATCATTCAAATCATTTTCTCACACAAAAAAAAGTTATTTCCCCCCAACCATTAGCAGCCATTTTTATGTATTTTATAGATGATCATTAAATCAACAATATATATATAAACATACACAATATATGTAAAAAATATCAAAACAAATAGTACAAAAATTAACAATATAAATACACAAAAATAAAAGGAAGCTCACATACCTGTTGTTAAGAAATGTAAAGTTAGATAGATAAATAAATAAGTTAATTAATGGTCAGTTAAAAGGGCAAAGTATTTACAATTGGAAATGTTGTTATTTACAATATTTACGTGACATAAGAAACAAGAAATGGTTATTGTTGTGTTTAACCAGAGATTTAATTTCCTTTGAAAGCTTTGAGTTGAACTACTTAAAATGCCTTTATTTTGATAGTGAAAAACAGGAAGTGTGAAGTTAACGTGCCAAGATGTCGGCTGGAGGTCTGCTGTTTGTTGTCCTCTGTTGATGTTTGGCTATGTGTTTGTGAGAAGCAGCAAATACACAAATAAATGCTGACTTTAAATGTTATACATTTTCCTCATTGAACGAAGCTCCAACTACACAACACCTGTGTAACAACACTGACGTTAGTCCAGCTGCTTTCTTACAGTCTCACACACATAATGACAGATGATAAGCAAAACAAGTTAGCTGAGCATAAAATCATAACTTGCTGTACATAAGCACATAAATACATACACATGCTCAGTGATGCCAATAACACATTACTCTAATATGACGTCTTTTTTCAGTAACGACTAATCTAACACGTATTTCCAAACCAGTGTCAGATTAAAGTTTCTTAAATCCAAGTCACTGTGCATTACTATTTTTTGTCATTTTCCTTAGTAAAAAGATATTATTTGATTTCTTCTTGCGGCTCGAAAAGTGACGTCACGTTTTCAGCATGAGGACAACTCAGGTGTGTGACACAAACGTAAACAACAATGGGGGGGGCAGGAAGTCAGACACTGAATCGGCATAATAAAACTTCCGTCTTTCAAAATAAAACAACCCGTGCAGCCTCCCGATCGTATTTCAGCAACAAACATGAATGAAACAGACAGATAAAGACTCCATCTAGCTACGTAGCTACTGACACATGACATCAGCACAAAAATCAAAGAAAATTACCAAATCAACCAAAATTGAACAAGTTAACAAAACCGGGCCATTTAGTTGTGCTGCTACTACAGTAATTACTGTAGGCTAAAGGCACTCGTTGGGATTTGATTGGGCTGCCGTAATTACTGTATTAACAGTGCAACGTCATTTTAAAAGGCAGCTTTCTCTACCAGAGCATGCTCCGGTCCGCTGCTGTAACGCTCCCAGTGTGAGTTGACGCCGGGCAGAGGACGGAGCTAAACCGTAGCACAGCCGTTCCGCGCCGCTGACGGACCCGGTGGAAAGTTCCAGGGAGAGAGCTGTGACTAATGCAGGAGGTCCCCCACCACCCAAAAAACCGGTAAGTGAGGGAGAGTTAAAGAAGTTGGTTGTGCAGTATGTTGTAGAGGAAATGCTGCCCTTAAACACAGTTGACTCACCCTCGTTTCGTGCCATAATAGATGATAATAATAATAATAATAATTAAAGCTGTATGTGTAAGTTTCGTTTCTCTATGTCAATCTGTGGCGAGGGGCCTATTTGCCACGCCCATTTACAAAAACCATGAAATATCAAATTTTTCGCCGGGGCTGACTTGCTTTGGTGAATTTGGAAAAGCTCAGACCATGTGGAGTCAAGTTATGAGGGTTTGAAATTTCATGGCGAGGCATCGAAATTCGCCGCGTCACCACGGCAACCAGGAATGACGGGCGAAAAAGCTTTTGATAACTTTTCATCTCCAATGTCTCAAGATGATTGTGTGTGAATTTGAAGTGGATGGGATGAAATCCCTAGGACTAGTTCGTTCAAATATGAGGCCTGGAAATGACCAAAAAACTCAGCAAAATATAGCATTTTTCCAAGATGGCCGACATCCTGTTGGACTTAGGGTATGGGTCCACATGGCGTTTTTGTGCGTCTGGAGATGATACATAAACCTACCGAGTTTCATTCTTCTATGTCAATCGGGAAGGCTGAGGTTCAGGGGGCGCAATTGAGCCGTTTAGCCACGCCCATCCCATTGAAGTATATAGGATGTTAAAAGAACGCACTTCAGAAATCTGTGTTGAGTTTCGTTACCGTGGAGGCATCCTTTGCCCCTGAAAAATGTAATCGTATTTTCATGGCGTTGAATGGGTTGTCATGGCAACGGTATTTGATGATGGGTCATGAGTTGCAGAATGTAGCATCACCAAGGTCTTATGTCTCAGCTGAGTTAATTTCAGGTGTAAATATTTAAGATTCTGGGAGTAATTAGTGAATGAATGAAGCAAGTCACTTCCTGTTGCCACTAGGTGGCGCTATGACTGTCACTAAATATGAGACTGTACATGTGTTCAGACCGGGACACTGAACAAGCATATTAAATTTGGAAAAACTCCGACTATGTGGAGTCAAGTTATGAGGGTTTGAAATTTCATGGCGAAGGATCGAATGGTGAAGGAAATTGTCGGCGCCGCCACGGCCAAACCGGATCCCTAATCAGAAAGTTTTTGATAACTTTTCATCTCCAATGTCTCAAGATGTTTCTGAGTGAATTTGAAGTCGGTTTGGATTAAATCCCTAGGACAAGTTCGTTAAAGTACGAGGCATGGAAAACACCAAAATGATGCCAAAAACGCAGACTCGATACAAAATGGCCGACTTCCTGTAGGAGTGAGGGTACGGGTCCAAGAGACTTTTTTGTGTGTCTTTACACGATACATATGTGTAGCGAATTTCGTTTGTCTACGACAATCTCAGTGGTGGGGCTCGCTTTTTTAAATTTTCTAGGGGGCGCTATTGACCCATTTCGCCACGGCCATTTTGGCGGACCTTAAAATATCAAATTTTTCGCCGGGTCGGACATGATTGCAAATTTTGGTGACTTTTCAGGCACGTTTAGGCTGTCAAAAAGGCGTTTGTTTTGTGAGACGAATAATAATAATCTTTACAGATACAATAGGGCTTCGCACTGGTCAGCGCTCGGGCCCTAATAATCGGTACGATTACAATAGGGCCTTCGCACTGTAGTGCTTGGGCCCTAATAATAATAAAAGATCCCAACTACTATCAATGCCGAGCTGCCTCACATAACATCTTTTTCTTCTTACCTGGAGATGGACTAACTAATAAAGTAACTTGTAATCTAACTTAGTTACTTTTAAAATCAATTAATCAGTAAAGTAACTAAGTTACTTTCCAAAGGAGTAATCAGTAGTCATTAATCAGACTAGTTTTTCAAGGTAACTGTGGCAACACTGCACACACTAACATACATGTGCAGCTGTTTAAAACTCCATTCATGCCTCTGTTTAGTGTTTTTAGCACATTTTAGCATCTCATTTACAGGAGCAGCTCTGTCATCTTTACCTCTCCTCAGCAAGAGAACAGCACAAAGCCATAGGAAGTGACATCACCCACAGGTCAAAGGTCACACAGTGAAAGCAAAATTAACAAAATAAAAGCTCCCCATAAAAATTAACAAAATACACAAAAACAAACAACAAAATGTGAACAAAAAAGGAAAATTGATTTATGGTGAAATTAAAATACAAAATAACGATTTAATTAATATATTGGTTACACTTAGATTGGACAAACATCCTTCTGTTAAAAAAAAATGAAGCCACATTTGAAAATACCCTTGTAGTGTGTAACAAACAAGCAAACAAACAAAAAAGAAGACAGATATTTTTAAGGCCTGAATATTTCAATTTAAGAAAGTGAACCATTACTTCTTTTTTCTTTTTTTTAATTTGATTTTAATTTGATTTCCTTCACAAATCAAAGGCATGCTGTTCATACATTCTGAAGGGAAATTATCAGAGAAGCAAGCAAAAAGATTTTAAAAAAGTGAAAGAAACATTGGAGTTCATTCCACACTCATGAAACAGCATCCTGTTGTGAGAAGATGATTACATCTTAGCATTTCATGCCAGAGTGGCCTCGTCTGGGAGCCATTCATCTCAAGAGCCACAAACAGTGGCACAAATGATCGGTTTGTTCTTTTTTTTTTTTTTCTGTGTGTGTGTGTGTGTGTGTGTGTGTGTGTGTGTGTGTGTGTGTATAAACTGCACTTGAATGAAATCAGATATCACATGAGCTGATATCTTTCTTTCCTCTGTGTTCCTGTGGTGATGGAGCTTGCTCACATGAAAGATGAGGCAGATCGAGGCTGGAGAGTGCACAGACAGAAGACAGAGCTTGTTTACTTTGTGTTGCTGGATGAGTAATGTTTCTCAACAAACGCATTAACCTCAACAAGTTATCCACTACTGTATGGCCTACTGAATCTGTAGAAGAGCTATCAGCATTAACCTAAACAGTGAATAAGATACTAAATGCAGACAAATGAAGTTTCAGTTGAGTTGTGGTTTAGTGTTGGGAGGATAGAGATCAGAAGTATTTCAGACACTAGTTGCTGTGATGTTTTAGTAATTACAGACCAAAGTGACACACAGCAGATGCAACACAGCCACTACAGCACAGATCCACTCACAAACATCTGCTAACTTTGTTGTTTTTTTACATTCTAATAAAGGACAAAGTTTCAGCATCTTTGTAATAATAAAGACCATCTAAAGAAATCACCTCTATCATCCTGCTCCAGTTTACAGTCAGTCCATAGTGAGAGAGGAGCAAAGCTGCATTCAATTAAATCAATAAATAAATAAGGATTTTAATTGACAGTCAGAGTTTTTATCGTTCATCAAATGGCTCTGAAAGTGATTTCAACCATATTGTTCTGCTCTATCATTAACATTATAGTTGTGGTGTGGACTCCATCCATTTAAATTACAACAACATTTAAAACTATACATTTATAGTTATCGTTCTCAGTGTGGACGGCCCTTAAGTCTGCATTTGTTTTCTGTAAGAACCTGAGTACACAGTTAAGAGGTTGTGATATGTAATAGAAAAACAAGCTGGTGAATCTGTAAACAGAATGTTTTTAAAAACGGTGTAAAGTGAATTCAGACATTTTCTTCTAAACACATTAAATAGGTCATAAATGTATTTCTAAAAAAGGTGTAAAAAGCATTTCAACCATTTAGATTTGAATTGTGGAGCTAGGCTTCACAAACTGTGTTTCAACATTTCTGTGTTCAGGATTTAGTGGGCGGGTCTGAAAATAAACCCGCCCCTGCTGCTGTAGAGGTATAAATACATTCAGCGCACACTACTACTACAGTCTACAGTTAGCTGAGTTAGCCGCCGAGCTAGCTGTCGAGTTAGCAGCAGAAAGCTCTCAGTCCATGTTTCTGGTAGAGGTGGTGACTTTGATTGACAGGTGACACTTAATAGGGGGCGGGGTTTCAGCGAACTCGGCGGGCAATCCCACAGCGTTTGGGAGCAGAGAAAGAGGTTGCTTTTTACACAACTTTGAAGCCTAATTTCATATATTTGGTGATTTTTTTTAATCATTCAAATTTGGCAGGGTGGTTAACAACACACTTTTCTGGGGTATTTCAAACTCAGAACACATATTTATTCTTACTTTACACAGACTTTAAACTAGCTGCCATAATCACTTTATTCAGGAACATGTCACCCAGTGCAGTGCTATGACTCACCGTTCTGCTTTTAATAGTGTCTAGACAACTACAGAGTAATAAGATACATCAGTCTGGATACACACACAATAACTGTAAGTAGGATGAC
This sequence comes from Scomber japonicus, assembly GCF_027409825.1. Taxonomy (NCBI): domain Eukaryota; kingdom Metazoa; phylum Chordata; class Actinopteri; order Scombriformes; family Scombridae; genus Scomber; species Scomber japonicus. The sequence continues at coordinate 1,883,055 of NC_070580.1, read as the reverse complement.
TTCATCACTGGTTTGAAAAAAATAAGAGAAAATATATAAAACATCTTTTAACTAAACAGATCAGAGTGGTCATATAAATCGGTCTGTCATTTTAAAAGACAAGTTATTGTGTTGTTCAGGTATGAAACGTGTTGCCCATCCAGCATCCTAACTCAACACTTATTCTGAACTATGTATACATCTATCTATCTATCTATCTATCTATCTATCTATCTATCTATCTATCTAGTATCTATCTATCTATCTATCTATATATATATATATATATATATATATATATATATATATATATATATATATATATATATGACCCTCTTCCCTGGCAGCGGCTCCAAAGCTCATCTAAACACAAGCCTGGCATCCTGTTCATCATCTCAGCCTAATAACATTGGAACTTTTCATAAGGTGCCAACTCCTCACTCCTTTTACTGCATGCCAATACACACAGCACCTTTCCAAGTGTATCTATACACACAACAAACAACAACCACCTTTTTTTCAGCGGCTCCCAAATGGCTGGGGGTCTTTAGTGTGCCAGAGGTTGTTGATTTCATCCTCACAACTATTGTGCGGGTAAGAGAGGAGAGCGCTTTCTATACATCTCTGCCAGGGCCAACCTCATCCTCAGCTCTCAACAGTTGCTCTCCTTTGTCTCCAGACGGCTGCTCCAGTCAGGAGGTTTGAGGGATGAGATTGAAGAGCCCAAGCATTTCCATAGTGAGAAAACCATCTGCTCATATCCCATTATTATCTGTCACAACAGTTATTTGACTGCTTTCGCCTGATTCACTCCCGAGGTCGTGGTGCATGTAATAAGAACAAGGCATCGTAGATTGGTTTTACATTGCAAATGCAATCATTTCTTTGAGGGAAAACATCTGTCCCTGTAATGCACACACACACACACACACACACACGCGCACACACGCACACACACACAATTCTGGCAGTAGTATTTTCATTGGTATTGCCAATGCTACACTGTCATTTTGCACTACTACAATGACTTAACCTTTGCCTGAAATACAAAAGGTAATAAAATAAATAAATAATAAAATGATAAGACCCTCCTCCACCTGCTCTTCATCCCATCTGTGTCACTCAAATTTCACAATACATACTAATTGTAATGTTATATGATTCTGTGGGCGTTTCACATTAGAACATTACCAAATAAAGGCCACATGCAGGACACACCTGCTCCAGGTTTAGGTGAAGAGTTGACAGACACGACTGTGATGAAAGTTATGTAGTGATGTGACAGAGTCCTTTCATTATGATGCAGTCCATGTGGTTTGAATAACACAGTATCTGTTATGTATAAAGCAGTCTGGCCATCACACACCTACTTTGATATGACATGCTGGTCTTTGATGCACATTGATGATACTCCTTTTAATAATTCTTATGATTATGTGTGTAATGTTTCCTTGTCTGGCCAGCGGGGTGGGAGTGTAGGTGTTAAGGAAGCAAATAAACTGTGGGGATTGATAGGGGATATGGGGGAGGGGTATGTCTTATATTGCCTTCTTGCTTTTTTCCTTTTTGCGCCCAACTATCTGGAGCAAACAAGAGTGCACACACACACACACACACACACACACACACACACACACACACACACACACACACTCTCATTCAACCTCTTTACTTGTATAGACTTGTTTACACACAGCTGTTTTAATGTTTGTTTATTTAGTATGATGATAGTATGATAATTTATAACAATACATTGATCAACTTGTTAATTTAGAGTTTGTTAATAAATTGTTTATGGCTTTAAAGAGAAGAGAAGTGTTTTGTGATTATTGTACATTGTTATTATGATATGTAGCTCGGATTTCACCCTTCATATAATTTTATGACTAATTGAGGCTAAATTTAACTGTTTGGTTATTCCAGTTTTTCCCGGTGGTGCCCCATATTAACATACATTATGATGCTCTGTAGAGAGACTAGTTATCACATTATGATGCTCTGTAGTGAGACTAGTTACTACATTATGATGCTCTGTAGTGAGACTAGTTACTACATTATGATGCTCTGTAGTGAGACTAGTTATCACATTATGATGCTCTGTAGTGAGACTAGTTTCTACATTATGATGCTCTGTAGTGAGACTAGTTACTACATTATGATGCTCTGCAGTGAGACTAGTTATCACATTATGATGCTATGTAATGAGACTAGTTACTACATTATGATGCTCTGTAGAGAGACTAGTTATCACATTATGATGCTCTGTAGTGAGACTAGTTACTACATTATGATGCTCTGTAGAGAGACTAGTTATCACATTATGATGCTCTGTAGTGAGACTAGTTACTACATTATGATGCTCTGTAGAGAGACTAGTTATCACATTATGATGCTATGTAGAGAGACTAGTTACTACATTATGATGCTATGTAGTGAGACTAGTTATCACATTATGATGCTCTGTAGTGAGACTAGTTATCACATTATGATGCTATGTAATGAGACTAGTTACTACATTATGATGCTATGTAATGAGACTAGTTACTACATTGTGATGCTCTGTAGAGAGACTAGTTATCACATTATGATGCTCTGTAGAGAGACTAGTTATCACATTATGATGCTCTGTAGTGAGACTAGTTATCACATTATGATGCTCTGTAGTGAGACTAGTTATCACATTATGATGCTCTGTAGTGAGACTAGTTATCACATTATGATGCTCTGTAGTGAGACTAGTTACTACATTATGATGCTCTGTAGTGAGACTAGTTTCTACATTATGATGCTCTGCAGTGAGACTAGTTATCACATTATGATGCTCTGTAGTGAGACTAGTTACTACATTATGATGCTCTGTAGTGAGACTAGTTATCACATTATGATGCTCTGTAGTGAGACTAGTTACTACATTATGATGCTCTGTAGAGAGACTAGTTATCACATTATGATGCTATGTAGAGAGACTAGTTACTACATTATGATGCTATGTAGTGAGACTAGTTATCACATTATGATGCTCTGTAGTGAGACTAGTTATCACATTATGATGCTATGTAATGAGACTAGTTACTACATTATGATGCTATGTAATGAGACTAGTTACTACATTGTGATGCTCTGTAGAGAGACTAGTTATCACATTATGATGCTCTGTAGAGAGACTAGTTATCACATTATGATGCTCTGTAGTGAGACTAGTTATCACATTATGATGCTCTGTAGTGAGACTAGTTATCACATTATGATGCTCTGTAGTGAGACTAGTTATCACATTATGATGCTATGTAGTGAGACTAGTTACTGCATTATGATGCTATGTAGTGAGACTAGTTACTACATTATGATGCTCTGCAGTGAGACTAGTTATCACATTATGATGTTATGTAATGAGACTAGTTACTACATTATGATGCTCTGTAGAGAGACTAGTTATCACATTATGATGCTCTGTAGAGAGACTAGTTATCACATTATGATGCTCTGTAGTGAGACTAGTTACTACATTATGATGCTCTGTAGTGAGACTAGTTTCTACATTATGATGCTCTGCAGTGAGACTAGTTATCACATTATGATGCTATGTAGTGATACTAGTTATCACATTATGATGCTCTGTAGTGAGACTAGTTATTACATTATGATGCTCTGCAGTGAGACTAGTTATCACATTATGATGCTATGTAGTGATACTAGTTATCACATTATGATGCTATGTAGTGAGACTATATATCACATTATGATGCTCTGTAGAGAGACTAGTTACTACATTATGATGCTCTGTAGTGAGACTAGTAATCACATTATGATGCTATGTATTGAGACTATATATCACATTATGATGCTCTGTAGAGAGACTAGTTATCACATTATGATGCTATGTAGAGAGACTAGTTATCACATTATGATGCTATGTATTGAGACTATATATCACATTATGATGCTCTGTAGTGAGACTAGTTATCATATTATGATGCTATGTAGTGAGACTAGTTATCACATTATGATGCTATGTAGTGAGACTAGTTATCACATTATGATGCTCTGTAGAGAGACTAGTTATCACATTATGATGCTATGTAGTGAGACTAGTTATCACATTATGATGCTATGTAGTGAGACTAGTTATCACATTATGATGCTCTGTAGAGAGACTAGTTATCACATTATGATGCTCTGTAGAGAGACTAGTTATCACATTATGATGCTCTGTAGAGAGACTAGTTATCACATTATGATGCTCTGTAGTGAGACTAGTTACTACATTATGATGCTATGTAGTGAGACTAGTTATCACATTATGATGCTATGTAGTGAGACTAGTTATCACATTATGATGCTATGTAATGAGACTAGTTACTACATTATGATGCTATGTAGAGAGACTAGTTATCACATTATGATGCTCTGTAGTGAGACTAGTTACTACATTATGATGCTCTGTAGTGAGACTAGTTATCACATTATGATGCTCTGTAGTGAGACTAGTTATCACATTATGATGCTATGTAGTGAGACTAGTTACTACATTATGATGCTATGTAGTGAAACTAGTTATCACATTATGATGCTCTGTAGAGAGACTAGTTATCACATTATGATGCTATGTAGTGAGACTAGTTATCACATTATGATGCTCTGTAGTGAGACTAGTTACTACATTATGATGCTCTGTAGAGAGACTAGTTATCACATTATGATGCTCTGTAGTGAGACTAGTTTCTACATTATGATGCTCTGTAGTGAGACTAGTTATCACATTATGATGCTCTGTAGAGAGACTAGTTATCACATTATGATGCTCTGTAGTGAGACTAGTTATCATATTATGATGCTATGTAGTGAGACTAGTTATCACATTATGATGCTATGTAGTGAGACTAGTTATCATATTATGATGCTATGTAGTGAGACTAGTTATCACATTATGATGCTATGTAGAGAGACTAGTTATCACATTATGATGCTATGTAGTGAGACTAGTTATCACATTATGATGCTATATAGTGAGACTAGTTACTACATTATGATGCTCTGTAGTGAAACTAGTTATCACATTATGATGATCTGTAGAGAGACTAGTTTCTACATTATGATGCTCTGTAGTGAGACTAGTTATCACATTATGATGCTATGTAGTGAGACTAGTTATCACATTATGATGCTATATAGTGAGACTAGTTACTACATTATGATGCTCTGTAGTGAAACTAGTTATCACATTATGATGATCTGTAGAGAGACTAGTTATCACATTATGATGCTATGTAGAGAGACTAGTTACTACATTATGATGCTCTGTAGTGAGACTAGTTATCACATTATGATGCTCTGTAGTGAGACTAGTTATCACATTATGATGCTATGTAATGAGACTAGTTACTACATTATGATGCTATGTAATGAGACTAGTTACTACATTGTGATGCTCTGTAGAGAGACTAGTTATCACATTATGATGCTCTGTAGTGAGACTAGTTATCACATTATGATGCTATGTAGTGAGACTAGTTACTACATTATGATGCTCTGTAGAGAGACTAGTTATCACATTATGATGCTCTGTAGTGAGACTAGTTATCACATTATGATGCTGTGTAGAGAGACTAGTTATCACATTATGATGCTCTGTAGAGAGACTAGTTATCACATTATGATGCTCTGTAGAGAGACTAGCTAACACATTATGATGCTATGTAGAGAGACTAGTTATCACATTATGATGCTATGTAGTGAGACTATATATCACATTATGATGCTCTGTAGAGAGACTAGTTATCACATTATGATGCTCTGTAGTGAGACTAGTTACTACATTATGATGCTATGTAGCGAGACTAGTTATCACATTATGATGCTATGTAGTGAGACTAGTTATCACATTATGATGCTATGTAATGAGACTAGTTACTACATTATGATGCTCTGTAGTGAGACTAGTTAACACATTATGATGTTCTGTAGTGAGACTAGTTATCACATTATGATGCTTCGTAGTGAGACTAGTTATCACATTATGATGCTATGTAGTGAGACTAGTTATCACATTATGATGCTATGTAGTGAGACTAGTTATCACATTATGATGCTCTGTAGTGAGACTAGTTAACACATTATGATGTTCTGTAGTGAGACTAGTTATCACATTATGATGCTTCGTAGTGAGACTAGTTATCACATTATGATGCTATGTAGTGAGACTAGTTATCACATTATGATGCTCTGTAGTGAGACTAGTTAACACATTATGATGTTCTGTAGTGAGACTAGTTAACACATTATGATGTTCTGTAGTGAGACTAGTTATCACATTATGATGCTTCGTAGTGAGACTAGTTATCACATTATGATGCTTCGTAGTGAGACTAGTTATCACATTATGATGCTTCGTAGTGAGACTAGTTATCACATTATGATGCTTCGTAGTGAGACTAGTTATCACATTATGATGCTTCGTAGTGAGACTAGTTAACACATTATGATGTTCTGTAGTGAGACTAGTTATCACATTATGATGCTTCGTAGTGAGACTAGTTATCACATTATGATGCTCTGTAGAGAGACTAGTTACTACATTGATAAGTCCCTCATTGCTTTGTTCTTACATTTTTGGTTCCCTGTGTTACGGCACTACATATAGTAAGGGCTTTATATAGTTACACTGCCAAACACTAAATATAATGTGTTTTATCATTTCTCGTTTCTTTATTTGTGTATTTATTATAGTCTACATGTTAGTTGTTTATTTCTCACTCACAAAAAGCATGTTTTCATATTGGCTGTTCTGATTGTGAACTCTCTCCACAGCCACATAGGGTCATCCAACAGTCAACAATGACTTTTTATTTTTAATGTTGTTATACAAATGGTAAAGTACAAATTATATATGTGGCCAAACTAACAGTTTTTACATGATTACACAGATTATATGTGAGGATTTAAATTACACACAGGGTTTATCAATATAAAGCAACCCTCCCCCCTCACAAAGACCTCAACGTCTCCCCTCCCCCTTCACTTTATGCTTAGGTTAAACGGAATCCCCAGACCTCGATGGAGGGGGATGAATAAATAATAGGTCTCACTACAATTGGAGTACAATTCCCATGATGAGACAAGGACAGGCAATCTTGAGAAGGTTTTTTCTTTTGTCTTCTTCTGTCTTTATGGGCTCTAGAAATATTAAAATGGCAGCTAGTGCATTGTCTTCAAATGTGACAATCACATATTTGAATCAAAATATGAGTCCACCAATGTCACAGGCAGAGCTGGTGACTCGGACTTGCGACTCATACTCGAGTCGCACTTAAGTCGCACTACACATTCACTTCAGACTCGACTCGGACTCGACCTCAAAAGACTTCAGACTTGACTCGGACTCGAGGCTGGAGACTCGCAAATTACCATTATTTTCATGTTATTTATATTCTCATTATTTATTATCTGTCATTAGTCTTCTCTGTTTGCATTTGGGAGGTGATCTCTGGCTGTGACTGAGGATGACAGTAAACACCAACATCACGCATGCGCCGTGTGTATGTGCGGATTTCGAGCAGAGCCCGTCTACTACTGTATACTGTATTAGAAACTCTCTGATTTCAAGACAATGGCGAGTGAAAGAAGCCCAACAGGAGTCCCTTGGATCGTTACATTTGGCTACAATGCCTTCACGCAGCCAACAAACGGACAGCAGTGTGCATAGTGTGCAACAAGAAGATTCAAGATTTTGGTTCAACCACTTCAAACTTCATCCGGCATCTGAAAACGCACCCAGACCGGTCAGTCACTTGCTAATGTGAAAGACGTTAAAATTAGCAATTAGCTCTCAAACGAATATTAACGTTACATTCTTGCTGCTGGCCATATGATGTGACAGGCTGAGTTAACATTTCATAACGGTGTGCCAGAAGATTATTCTGTGACATTGTCTTAAGTTAAGTTACAGTACAATCAACCAGTGGAGCACCAACACATTTAATGCTTTATAAGAGTCATACCCAAGCAGCCTATTCTAGATATCAAGAAGGATATCTGTCACATATCGAGAGAGAGAGAGGGAGAGAGAAAGAGAAAGAGAGAGAGGGAGAGAGAGAGAGAGAGAGAGAGAGAGAGAGAGAGAGAGAGAGAGAGAGAGAGAGAGAGAGAGAGAGAGAGAGTGAGAGAGAGAGAGAGAGAGAGAGTAATAACCATAACGGTTATTTCATTTATTGTATTTTACAGCATTGTTAAAAAAAACTCTTGTTAAAGAAAAATACAGTTATGAAATTGAAACAATCCTTTGTATTTTTTCCACATCACATTGCTGTAGATTCAATACTGTCTTATATAGAGGATTTTACAGAGCTTATAGAATTTGAATTTGATTTAGTGTTTGCGAGAGACTTGAAACTTGACTTGGACTCTTAACCAGAGACTTGAGACTTGACTTGGACTTGACCCTCAAAGACTTGAGACTTGACTCGGACTCTCACTCAAAGACTTGAGACTTGACTTGGACTTGCAAAAAATGACTTGTGAACACCTCTGGTCACAGGTCACAGTGTTGGTTAGGACTGTAAAGGAGCTGTTTTTTCAGTTGACGTTATGCAAAAGTAGCAGTAGCTGTGGTTAGAAGTGACACTTTCATAATCAGCCTCATAACACTGAAATGACTGAGCCAACAGCTAATATTAATGGTAACACTTTACAAAAATGATACATTATTAAACATGTATTGATGCAGTAATAAGCATGAACAGTCAATTAATGTGTTGAGTATTGTTTACTAATGTTAATGTAAACTACAGTATAAATGTTACTACTGCATTAGTTATTACAGAAATAAGCATTAAGTAACTGATAACAAATGTCTTGTTAGCATTTATTAAGGGTTTACATGTTTACATGGTTTAATTAAGCTAACTAATATTAGTAAATAGTTGATAAAGATGTTAATTAACATGAACATCACTAATGTTCAACACTAAGTCATGTTAAGATCAGTGGACACACTCCATGCTCTTCATGTAGCTTGTTCCTTTATATTCATGCAGCCTTTCTTTAACTTGCAGTCTGTGCATCATGTATGATACTATGTAAGCATTAGCCAACCATAACTGCTTTTTGTGGCCCTTACTGTAAAGTTGAAAACAGCTGACTCATGTCCTCCATCTGCAAGGTTACATTACTTAACACCTGCTAAATAAATTACACAATTAACACGTCTCACATGACTCACATAGCCATGTTCTCTAATTCAGCAATCAAGATTAACATTTAGTGCGATAATTAGACTGATAATTACACCTTGAGGTGGACAGGCAGTCTACGCCTTTACTTGAAGCGTTTACCAACTACTGTGTTAACAGTGTCACGGCTCTTGTCAATCAGATGTATTTTAAGGCTCCGTCCCAATACTACCACTTCACCCTCGCACTCCACCCTTCCCCTTAATTTGCGCGTTCACGTGAAGGGGTAGGGTGTCCCAATTGTTTTAGAACTAAGTTGAAGTGTTGTTCGACCCTTCAAACAATCACTTCACACCGAGTCCGATCAGAAGCAGACTACGGTTGAAGGGAAAGATTACATTTCCCAGGATGCCTTGCGAACACGTTGGTAACCTTGGTAACTGACTATCAAACAGTTTGAAGGAAGATGGCTGCCGAGAAAGAAGTTTACAAATGCAAGTATATCTTCGCAAATAACTTTAAAAAATATGAAACACATGAGGATATCTAGCTGTGCATTATGCAAAACAGTATTCCTTACAGTTTAGCAGAATATGATTGTCAGAAAAAAAATCGCTATTTCACCTTGTGAATGAACGTCTGTCTATAGACATAGGCTATGCTGCTGAGAGTAGCAGTTAGCTGGCTAGCTGAGTAACATTAACGTTAGGTTGTAAAAAAAAAACCTATTTATTTATTATGACATGTGGGTAAATATGTTTGCCAAAACCTGAAAACCTGACGTGTGTTCAAATTTGCAAACTTAGGAACATTATTTGCCTTGAGTTTTTGGCAAACCTAACCTACGGTGGAGCTGTATATGAGGTGGTTGAAAGATAGTTGGTTGCAAGCTGACAGACGGTGTCTAATGTTACAATGTTAGGGACTTCCGACCAGACCAGGGCACTTATAAAGTTCAGGGCAGAAAATGAGGAGCAGTTCACGAAAAAGAAATATGCATCCAAGCAGCTATATGAGTGAGTGACCAATGAACCATGAATATCTCTGCTAAGTCCTGTAACCAGAGCCTGATCTACATCATTGTTTGTTGTCTGATACAGGATACTGATCAAGCAGCTGGGCCTGGAGGGAAAGGTGAATGTACAGCAGGTTGGAAAGAAATGGGAAAATTTAAAAAAGAAATATAAGGTAATTATTTGGTGAGATATGTGTGCTGCATGTTATCGCCATCTGCCTTTACAAATGAATGCGTAATTTAGATATCAGCTATTCACCTGTGTATGCGTGTGTGCGCACACACATGTATGTTTGCTATTGCAGGATCTGAAAACACCAAGGACAGGTTCAGGGACTGAAAGTGGGGAAAAAACAGCTGCCAACTGGCCGTTCTACCAGGACATGCATGAGGTTCTTGGCGGCAGGCCATGCATAGAGCCCCCTGCATTGGTGGCATCTTTTAATGAATGCAATGATGCCACAACATTACTGATGGTAAGTAAGAGAATTACACTAAAACTGATCACTGATCACTTCTAACAGAAACCATAGACTGTATAAAAGAAATGGAAGTAACATCCTTGATGTCACCCATTGCTTTGTGGACTGCTGCTTGGAAGCCAATAGTTTCGGATCTGGGCAGCGCCATCTTGAAAATTTCAGGTGAAAAAAGAACACAGGTTCTACTTATATGGGCATGAGGCGGAGTCATGGGCGGAACCAACAGTGGAGTGGGAGGTTGCGATTAGTTGTGAGAGCTGGATCTCGAGGACATTGGTCAATCAACCTGTCAATCACGACGTAGCCACGCCCTAATGCATACCCTGCTTTATCGTCAAATATAAAATCAGAGAGGCCAAAATTTCACAAATGAACACCAGACTGCATTGAAGAAGGCTTTAAACTAGCGATTGAGACCATAAACACATTTTGAAAACATTTACTGAGGTTAGAAATCAATTGAGAAGTTGGTGAATTCTCCATTGACTTGTATTGAGACGGAAGTCCTTTTGAACACAAAACGGTCGCCCCATGGTGGCCTTTTGATAGAATGCAGCTCTAAGTTACTTCCGCGTTGGCTTCATTTCAGAGGACCGGAACTCCCCGCCTGCCAGAAATATGGACGCTACGTCTGAGAGCTTTCTGCTGCTAACTCAGCTGCTAGCATGGTCGCTAACTCAGCTGCTAGCACGGTGGCTAGCTCAGCAGGTAGCTCGGCGGCTAACTCAGCTAGACTGTAGTAGTAGCAGTGTGAGCTGAATGTATTTATACCTCTACAGCAGCAGGTGCGGGTTTATGCAAACCACTGCCACGTTACGTAATGCAGTGGTGATTTTCAGACCCGCTCACTAAATCCTGAACACAGAAATCTTGAAATACAGTTTGTGAAGCCTAGCTCCACAATTCAAATCTAAATGGTTGAAATGCTTTTTAAGAACTATATTTATGACCTATTTAATGTTTTTTCACTTTACATGGTCTTTAAACAACTTTTCTATTGCAAGAGAGCCATAGTACCAGGAGGAACCACACACGCATGAGGAGAAGATGCAGACTACACACAGAAGGAGCCCAGACAACCCAGAACTTTCTTACTGTGAGGAAACAGTGCTAACCACCATGCTGCTCTGCTGATACTAATGAATGTACCCTTATTGTGAAGTAATATGACAATTTGTAGTCTCCAGAGTTATCTTGAATCAAACTTTATGACATCACTGTGACATCATCATGGTTGAATTGTCAGACTTGACAAAGCTCACTGACGATAAAGACACATTTATGATATTCTACATGTCTGAGTGACATCTTGTGGTAAAAGTTTCATCTCATAACACTCTATAGGGTTTCTTTGTTTTGAGAAGAAGCTCACCAATACAATAAATAAGAGTGAAGAGAATGACAAAACCTCTCCTTCTCTCTCTCTCTGTGTGTGTGTGTGTGTGTGTGTGTGACACACACTCACAGTATAACAGGCAGTGATGGAGGCAGCAGGCCCTCAAATGAATCAAAATGCCCTTTCCCTTGGCAGCTCCAAATCCTGGTTGGCCAAAACAAAGAGATCCATCACTGCTGCAACAACAATTGGCTCTTTCTGCCTGATTACAGCTGGTCTAAGAAGGCCCCCATCACCCCATCACGCCCTGGAAAATGACACAAAGCTACTGATGTGGGCATTCATACACACTCTTCAGCCAAAGAAGGCAAAGGGTTTCAGTAGATTCAGGAGAACACATCTGTGATTTACTGTGTGTTATGTTCAAGACAGAGAATAGCCAATAAGAAACGTCCACAGCTTTAATTATACCTTTATTTACTAATTTTTAAATATTAACTAACACACAATAACACACAGACAGTAGATTGGACTAATTTTTTCCTCATTAGAGTTTATGAGTTAGCTTTCATAAAATATTTAAGCCTTTTAATATCTAAGTCATGCTGAGACACTGTGAAAGAACTTGCTTTAATTTTGTGCTTAATGGAATCAACTGAGTAGTCAACATCCCTAACCCAACCCTAACCGCTGCAATATTGCCTAGACCTCAGTGTTGGAGGAGATTTGAGGTTTTGTTTTCACATGCATGAGAATCATCACCACCGGTCCTGGCTAAGAACTCTGTCATCTGGGGTTAGGGGGTAAAAATCCATCCAAAACAACAAACAAAAAAAACCCCAGCACAGAATAAAACCATTGAATTAAGAGCTGTGGTGTGTGACATGAAGCACATACTGTATGTGTTTGTGGTTAGATATTGTGTTGGTGTTAAAACAAGGAAATAAATTAGCATAAATAAAGGAGACAAAGGGAGGAAAGAAAGCTTTGAACGTCTGTCTGTCTGCGTGTGTGTCTGTCTGTGTGTGTGTCTGTCTGTCTGTCTGGTAGTGAGGATAGACAGTTCACTTGGGTCTAAAGCAGGGGTCTGCAACCTTTACTTTCAAAACAGTCATTTTTGGCCCCTCCCAAACAAATAAAATTCGTCCAGAGCCATAAAACATATTTGACCCTTTGAATGAAAATAACACAGCCTATGAAGTTTTATATGTAGTTAAACTATATGTAAAAACTATAGTTCATGTTGCATTAATGAAACTATAGAACTACAATAAAGAAAACTGTTGACATTGCATAATTATTTTTACCTGTTATAACAAATGAAAGCACTCAGAGAGGAAAGGAAAAGGCCCAGTGCCTACTTTGAAACAGATGAAACATAGAACTATATGCAGACCTATTTTATTTCTAACCATATGTGTAGACAATTAATAAAATGAAAAGTAAATGTGGGAGGGTAAAGTTATATTGTGCATTTCCATTGTGTCTTTCAACCACTCAAAGTACTTTTATACTACATGTCTCATTCACCCATTCACACACATTCACACAGTGTTGGTGCAGCCATCAGGAGTAATTTAGCATCTCACCCAAGAACACATTGATATGTGGACTGGAGGAGGCGGGAATCAAACCATTGCCACCCACTTTAAAATAAATCAAACATATACATGTAGCTGCAGCGTAATAGCTTTAAAGCTGCAGTCTGTAACTATTTCTGTGTTATATTTGCTCAAATTGACATTATGATCTGACAGTAGAATAAGATGTGAAGCTTTGAAGGCAGGACTGCAGCGCAGCAGAGAGGAAGAAGGAGAGACCTGGAGGCTGTATTCATTCAAAAAATAAGCTAGATTGTAATTATGACTAAAGTCCATATTTGTAGATCTGCTCAGCCCATCATCAACTTGACACTTTCAAGGAAATGCAATAACTCACTGCTCCTTCGCAGTAGGGGGCAGAAGACACAGATAGTGGTGGACAATTATCAACAATTTAGCTCAGTAATTTATCAATAATCCACACAAAAGATGAACACACTCTACATGGTAAAAAAACGCTGCCGTGAAGTGATTTAATGAAACGGTCATTTTTTTTTCTTGGTATTCATTTACAGGGAGCCACTGCAGAGGGTTGCTAACCCCGGTCTAAAGAAACTTATCTCAGTAAACACAGCACACACTGGAGTTTAATTCACTGTGTTGTTTTTAATCAACACCAGATCCAAAACAACCAATTTGTACAGAGGAGCTGTCATAATCTAATCCAGACTGTTGTGATGTCACAGCTATTTTTTCCTTAATAAAGGCGATACTCCAACTGTAGTGAAACTCAGTCTTGGTTTTTTTTTTTATACTTAATTTTTTATTGAACGTTTAGCATGAAATATACATAAGGAAAAAACACAGACACACCTTGACAAAACAGACTAACCAACATAAGAGAAAAAAACAAACAAAAAAAAACAGCAAATAGGTCAAAGGATCACATTTGCATCATCCCCTCAGCGATAGGGATAGTGTTAGTTTCAGGAGGTAAGTATTCCAGTTCATGCCACCTTCCTCTCTTCCAACGTATCAAGTTCAAGTTCATGCCAGACCATTCATATCCACATATACATTCCCACATGTCCACAGTCACTCATTGTCAAGTTGAGGAGCCGATGCATCCAAATTAATAGTCCATTTCCTCCAGTAGCTGGAAAATTTGGCCATACATAGGTTCAGAGCAAAAGTCAGCTTTTCCATATTATATATTTCTCTAACAGTTCCAATCCAGTCCGTTATTGTTGGAGGTTCTTTAGATAGCCATCTTTTTGTAAAGACTTTTTTACTTGCTGCCAACATTATTTTGATCAGATACTTAATCGTCAATGATATATTCCCCAGATAGATTGTACAGAAGTCGTGCTTAATCTCAAATCCCATTATTGCCTTAATCTGTTCCACTACTTCCAACCAGTAGGGACGGATAACAGGGCAGTCCCAGCCTGGGTATTTCCACACTCCCTCCAGCAGTGTCCAAACCTTGGCTGGCCTTTCTGCAATTGTTTAATTTTTGGGGTGATGAAGAATATAATCATATTTTTCCATGTAAATTCCCTCCAATGATCCGAGCTTGAGGTGCTCAGTTGGGTTTTACAGATATTCAGCCAATCCTCTTCTGAAATGGTTATTTTAGCTTATTTCTCCCATTTAGATTTAATATAGAGTGTGGAAATCCCATTGTATGATTGCAAACATGAGTAGAGTCTAGCTATCAGTTTTCTGTTGAGATTAGATTTATATGCATCGATCAGAATATTAATCAGGCCTATGTTACATTCTTCTGTTGGTTTTATTTTGCAGTTAAAGTGGGCCCTAATCTGAAGATATCTAAAGAAATCTTGTTTTTCTAAATAGTATGTATCTCTAAGTTTTTGGAAGCTAACTAATCCCCCTTTGTCAGAAATGGCACAGTACGTTGTAATGCCTCTAAAGGACCAGTGTTTAAATCCCCCATCCATCCGGGCAGGTTTAAAATCATTGTCATATGCCACCCATCGTAACATTTTAATATGATTTTCTAATTTCAATTTGTGACATTCACCAAGGCAAGGCAAGGCAAGGCAGTTTTATTTATATAGCGCATTTCATACACAATGGCAACTCAATGTGCTTTACATAAAACAGAAAAACATGTAATTTGAGAAACATTAAAACATACAATTTACCCCCACCCCCACCCAAACCAGATATTTAAAGGTGTTTTTGTCCAACAGTTTAGTTTGTCTTTTTGCAGTGAATACTGATTTCTGTCTCCTATTAATGTCTGAAGAGGTATATCCAGTTGGCTAAAATCTAAATATTTCCATTTGGCATTGTAGCAGGGGTTGCACCAATAAATCAAATATCTCAGTTGTGCCGATTTGTAATAGTTCTCCACATTTGGTAGTGATAGTCCTCCTTTTTCTTTAGATAGCTGTAATGTGCCATATCTAACCCTAGGTTTCAGGCCTTTCCATATGAACCCAGAAAACATTCTCTTCCATTCAATAAATTGTTTTGGGGGTATTTCTATGGGTATTGACTGAAAGAGAAAAAGTAATCGTGGTAAAATGTTCATTTTAATTATGTCTATTCGGTTATACAGGCCCAGCGGCAGTAGGGTCCATCTGCTTAAATCCATCTTAATTTGTTTAGTAGTTGGTAAATAATTCATAGTATAGATATTGGATAAGTCTTTTGGGATCTTAATTCCCAAGTCATTTATAATTTTGTTGTCCCAATGGAAGTCACAAAGTTCACGCACTGCCACTGAGGGTGCATAATTATATGAAATGATTTGTGTTTTGTGAGTATTTAGTTTATTTCCTGAGTAATAACCAAATGTTCTCAAACAGGACAATGGTTTTGGTAAACTTAAGTCTGGATGGGAAAGAGTGATCAACACATCATCTGCATATAAGCAAGTTTTAAATTCAGCCTCTTTAATCTGAATTCCTCTTATTTCTTGATCTTCTCTAAGTGCTTGTGCAAGTGGCTCGATGAATAAGGCAAATAGGGCCGGGCTTAAGGGGCACCCCTGCCGGCATCCTCTTTCAAGTGGTACAGGGTCAGATAAACTGCCATTTATTTTTATTCTAGCTGTGGGGGAGTGATAGAAGTTTTTTAGGGCCAGGACTACCGAGCTGTTAAAACCAAATCGTTGCAAAGTAAAGTATAAATATTCCCAGCTGACTGAGTCAAATGCCTTTTCTGCATCAAGGCTGAGAACAATAGATTCATCTTTATTTCTGCTCATGTGCTCCATTAAGTGTAAAGCCCGTTTTACATTATCTTGTGTCTGTCTGTTCCTGAGGAACCCTGTCTGGTCTTCGTCTATTAGGTCTGGAAGTATGTTTTCTAATCTTTTTGCAATTATGGAGGCATATAATCTGTAGTCTAAGTTTAGAATCGATATTGGTCTATAAGAGCTGCACTCATATTTATCTTTGCCTATCTTTGGGATTAAGGAAATTATTGCTTGGGTCCAAGATATTGGTATTTCTCCACCTTTAAGAGTGAAGTTGAAGCATTTCAATGATATTGGTGACAATATCTCTCTAAATGTTTTGTACCATTCTGCAGGGTATCCATCTGCACCTGGCATCTTATTTGTTTTGAGTCTCGAAATGGCCCTATCTAATTCCTGCATTGTTATTTCACGTATCATTAATTCATTTTGTTCCGTTCCGATGGATGGTAAATCCAATGAGTTTAGAAAATTAGAAATGCTAGAATGGACAGCCCCATCCGGTCGTGTGTACAGACCTTTATAGTATTCTTCAAATGTTGTATTTCTTTTAGTTTTTGACACATTTTTCCAGATTGCGGATTTTTAATTTTGTGAATGGCTCTTTCATCCTGCTGCCTTCTTATCCTCCAAGCCAATCATTTTTTTGCTCTTGGTCCGTTGTCATAATATTTTTGCTTAGTAAATTTAGCCTTAATCTCTTCTTGCCTGTCATATATTTTGTTTAAATTTTGTTTAGTCAATTTTATCTGCTCTAATAATTGGGGGTCATTAAGTTCCATATGTCTGATTTCTAATTTTTTTAATTAGTGTAATAAGTGTTTTAATTCTTTTTCTTTTTTCCTAATTGAGGCCCACATTATGAGTTTTCCCATGATTACTGCTTTAGCCGCGTCCCATATATTACTCGGTGTTACTTCTTGATTGTCATTGTGTTCTAAGTAGTCTTTAAATTCACTTTCAATATATTTTTTGCATCGAGGGTCATTTAGTAAACTGGTGTTAAGCCTCCAGGTTGTGTTCTTCATTTTGGTGTCCAAATGTAAAACCAGATATACACCTGCATGGTCTGATATGTCTTTCACTCCTATTTCACAATTTATGATTCTGTGTCTCTCTGAGTTGAACATAAACAAATTGTCAATTTTTGAATGGGCACTATGGGGATGGGAGAAAAAGGTAAACTGTCTTTCTGCTGGGTGAGTTTCCCTCCATATATCCATCATGCCTGCTTCAAGAAGAAGTTTTTGGACAGTGATTGTCTCAGGATTTATTCTTTTTGTTAAATTAGTGGATTCAAGAGAGGGTTGCAGTTGTATATTCCAGTCCCCACCATAGATGAGGACCCCCAAAGTCTCTTCAGCAATTATATTGAATATTTTTTTAATAAACATCTTATCATTACCTGGGGGTCTGTATATGTTTAGCAGCGTCACCGGTTTATGGTCAATGTATCCTTTCACTAAGATATATCGCCCCTCTGTATCTGTTATTTGTTCAGAAAGTTGGAAAGCTATTCTATTTGAGATTAATATTGTTACCCCTCTTGTTCTTCCACGTTTGTATGAGGAATAATATGTATTCTTGAAACCCAATAATTTTAATTTCTCATGTTCCTTATCACAAAGATGAGTCTCCTGCCAAAAGATTATATGCTGTTTCTCTCTCTTCATTTTAGATATCAATTTGTTCCTTTTAATGGGATTTTGCAGACCATTAACATTTAACGTAATTACTTTATACTCCTGATTTAACATACTATCCCTTACGTTTAAAATTCACATGATGTTTCTCCATTGACCTGAACATGTAAACAAAAACCGCCTGTGCAACACAATAGAACCAGTAAACAAAATAGGCCTCCAAGGGTGAAGTATAAAAATTACTTCTGAACGGGGAGGGGAAGCCTTCTGATGAAGGGCCCCTCCAGGTGCGCCCTGACATCCTCATATGAGACTGTTATCACAGCACACAGTTGGGGGCTTTAGTGCACTTTCAGACTCCCAGATTTTATGGTCCTGAAAAGATTTTAACTGTATTTTAAGCTAAGAACACATTTTTATAACCTTGTTACTAACATATTGAGGAGAACAGTGCTTATATTCAAACAGCATTTGACCATAGGGCACCCGGTAGACACCTTGTATTTACGTGTCTCTTTTGGTATTAATCCTTATTTAACTGTCTCTAATGATCTACTCACGGGAGCACCTCAGGTCATGTTTACTTTGTGTGTTTACTTTCTCCATGCGGTGTTCAGCACCAGCTCCTTCGTTCTGTAGACGAGGAAGCAGGCAATAATGGATCTCGGGGCAGCTTGTGGTGGTGGTTTTGGTTCGAGTGATCTGTGACAGCGTTGTATGTTAAGGTCATCCTATCCGCGCCCTCCTCCCCCTCGGGGATCCCATATATGCGGAGATTATTTCTGCGAGAACACGCTTCTAAGTCTGTTAATTTGGACTGAATGCATTCTTGATCCTGCAAAGTTTGGAGTAGCAAATCTTTTGCGTTAGCATTCCATTCTTCAACCTCAGCCACTCGTTTCTCTACTTCGTCCATCCTGGCTTCCATGTTTTTCAGCTCTGTCCCATAGACTGTAAAAAGAATGGACGTAGCACCCGTGACGTCACCCATTGGTTTGGGGGAGTGTGTTTTGTGCCTCTACTATGGGCATTAGGACTGCGCCATCTTGGATTTTAGTGGCCGTGTATTTTCCATATTTGGAGGAGAGGCGATGACGCAACGGGTCAACGGACCGAGATCCCGCCCACTGAACTCGAATTAACCGCACCGAACGGAGCTAGCCTGAGGCTAATCAGCTAGGCTAGGCTAACAAGCAGCTACTGGCAGCAGCTACACGGCAGTCCAGCCTCCAGCACAGCGACCTGACAGCGACTCGACCGCAGGTAACGTTAAGTTCCTTATAAAAAAAATATATATAACGCTGCAGCTCTTGAAATAATGATTAATGTTTTATTGAGGTTATACTACGCTGGGGACCAAAACTCATCTTAACCCTCAGATCCTGTTAGAAATGACACCACCATGATAAAGTTAAAATAGGTATTACAATATACATATTTTTGTTGCTTAGGGTTAGGTGTCTTCTAATGAATAATGTGTACTTTTATCAATATTGTATTATAATTCAATCCTTTCATGGCATGTGTTAGTGAGGGACCGCTAATATCCGTCATAAAAAATGTGTAATGTGTAAAAACTGCAATAAAATAAAAAATAATTTTGTTTCCTCCAACTATTATGAGAACAGTCATATGTCTGCCTTTGAACGGGGCCAACATTGATTTGTTTGCTTATAGTTCGCTGGAGCATATATTTTTATTTTATATGGCCATTTACCGTACAGTTTTTGTGACATGTCGGCTAAAAGGCATGATCACGTGACTTTCTGTGTAAAAACATGACATCATAATACATATATGGCTAGAGGAGAGTTAAAAGACCATCATACTTTTTACTGGACCTCAATCGACCAAGGGAAAGTGGTATAATCTGATATTTTAGATCAGAGTTTTGAAAAAAGCGCCAAATCTCGCAGCCGTCTCCCTCACGTATTTTACCCGGGTGGCGACACACCATTCTTGGGGAGCGCTCTGGGAGTGTCCGCTATTTCTCCAGAGCTGGAGCTTCTGGCTTATCGTTTTACAGTTTTTTTAACGGCAAACTTTGATACATTTTTAAATCTGGTGAAAATCAGAGATAAAATCACTTCCAGTATCATCAGCCTGATGAAATCCCTCAGCTCGACCCCCCCTAGCGCGCCCCAGTTGCGGCTCCAGGGGCGTTGAGTCCCCTGGGGGCAGCGCGAGTAGCTTTAGCTACCCCGGGAGCCGCGATACACAGAATTATAAGGTGCAGACCATGATGCAAAAAGGAGCATGATGTACCTTGCAAAAGCCACCTCTCTGCAACCTATGAACATTATAGCATGATCACAGCCAAATGAAAAATCTGATGGTCCATAAAATGTGGCAACAGGATCTGAGGGTTAAACGTTACTACTCTGTGAAATTACTATGTAGAATAATGTAAAGACAGTTTGTTAAGCATTTTATACACTTAAATATTTTTTTAAAAGAAGTGAGATACAGGGTTCTCACATGACAGGGATAGATAGATAGGATAGATAAATCGACTCAATAGTATATTTAATTGTTAAATTGTGCTAAACTTAAACAGCCTCAGCAATAAAATGCATCATATGCAGTGATTCATCAATGATATCAATCCACAAACATTCTGTAACAGTAAAACAGAGAGGGACTGTTTTTACTTTTATACTTAATTGCATTTTGCAGATAAAACTTAATGTTAACACTTTCACAAAAGTGAGGTTTTGAATGCAGGTCTTTGTAGTGTATGGTAGTAGTGTAGTGTCTTTGTAGTGGAGTATTTTCACAGTGTGGTATTAGTAGGCTACTTTTACTGAAGTAAGGCATTTCAATACTTTGTACACCACTGGTTACAAGATGTTTGTCTTTCTTTAAGAAAAGAAAGCTGCCCAGGCCCCAGACCAGGCCCCAGACCAGGCACCAGACCAGGCACCCAGGCCCCGTCCAGCCTCTGCTGGTTGCCCAGACCAGGCCCCGGCCAGCTTCCACGCCCGGACCACCTGCAGCAAGGACTACAGTCTCACATGGGGCGCTCCACCAACTGAGCCAAACACTGCAACACACTTTTTTTTATTTTATTTTAAAAGTTTATTTATTATTTATTATATATACTGATTGTTTTGTTTGTTCATTGTCTGTTCATTTAAAGAGTACCTCATGTTCAAATAAATAATTTTCATAATTGCACTCCTCTTGTCTTATTGAAAATGTTAAAAATGTCGTAGTCAGTTAAAAGGAATATCAACTTAAACACAAATATTAACCATTAAAGCTCAAGTTTTTACCCACCAATTGCAAAGTTTTACTGAAAATTGTAAAAATTCTCACACAGTGTTTCTGTTTTTTGACCTTTCCAGGGTGTCCATGGAACCTTAGGAAGTCTTTACCAGTAAATATTTTTTTTCAAATCTGCTAAATCATATGTCTATGTCTTACCTTTACTAACAGTTGAACTCGTATATGTAGATAATTATCTACCTGCATGAGAAATCTCTCCACATGATTAACTGATTTTAATAAGGTTTAAGATGCATGTTATACAACTAGTTTTAAGAAAGTCAGAAAAAAAACATTTCTGAGTGTCTGTGACAACAGGTGGAGTTCATGCTCAATACAGATTTTATTGAAAGCACAGGGGAGGATTGGGGCTGGAGAGCAGGGTCCAGTTCTGTCTCCTCATGCTGACGACCCACTTGTCCAGCCTGTCCGGATCACCTAGAGCCCCCATACTCAAGTAGCGGCCCGCGGAGTGTCTTTTAATGGCCCTCGAGCTGTTTTAAAAAGTTTTTTTAATTATTAAAAAAAAAAAAAAAAAAATCGCGCTGGGTGCTCTTATTTTGAAACCGCGCGCCGCGATCTCAATACCAGGCTGGGGGTTGCAACGATAAACAGATAGCACTCCAGCCAACAGACCGCTCCAGCCCTCCCAAACTCGAGACAGACAGTCCATCTCAGCAGCAGTTTGAGGTAAAAGATCAGTGTAGATTTTGCCAGTGAGTGTTTCATGGTAGACAGAATCAAATCAAGCACAGGTATAGTAAATGGTACACGTTATTAAGGCAGCTGATAAAGGAAAACATCTTCAAACTAACTACGTATTAGTTGTGATGAAATACTGCAGCTCCTGTTTCATTTGTGCAGAAGATGTGAATCTGCATTCTCAAAAATGAACTTCATCAAAAATCAGTACCGGAGTCGCCTAACCAACGAGCACGTGCATCAGTGTGTCTCCCTGGCAATCACACCGTATCAGCCCAGGTTTGAAGCATTGGTCAAAGAAAGCAGAGGCCAATTCTCCCATTAAAGGGGACGTGAGAAATGTGAAATAGTTTGGTAAACAAAGCACAAAAATGGGCTGTCTGAAGGCTATTTGTTTTTTTTGTTTTTTATCTTGAACAGGGTTATGTTTGGTTTTATTTAGTTATTTATTTTAATATATGCCCAAATTAAAATTATATTTTTATTTTAGGAAATATTTTTGTTTTTAATAAAAAGGAAATGTTATGTTATAAAATGTTGTAAATGTTATAAATACCTTAATGTTATGATACGTTATCGGACGTACACGGTCCCAATAAATGGCCCCTTGAGTCACTGAAAATTTTTTTTGTGGGCCCTCATCATTTCTACTTGAGTACCCCTGACCTAGAGGGAAACTTTAAAATGACACATATAGGTGCTCAGCAACTTATAGATCAGAGGTCACAAACCTTTATGATACTAAGAGCTATTTGAGGATATGGAGTAATAAAAAGGGCTTTGCTTGATAAAAAGTTCCTAAATAACAAAGTTACACAGTTCACCTTTAATAATAACACCAACAATAAATATGATAAGAAATATATATTGTATTTATTTATGGGTGCTCTGATCTTGATTTTGAACATTTCTGAAATCAGTATCACCAATACAACACAGATCACACATTCTCTGAATTAGAAACTTGCTTTTTGCAGTGTGGCATTAATTAGGCTATTAATTTATTCATTTAAGTTACTCTTGACACTCTATATAAGTATTATTAAACGAAAGATAATAATAATAATAATATTAAATGAAAGATAATACAGAACATTATGTATATTCTATATTATATCCCGCATTAAACGGACTGAGAGCACAAAACACACCACAACAGCAGCTAACATTAGCTGCTCTGGTCATCTGTCTGTATCAACAGAGACCATGAGTCGGTAATAAAGTCATTATACAGTGCCAAAATCCAAGTAAAATATGTTTTATACAGTCTATGGGTAAAATAGTACTACGGTTTACTCACCGAAAAAACTGCAACACAGAATCCTTTGTCGGTCGGTTAGTACAATCAACAGCACAACACGCCATATTGCCAGAAAAAACTACCCGAAAATAGGCAAACAAATACGGACACCGCAGCGCCTGTCTGCTGGATGTCGCCGCGGACCTCTGGGTGTAGCCTAGCCCAGCCCAGCCGATGCTTTAGCATAGAGCTAACTGCTGGCAACAGTCTATGAACCTGTCACTCAACGTAGCCACGCCCTAATTTATGCCAGAATTTTAAGCCTAAATAACACTTAAACAAAAAAAATACAAAAAAATTCACCCCCCCCCCCAGAGTGTTCACTGAGGTGGAAACTATCGGTAAAGACCAAAAAAGTCAAAGGCACCAGGCTTTAAATATGTTTTTTTAAGCTGTAAAGTCGGCTATTTTAACATGGGGCTCAATGGGAAATTGCTCACTGCTGGCACCAGCCCCCAGAGGCCGCGGGGGGAACTGCAGCTTTTTGAACGCGGAAGTGATCCTCACTCGGAGAACCCACAACTCCCCCCTTGCTCTGTCCCGATCTCACTCAGCTTCTGATTGACTTCTTTGAAGTTCCCGAGCTCTTCCCTCATGTCGCACTTAATTATCTCACAAAAACTGTTCAGTTCCTTCTTCATATCTGTGCGTCCCGCTTTTATTTCAGCGTGAATAGCACTGATGCTAGCATGGAGGGCATTCACATCCACATGCTCGTTAGCTTCACATGAGCCAGCAGCTTCATCAACTTCTTCTGTCGCCATTTCCTTGTCTTTCTTGCTCATTTGACTTACTGTGGTCTTAGTTTTCTGTAATTTATATTTCCCCATACGATTGTTCGGTTAGAAAACGTTTGAAATCAATTAAAGTGGGGAAAAATATCGGACCTTACTGGGAGCTTACAGGTTATGCTGCTGCTCGGTTCGCCGCCATGACCGGAAGTCTCCAATTGAACGGTTTTATTTCCAACTACAACTGATGTGCTGCCATAAAGCTAAAATCAGAGGATGTGATATATGACTTCAGAGAATTCATTTTATATTAGATACAAAATGTAACTAAATACCAGCAACAAAATTAATATGAGAAGATAATATCTAAAAGATGAAGAGATGACTAAACTGAGCACACAGTATATTCTTTTACAGGGATTAAAACAGAAAACCAAGTCATAAATTCTTCACCATCTACCTTTTCATAGAAACCCTTTTATGGTTGCTTCCTAGGATTGAAGGTAAGACAAGGTGGAAACAGCTGAGAAAATGGCAAATTGATGACAACATCCAGTCTCAGAATATGAGAACAAGGGTCATTTTTGGTTTGTTTGCCAGTGATTTTATCTTTTAATTATTCTAAATATGAAAAGAAAATCAATCCATTTTTACATTTCTGCTCATCCCAAATTTGACCAGGAAAAATAAAAATTGTATTTCAATTTAACATTTTGTACTTTAAAACAAACATCAAGTGAGCACTTTTTGGGTGGATTCAATTAAATGACTCTTCTTGTTTTTTTACTGTGGTAGATTTGATTACACTTCCAGTAACATAAGGAGTGTAGCTGTCACCTCCAGTTTTCACCTGGTTCACTGTGTGAGCAGCACACACTGATGCTCAGCTCCACCCGGCTGTTTACAGCTGTTTAATACAGAGATCATCGTCATAAACATAAAGAACATCTCTATTAACACTTTACTTTCTTACATTGAACCAAAAGCAGCATAACGTTGCTGTTGTGTACTTTTAAACAGCAGCAGGTGTTTGACGCTGAGCTGCAGGGTTGAGTGGGGAAGCTAACAGCTAACACAACAGCGTCCTACAGCCGCTAGCTCTGTAGCTGCTTACTGACGGAGCAACTCTGTCCTCCATTCAGTGTCTGGACCTTTTATACAGAACAGTGAGGAGGAATAGAGTAATTGTATTCCTGCTGTGAACAGTGAGGAGGAATAGAGTAGTAGTATTCCTGCAGTAGAACAGAGAGGAGGAATAAAGTAGTAGTATTCCTGCATTGAACAGTGAAAGAGCCTTCATGTATGCTGAGTGATCTGTTATTCTAGATTGGTCATTTTTATTTCACTTATATGATGGATCTGGAGAGCAGCTGGTTGCTTTAACCACTTAACACACGCCCCTGTTTTTTATGTTGTTAGCCTAAACGACATGCCCAAGTTGTGAGCAGCACAGATCCCACATAGTTTGAGACTCAGAGATGTGTCTGGTATCATTGGAAAGGAAACACTCTCAGGATTCTTGTAAAAGTGTCTGTGTGATTCTGTGACTTACTGACAAAGAGTGGTAGAGGTTACAATGATGGGGTTGTTTACTCGCCCATAGGTTTGCCTTTACAATGACATGTGTACAGACATTCAGGGACCTCTCAGCGGGATATAGACACAATGAGGCCACAGCCACATGTCTTGGCTTCATGCAGTCCAAATTTGGAGTCAAAAGACCAAAAGATGAATTTTTCTGAATTATTTTTCAACAGGTATGTCCATGCGTTTTCCTCAGGTCCTTTTTGGAGACTCCAAATGGACACTTGGTTACCAAAGCTGTATAACCACAATCAAACACCTATAACTTCACATCCCCTTTGCCTACAATCAAAATCTTGGTCTCTAATGAAAGCTGACGCCATATTATTATTATTATTATTAATATTATTATTATTATTACATATAACCATATTTTTTTGTTTGGCCATATCCATCTATCTATCTGACTAACTAACTAACTGTCTATCTACCTATCTATCTACCTATCTATCTATCTATATCTATCCTTTTATTTTGCTATAAGTCATATGTCAAGTCGAAGAAGAACCAACCGTGTACCAAAATGCCGAGTGCGTAATGATATATGGTTCAACTCTTTTACGCACAGGGCACACGCCGGTTACGCTTGGAGTTTGTTTATGGACAGCCAAACGTGATAGCTTAGTGTCATACACCGTTGGAAACCTCAGACTATTGGCTAAAAGGTTATCAACTTCATTTCACCAAATATTTCCATAGGCTGGAACAGCTGTCAATCAAAGCCATGTCGTCATTGTTGTCGGTCACATGTCCTCATTGGCTTTGGAGACATGTACTGCCTAATCCTAAACACCGATTGGCTTGTGTGTGGTGTCGTCAGAAGCAGGAGAGGCTCACGGTCGTAAACATCTAGTCACGTGTACTCTGAGATGGACGTGCAGGTCAGGAAATGACGTAAACGGACCGTATATGGTTTGTTATTTGTGTTATTACGTTACGTGTTGGACTAAATACATGTTGACATATTGAGGAAAGTATTTCAGTTTTATGGAAATGGATTTCATATTTCAGCAGAATGGATACTTGGCGAGCTGTACAGAAAGTCCTGAGTCATAAGATGATCGTTGTGGATAAAGGGAAGACTTTGAAGGTATGTAGCATTATAGCTTTTCTTACTTAGCTGAGTGGCTAGCCGAGCTAATCGCTAATACTATTACGGCTGTGAGCAACCATTTAAGTCGAGTGGCCTTGAATGAATCAGGACAATCTAAGCTTTCTAACAATGTATGGCATGAATATATATGTTTAAGGGTTGGTGTTTAAAACATCCAGAAGAACTTGTGGCTACCTCCTAACATCCGTCCCGTCCCGTAGACGGATCAGCGTGCGTTAAGAGGTTAGGGTATTATATATGACTGTTAGAAATTGTATTCATGATTTATGACAGCATTATGTGACTCATATTAAAATAGTTTAGAGACATTGTTTTATATGTATGTTAGTGTCTGGAGTAAGGGGCTCATGCTTTGGGGGCCATGCATGTAGCACATCATGTAGACAGCAGGGGCCATACATTGTTAAAGGATGTCTAACTCTTAATGAATCCAACTGAATTCTACACTTCCCACAATGCAACTCCATTATTTCATTCCTAGGAAATGCCCACATCTTTTCTGATAAAAATCTATGGTGTCCAAGCCCACTGTGACATCATTAGGACTATTTTGTTGGAAGCTCCTTCCACAGCCACTGTAGACATTAAACAACTGTTTTTAAAGGTTGAGAAGTAGTCCTCACTATGATTAAACTGATCCTTAAAAACTGGTGAAGTTCTCCTTGAAATCAATCAGACAGACATCACATCCTCTCAGATGTGATGTTTACTGTCATAACTCAGAGAGAAAGAAGTGAGGAGAGAAATGTATTGCACTTCTCCAGTGGTGAGGTTTCCTGCAGGCCCTGCACTCTTTAATGTCCTGTCTTCAGTTGACTTTTGTTCTCAGGCCTTACTACTGTGTTCATTCCCTGCAGAGGGACACTGGCCACCACAGTCCTCTCACATACACATTCAGATAGCTGGAGGAGGAAATGGGCCATCATATTAACTTGCAGTGTGGACTCATGGTGTGGAGTGTGTCTGTATGTGGAGCGGTGCAGAGATGGAATGGCTTCATATATTAGTGTCACCCTGAGGGGTTTTTTTCTTCTTCTTCTCCCTTTCAGTTGGCAGAATAAACATAGAAGCTCAGAGTAAAGATGTCTTCAGCTGTGGAACAGCAGATGACTGGATTTACATTTAAATTTCAACATCCAAAGAAATCTTCCTGCTGAAATATAAATGAAAATGACTGTACTGTGTGTTGCTCTTAAAGACTCTCCAACTTCGAATTGTGACTTTCTTCTTATCTTCTTATTATTATTCTATCCTTCCTTTTTTTGTTTTACGTGTCATGGATACAAACACATTGACACACAGCTCCAGTTTTGCATAGTTTCTATTCAAATGACATACATTTAAATGACAGTGAATTACGGTGTCATAACTAATCAGAGCTTTGTAGTGACATCATCCTCCTTCATATCTAGCTACCTACCTTGCTACATCTGTGAAAATAGAAAAAAGCCATAACATGGTGACAAGCATGGATGACATCATTTCAGATATTCAATATGCTGCAAGATGACAAACCAGTAAGGACTGTGGGTTTTGTCCTTTTTTCTCCTGCAGACCAAAAACATGCACGTTAGGTCTGAAATTGCCAGTAGTTGAGAATGTGTTTGAATGGTTTTCTGTCTTTATGTATCAGCTCTGTGACTAACTGGTAAACTGACTTCAGTAATCTCCCCTCCCCCCTCCCCCCTATAACATTCTAATATGAGCTGCTATAACAAAACGGATGGATTGGTTGACAATTGCCTTATTTCATCATAAAGAAAAATAATTTACCTTCTCACAGCAGTCAGGTAACTCACTACTGATCCATCATAACCCTTTCCTAATAATAATTTAGTTAAAGGAGAAAATCACCTCTGTGAATATAATACTTTTAAAAAACCTATGTAGAAGAAATGTGCAGTTATCTTTAAATGTGTACCATATGACCACACCATTCAAAGGGTCATCCTAAAACAACCAGAAGGCATTGCCACTGTCTCATCCAATCAGCTAGTCACGCTATGTTTACAGGATGCAGTCAGCGAGTACAGTGACAAAGTCAGTGAGTACTGGTAAGTTGTTTGCTTGCCCACCCACCAGCCCAGTTTGTGCCCTCCAATGTCTGACTCATGTTAAGATGCTGACCATATGATTGCAACATCTTTGGCTCAAGTACAGTGAAATACTTGGTTGCATGTTATCATGAGTCTCTCTTACTTCCCTAACTTCAGTCAACTCTGTAATGTGTGCCCTCTTATGAAGGATAATCAACTTTTTTCTTGTTCTTTGGCACCAATCCTTGTGACACTCCATCACTGCATCACCACAAAATAGAATAAATAGAAAATAGATGTGATTGTTCTGAGCTGCTGCATGTTAAATTTATAGACAATGTAAAGTGAATTCAAACATTTTCTTCTAAACACATTAACCTCTTAACGTACGCTGTTCCGTCCATGGGACGGGACGGATGTTAGGAGGTAGCCACACATTCTTCTGAATGTTTTAAACACCAACCCTTAAACATATATACTCATGCCGTACATTGTTGGAAAGCTTAGATTGTCCTGATTCATTCAAGACCACTCGCGACTTATATGGTTGCTCACAGCCGTAATAGTATTAGAGATTAGCTCGGCTAGCCACTCAGCTAAGTGAGAAAAGCTATAATGCCTACATACCTTCAAAGTCTTCCCTTTATCCCAATTTGTGTTCACCAGTGTCTTCTTAAAAGAGAGAGGCCTTGAGGGGAGGGTGGAGCCAAAGGCGGTGAAGAAGAGGTGGGAGAATTTGGTGGCCAAATACAAGGTGAGATATTTTCATGAGGTGAGATTTTTGCCCAGGTACAGTAAAATAGTATGGCTATGTAAACAACTGGTTGAGCATGTTTATATGATCACAATAATAACCGGATATAACTGGTCACTAATAATCCTTTTGTATTGGTTTACATTCATTTGACTTTCATATAGGGAACTGATAATTAAAACCACAGGTTTACATGGAAAGAATAGTAAGGGAGGGGAGGTTGTATAGGGAGATGAGGGAGAGGAAGGAGAGGGAAATGTTTAAAAGTGTTTACATTTCTAGGTAATCAGAATGTGTAACAACAATAGTCTTATAGTGATTGTTTCTTTTGGTGTGCATGTGAATACACTGAGTCATGTCTGGATATTACAGGTGCTAGTCATATCATTACAATATTGTGGAAAAGTTCTTTAATTTCATTTATTCAATGTAAAATGTGAAACTCGTACATTATATAGATTCATTAGACCGTAAGTGAAATATTTCCAGCCATTATTCATGTTAATTTGTGAAATTAAAGAACTTTACCACAATATTTAAATTATATGACCAGCAACTGTAGTGCATGTTATTTTTGGCTGTCTTTCACAGGACCTTAAGCGTCCCCGCACTGGGGTGAGCACGGAGGGGGGTTGGGTGACTGCCGCCTCTTGGAAATGGTTTACCCTTATGGATGAGGCAATAGGGAGCAGGCCGTCTGTGACCCCTCCTGCTCTCTTTGCCTCATCCAGCCGGGAGGTGGCAGTGACCCCCCCCCCCCCCCCCCCCCCCCCCCCCCCCCTTCTGTGGAGAAGGAGACTACCTCCACTTTGTCAACCCCAAAGAGACGGCGGGTAGGCAATGTGGAGGACATTTTAAACTCGCTTAAAGAGAGCAACAAATGGAAGAGATGGAGAGAGAGCAGCAGAGGAGAGATGAGGCCAGGGAGAGAGAAATGAGAGAGGCTGCAGAACGGGAGGAGAGGCGCTTTCAGCTGATGATGGAGAGGGACGAAAGGAGGCACAGGGAGACGGTGAAAAGGGAGGAGAGAGTGTATAGGGAGATGAGGGAGAGGGAAGAGAGGAGAGACAGGGAGGCGGCTCAAAGAGAGGAGCGCCTCATGGCAATCTTAGAGAAAATGAATAAAAGCTAAGTAAGAGGTGTTGAGTGATTCTGTTAATTGTAATTATATTTGAGTTATATTATTTGTATTTTATTGAGTTATATTAGAAATAAAGAATTACATTAAGAAATTTACATCTTATATCTTTCTTCTGTTTGTTAATTCTGTTTACTCACTCATGGTTTTTTTTTATAGGGAGCTTGGTTACACCAGACATTCATTCATTTAGCTCTGCGCCTCTCGGTGTTGAATGAATGAAGACAGTAGCTGGGTCTATTTTTACATTTATGCATTTAGCGAACGCTTTTATCCAAAGTAACTGACATTGTCAACACTTGAAAGGTAAAAATGTAACACACACACACACAATTTTTGTCAAAGCCAAATTATTTATTATTATTTAAATGAAGTTAGTCACGATATGGGTAATTTAAATGTAATTGTGATCAGGGGTGTAACATGCCAATGCCATCCTCTGTCTGTTGTCAGTCCCAGAGGCGGTTCCTGGGGGTGCTGGTGCTGGTCCTGGTGCGGGTTGGTCCCTTGCTGCTCTCCCAACATCGACATCAGCATCTGGCTCCAGGAGGTCCCCGTTGCTCACACAGATGCACACAATGACCTCCGGCACGTACTTCACCTCCACCTCCACCTTGGAGGTGGTTTCTAACAGGCTGTCTGAAGGGTGTCATGAGGCAGATGGGGCTTGACAGGCAGGGGTAGCCACCATCTCCAATGATGCAGTATCCTGCGGGGGGGTATGACTGCTCATAGTAGATGGGGCTATTTTGTAGGACTCGGGCGTCGTGGACTGACCCACAATATCCCACAAACACGTCCAGAAATCTTCCACCGTCATCACAGATGTTCTGCAGCTGGACGGAGTGAAATAGCTTCCTGTTAAAGTAACAGGCAGCTTCCTCTGCAGGGGGCTTCACGCGGATGTGGCATCCGTCAATTGCTCCTACCACCCTGTTAAAGGCAGCAGATCCGGCTAGGCGTGCAAAGCGGGCACCCAAGCGAGGGAGTTCCTCCGCGGTGGGATGGCGGACCACGTCATAGAGGAGAGCAGCGATCTTCGCACTCACCCTGTGCACTGCCCGGTGGATGGTTGCCCGGGGCATATCAAAAGCCCGGGCAACGATGCGGTAAGAAGTGGCGCTGGCCAGCCAGAAAAGAAATACCAAGGTGTCGATCTCCGGGCCCCAACCATGGTAGCATTCCCTCCCCAGCACAGCCATTAGGGCATTGAAGGACTCCCTGGTGAGACGGAAGTCGACCCGCAGGTCACTGTGGCCGTCGAAATATCGTGCCAGCAGTGGTACTGACACATTCAGCTGGCAGTACTGCCTGGGGTTGGGACGCCGCTGTGAAGTAACAAGAGAATTTTTATTTTAATAAAACATACGAAAGTTTGCTGCATCCCTGTGTTTTAGCCTCTTCTTTACTTTTTTATTAGATTGCTCTTACTATGATATACTGTAACTATGATGATTTTCTAACTATAATTGGTTATCTTTTGTCAAATACTTAATGTGTAAACATCAGACTACAATTAATTTAGTGAATATATATATTTCTGCGTATCAAAAGCTATTTTACTGGTGTGAATTGCACTTTAATACTAATGGGTATGGGAGAGACATGCACAGACACGAATACCGGAATGTATGCTGATGGTGCTTTTAATTATGAAGTGTGTAGCATGAGCTTTAGTTCTCACGGTAGTGTTACACAAATGTGGGCAACAAAAGGCATTTAATTGCAATAAGTATGGTGATATGCAAAAAACATATATGAACTTTATTTTGACTAGTGCATGTATTGATAAAACTTTGTACAAACGTCGTTGGACACACTGCCTGAAAAGGTAAGCCTAAAACCGGCGCGACGCTGGTCATACATAAATAAACAATTAAAATAACGTAGGTTACGTACCATCTCAGCTTCCGCCAATAGGAGGAGGATCCTAAAATCACGTTGGATTCGGCGTAGCCTCCACGTGGCTAACGGGGTAAATAAAGGCAAGCAAAAGCAGGAGGAAATCCATTGTAATGTAAACAAAACCGTAGATATTTTGGCGGGTCGGAGAATCGCGATCAAATGTTAGCCTGTCACTTCCACTAAGTGCAAAACGCCAGTGCTCCATTTGAGACAATACTTACCCACAACAGTGTGCACTACAGAGGTAAGTGATCAGTGCGCACTACGCACTACATTCTGGTGCACTCACGTAAGTGCTCCATTTGAGGCACAGCCCATGTTTCTGGTAGAGGTGATGACTTTGACAGGTGACACTTGGTAGGGGGCGGGGTTCCAGCGAACTCAGCGGGCACTCCCACGCAATATTTTTTTTAAATATTGCGGGTGCGGGCGGGGCGGGTCACTTAGGAACTTTCACTTGCCTTGTTATGATAATCCATTTTTTATGTGAAAGAAGAAGAAGACAAACTTTAAAATAAAACTGTTATTAATATCGCTATGTGACTACTTTTGGGCTGACTCTATCTGCTTTGTTTTGAATCTCCATGGCAACGGGAGAGAGCTGAAGCTTGATGGTGCCGTTTTTCCACAATCTCTTCAGATCAAACCTGACGCTATGTCCTAACACAGTTGGGTGTCACTCCGAATCAACATTATGGTTGTGCTCAATCAATAATAACCTACACGGATGTGTTTAATAGCTTAGTGACGCTGAAGTTAAATTGTGATCAGAAGATTAATTCACCTCTTGATCTGCGAGAGTCATCAACTAACACGGTCACCAGATAAACTAAAACACTCGCAATTCAACAGTTGTTTTTCCCTATTTGGTATCCGTAGCTTTTGTTTACACCGCCAAAACCTCTCAGATGCTTCCGCTGAAGACATGGCTAACTTAATGAGAGAAAAGCTAAAAAATGGTGATGCTAAGGTTGTGCAGAAAGTGGGACAGAAAAGCAAGGTTTGGGAAAAATTTGGACAAATCGTCTTGGCCGATGACACCGCTACAAACTACATTATGTGCTTTGAGTGTGAGCTGCTGTACAAATACGACAGGCATAAAACAGGTACATCAAACCTTCTTCGACATGCATGCCGTGGGACGGCTCCAAAGCCTAACAAGCTTCCCACACAAGCTCTTTCAGACCAACCCCTAATGCCTGTGTTCATGAAAGGCAATGTGCCAGTCGCAGCAAAATCCAAACTTGTGGATGACTTTGTAGCCTTCTGCTGCTCGGACCTGCGACCGTTTGATGTTGTCTCTGGGAAGGGGTTTACTCGCGTGGCACAAGGGCTTGTAAATATCGGTGCACGTTTTGGATCAGTGGACATAAACTCTGTCCTCCCTCACAGACAAACAATTTGCGACAGGGCCAAAAACCACGCCAAGAAGGAAAAGGAGAGCCTAATGCAGCAGATTGAAAAGGCCATGGAAAATGGAATTGGCATTGACCGATAGCTTCAACATGAGATCGTACACAGTACTAACATGTCATTTCGTTACTGAAGATTGGAAACTTTTGAGTCGTGATTTCCACGTTGGAATTTGACCATATGCTCAAAAAAACGGCACCAAACATAATCGAACAGATCACCAAAGAACTTCTAGAAGTTGGCATATCCCCTGACAACCTGTCAAAGGTTGTCTTTGTAAGTGATCAGGGCCCCAACATTAAGGCTGCACTCAAGAATTTTTCTTGGATACCTTGCGTAGCGCACGTACTCAATACCATTCTGAAGCATACATTCGAGGAAAGAGATGCACCAGGTTTCATGGGCGAAGTGACTGAACAAATTAGTCAGTGCAAGCAAGTGGTTGCTTACCTTAAAAAGTCTGGCAGTACACTTAGCCTTCCGCATGCTGTGGTCCAGGAGAGCGACACACGGTGGAATAGTAAGGCAGACATGCTGAAATCAATCGCAAGGCAACACAGTGAGATTCGACGACTACTCGAAGAAAAAGGGCAAGAACACCGCTTCGAGG
The DNA here is from genome assembly GCF_027409825.1 of Scomber japonicus. Lineage (NCBI taxonomy): Eukaryota > Metazoa > Chordata > Actinopteri > Scombriformes > Scombridae > Scomber > Scomber japonicus. Next base: position 1,848,106 of record NC_070580.1, on the reverse strand, counting down.
GCATACAGGTGGAAGTCCTCAATGCAGTTGGCGAATTCTTGACCCCCTTCAAACATGCCTCAGAGGATATGGAGGGAGACCGCTATCCAACTATCAACTCAGTCATGCTGTGGCACCACAGGCTGCGAAGGCACTGTGAGTCTAAGTGCGGGGACCCGGTGTATATGCAGCACATCCGCAGGCGCGCCGGAGAGCTCTTGAACGAAAAGATGATCATCACCCGATCCATAAGATTGCCACTTTCCTCTTCCTGCGTTTCAAGACCCTAAAGATGCTCTCGCCAGATGAATGCTCGGCAGTCCAAGTTGAAGCAAGGAGACTGACTACAGCTCTCATTCCAACTTTGCAGACTCAGTCTGCGCAAAGTACAAGTGAAGGTAAATTGAAGCCTCAAGTGTAGTTTCCAGCCATATTACCAAAATGCAATAGCCTATATAGGCCTACTGAAGAATCTCTGTAGTAAAATAATATTAATAACGTTTTATTATTATTTTAATAAAATAATAATAATGCTAATAAAATAATAATAATAGCATCCCCTTCAACTTTCAGCAGCGGGTGGGACAAGCGCAATGCACGAAGAGACAGAAGGTAGGCTAGTCTCACAATGCAAGGTGACAGCCACAAACGGCTGTGATTAATGTGAACTATTTCACACAGTTAATTTAAAACCTTGACTGTGTGTTTATACTTGACTTTAGTTAAATGGTGACGCGCCTTGTTCTTTTTGACAGAAAATGTACTGAAAAGGCACAGATTGTTTCAGGAATGGGAAGACACTCCTGAACTCATAGAGTCCGATGAAATACAGCGCTACTTGCAGACACATTTCAGTCTTGAGGACTGCAATGAAGATGTCCTTGGCTTCTGGAGGGATCACCGTCACGATTTCCCTCTCCTCTCGATGCTGGCAAGAGCGGTGCTTTGCGTTCCTGCAACCAGCGCATCAAGCGAGCGCGCTTTCAGTTCAGCAGGTCGCATCCTGGAAGCTCGTCGAAACAGGCTCAACCCAGGCACGGTGGATTAACAGCTGTCATAATTGCAGTAGGCCTATAGTTTTGAATTTAGAGTTTTCAATCTGTAGAATAGGCTACAAGTTTGTTGAAATATCATTATACGCTCTGCTATACTTCAATTTAAACATATAAGTTCTGTTGAAATATCATTGTTACTTAGGCTACCTATATGCTACGATCTACTACTTCAATTCAAATTAGTATGATCAAAGATCAGTTCATTAAAACGTAGGCTATAAGTTCTCAGATTTGATGTTGATGATGATCAGATATTACAGTTTTGACTAGCATGTGTGCACTTGTGTGTGTTTGTAAGATGCTTTCCGCAATCGTTTAATAAAGAACGATGTAAAAATCAATCTTAGTGTATTTGTTGTTGTTTGGTATTCAATTAATCTTTCATGAAATTGTATCATAATCTTTACTGCGAATCCAGTGCAAATCCTTGTCTATCTATGGCTTACAGTGTCACAAATGAGTTCTCATCGGTAGGATCCATGGCAATACGTTCACTGGCTTTTTTTTTTTTTTTCCTCGGGTCGGGTCGGGTCGGGTTCCGGTCATGATCAGCGCATTTTTTTTTGCGGGTCGGCCGGGGCGGGTTGGATCTCCTGGCGGGTCGGGTTGGGGCGGGTGTTAAAAAAAGCCGACCCGCGCATCACTGCAACACACAACTTTTTTTCATATATTTGGTGATTTTTTTTAATCATTCAAATTTGGCAGGGTGGTTAACAACACACTTTTCTGTGGTATGTCAAACTCAGAACACATATTTATTCTTACTTTGCACAGACTTTAACTGCTGGATAAAAGAAGACAATCTCCTGCAATGCATTAGGACCGTTGTTCACATGTTAAGGCCATGCATGGGCTGCATGGAGCGGAGGCAGTAAAGGCCCAGTAAGGAGGAAGGTGTGCTGCCTGCCAATGAGAAGACGTTAAGCAGGGTAAACTCAGCCGGCAGCCACCACTCAATGCTGACAGGCAGCACAGAGAGAAAGGGAGAAGAATAAGTGCTCCTCATCATGTTCCTTTCAGAAGAACAAAGCCCCACGCTCATTGGGAGTCAGCCTCAAGCTCAAAACGTCTACTCACTTGAACGCTCTCAGCCTAAAACATACATCATTCCTGGCATCACAAAAACAACAGGGGTGGGAAAGGAGTGAAGAGGAAGAAAATAGAATCTGAATTTCATTTCAATACGCTCTATTGAGATTTGACAGGCATTGTGCTGATGTGCAAGACTGTTTTCAAAATCAGAGAGCCATTGTCTGAGAAGATACGATTTCTTCGCCTATGGTTGAATAGTGTAGAACTGATTGGCAGTGATTAACTAAAAAGAGACTATGAGAATATGAAGGGCATGACAGCAACAATAACTTGAATCATCTATTGACAAGGCTTGACACCTTTATTTGAGGACGTTTTCAATTCAAGAAATGCCACAACTGCACTAAAAGATTTTTAAAAAGCATGAAGAAAGTTAGGCTTTCCTCAAGATAAGTGTTAAAAAACAGGCTCACCACAGCACAAGAGCAATTGGCAGTATGTCCCACCTCAGAAGACTAAATGAATCCAAAATCAAATTGCATCTATACAATCAATCAGGCTTAACTGACGCTTCTGCACCCACAATATGGCCTGTGGGAGGAGGCAAAGCTGTTTAGCTCCACAGTGCCTACAGCCATATATGTGATCTATGATATGGGGAGAACCTTTACCTGAACACAAGGGCAAGCAAGCGTGGTGTTATGCGTCCCCATTATAAATACACAGCCCCTCTATTTGAGGGCAAATTATTCAGGGGCTCGGGTGTGTACATGATTTATGATTGAAATATTGCACAGCCTGAAACGCAGACAAAAGTGGAGGATAAATAATCATATTAGAAGGAGATGCAGTGCTTGAAATTATGCACACGCTACTCCATATTCGCCTCATAAAACTGACATGAGGACCTGTAATTTTTGATGAATATACAGTGTGGGTAAAAGTAAAGTCGGTACATAGCACAGGTGTGGGAGAAGCTAATAGCTGGTTATACAGTACAATATGAGAATGCTATCTACAATCAAATGCAATAAGTAATATTTAAATATTCCATAGGAGATCTCATTGACAGTGGTCTAATACAGGGATGTATGTGCCTTTCTTTTTCTCAGAGTTTGCATATGAAACATTTAATAATGTATAGGTGCTGCTTTGTTAGGATCTGCCACACTGCATTCTGGATCAGAACTATAAACCTCATGCTCTCACATGCAAACACCTGTAGAACTGTTATTCAGCCTGCTGAATTAAGTGCCAGCAGTCTTATCGCCTATGAAATACAGTCACACTATCTGGTTATTTTGGATAAGAAATGTAACTTTTTTTCGGGGGGGAGGGGGCAGACAACTTTTATATATTCAAATGTTCACTGCTAATATTCTATATGGAATTTATTGTGAAGGTATTATTAGGTCAGGCACATTTGGTCAACTTTAATGAAACATTTTGAATACTGTGCATGTGAACCTGGAATGCTGCTATACATGACTGCATATGTCATGAGTCCATGACATGGACTCATGATTTTGGGACTCTTTGTGCTTTGCTCTTTTGGTTTCACGGTGTTGCAAATTATGTTGCATGGTCTTTTGGGTCATTAGCTCATTTATGTTATTTGACTTCTCTATTTAGGAGTTTCTTGCCTTTTAGTTAGCTTGTCATGTTACATACTGGGACAGTTTGATTTAAGCTGGTTTGTAATTAAGAGGTATTGTTTTTTTTGGTTTTTGGTTTGCTCTGTGCTTGGTGTGTTCCTCCATTCTTCCTATATTCATGTGCTCCTCTTCACACCTGCCCTTCATCTTCATCTTCATCGTTGTGCCATCTGTTCCTTGTTGTTCGATTTGTATTTAAGTCCAGTTCAGCTCAGTCTTTGTCGAGTCAGCAAGTCTGTTAGGCCTGTTAGGTCCAGGACTACTCCACAGCGCTGCAGAGTCCCTGTTCCCCAGCATCCATGAGACCGTTTCCCAGCGTCACTGAGTCCCCTCTGTCCAAATCTGCAAAGACTCAGCCTCTGACTCCCAGCTGTCAGGGCTGCAGTATCTTCTGTTCCTGCTGGGCTGCAGCAAACTTGTGTCTCTAAGCTGGAACAGTCGTCTCCTTGCCTGCCTAAAGTTTTGGAGTCCATGGTCCTTGGGTTCATTTTTGGCTGGTTCTTTCAACTGAGCCAGCTTCAGTTTTTTGCCTACCTGTCTTCAGCTCTGCTTCTGGTCTCTGAATTTGGGTCCATCTGCTTCACAATCTATGACAGTCCAACCCTATTCTACTATTCTCTGACAAATTACAGTATTTAACCTACTAATTACTACTAATATTATATTTTGCTTCTTATATAAATCCCAGAGCTCTTGTCCTGAATCCAAAATTGTGGGAGAAAACACAAGCAAGCCCAAACATATATCACAGCTCTCACCACTTCCACATGATATCTCCATAGCCTTTGTAGCTCCAAAGTTTAGTTACATTTATCAGGAGGCCTATGTTACAGCTGCAAAATAAAAGTGTCGTCAGTTGCCCAAACAGAACCAGGAAGGAGATAATATTGTAGAAAAACAAGTGAAATATTGTGACTAGGGCTGTCAAACGATTCATTTTTTTAATTGAGATTAATCACAGAATTTCCATAGTTAAAGGTTGAATATGTAGAATATTTATTAAAAGCTATATATTTTTTTAAATAATACAGCCACGGGGTGTTTTGAGGGGTACAGAATGAAAGTATTGCTTTTCCATAAAAAAAAAAAATGTAGTCTGAATTAATCATTTTAAAATTTTTTGACGGGTTCGACAATGACGTTCTGTGTACATTGTACCAGCCATAAGGTAAGACAGAATATCTGTTAGTCGCTGTAAATAAGTGGTTGTTTACCTTTGTATTCTTTGGCTGCTGGTTCACTGAGTTTTTAATAATGGTACTGTTGAACTCGCCAGGGTCTTAGCTTTCATATGAGATGCTATTTGTTTGTGTACCATGAAGTATCAAAACGGTAGCAATGGAAATGTGGAGAGTGGGTTGACTTTCTGACGCTATTCGGATTTTGATATTTGATCATTAATATGCTTGGTAGTATGACTGTATTGCTACATAATTAGGGGATCATCCCTATGTTCCCCGGGTCCTATGTCCCTATATCCTACGCTTTGTATGTGACCGGGGAACATAGGGATGATCCCGTCTACAGTTAACCAGTTAGCTGAGTTATTCGCCGAGTTAGCAGCCGAGCTAGCAGCCGAGTTAGCTGCCGAGCTAGCAACCGAGTTAGCCGCGATCGGGGAACATAGGACCCGGGGAACATAGGTACGCTCCCCAGGTTTAACTGCTACTCCCACTGGCGTTACAATGTAATGTACCTCGGTGGTTTCAAGTCAGTTACAGCGAGGGTATGTTAGCTTCCTGTTTTCAAAAATAAAAGCACCAACTCTATCGTTATGGTTTTCTTAATAATAAAAGGCAACGGGTGTTTTATTTTGTGAAAATGACCGGAAGTGCGTTACTCGCTACGGCTAACTTGAGTGGCTCCGAATTCGCAGGAACAAAACTTTAAGCAGATGTTATTTGGACAAATTAGCGTCACATTGTGGATCTAAAGGGCTACTTTCTCGCCTAAAAAGGTTAGACATGTGGATAAAGTGGTATATTTAGAGTTAGAGCTAAAATAAAATCCGGCACCGGACCTGGCAACCCGACTGCTGGAATTACTTTTTGGTTGTTGCGACTACGATCTCGAGACATTAGATGGCGTTGTTCTGCTCATTCTACATATTCTACCTTTAATCGTGATTAATCGCGTTTTGATTTCAAGGCAGTTTTAAGCACATAATGTAAAGCATTTCTTACCAGAGTGTCTTAACTGGGAATCAATCACGGCTCTGCTGCGACTCCCACACTCCAAAATGGTACTTTGGTGGAGCTGAGGCTCGCTTGGCTGCACCTGGGTGTTTAGCGTGGAGGTGCTAACTAAAACTCCACGTACTCCGGTGGTAGTTAAACTCCGTTTGACACAGGTTGCATTTTACTTTTAACTTGTCAACTGAACCGTCTGGAAGTGTTTTAAAGTTAAACAAGCCGTTCAAAAGTCCAGTAGCTCTCTTACTTTCCATCAGCGCGGTAGGTTTACTGCAGGAGGCCACTTCAAAGCATAGCGCTACAGCTAGAGGAGCCATCTACGGGTGAGTAGAAGGGACAAAAAGGCTTGCAAAATTAAAATGCGATTAAAAAAATTAACGCGTTATGTATTGCATTAATCTAATCGCGATTAACGCGTTAACGCTGACAGCCCTAATTGTATAATAATCAATACAAAATCTTGGTGGCATTAACAATGAATACATGTTGTTAGCTATATAAACTCTATATAATGTAATTTTTAGATGGCAGGGTTTGGATAGCTGCATTGACATCACAGAGAATGAATGTAAATGGCTACATATGATAACAGTTTCCATATCAGGATTACTCAACAGTGATACAAGAATTCAATAGAACTGTTTTCTACACGTCAAAGAGCATTTTCATTGTGACACATTTTGTTAATTGTCAAAGTCAGTTAACTGGAAACATGGTAAATGGACTGTACTTATATAGCGCCTTTCTAGTCTTTGCGACCACTGAAAGGGCTTTACATTACATGTCATTCAGGGGGGATTTAACCATTCGCAGCAACGGGAGCAATTTGGTGTCTTGCCCCCGACACATCGACAAGTGGACTGGAGGAGACAGGAATCGAACCACCAATCTTCCAATTGGAGGACGACCGCTCTACCTCCTGAGCCACATGGCACTGATCAGGTTATATCAGTTATATCAGGTCAGTTCACCAAATACTCTCACTTGGTGAGAGTACACCAATGGTACAGTATGTCCATGAAGTAGATTCCTTTAAATCCTGTGATATGCTGCAATAAGTCACATTGCACACAGTGTGCCTGTTATTCTGGGTTATCCACACACATCCCTGTTTAGAATGTTCATCAAACCTACTACATTGGAAAAAAGGCCTCTCCAAAAATAAGCAAAAAAAAAACCAAAAAAAAAAACAAGATATTTTTGTAATAAGCAAAACAATCTGCCAATGGAAAAAGTGAAAATGCTCTTGGTAAGATTTCTTGAAATAAGACATTATATTTAAGCCTTATAAGATAAGAGTGATCTTGAAATTAGCTGGGAAAACTCATTTTTAGCTGTGTTGTGTTTTGTATCTCATAATAAGTTTGTAATGCTCAAAAATAGTATTTTCCCCTCAAAAGTAGCATCTTTTTTTGTCATCCTGTTTGTTTCAAGTGTATTTAACACATTTTTAGGTCTATCATTGTGACACTGTTCTAGATTTCAGTCCATCACCTACTTGAAATAAGATTAGAAACTGGCATTTTGAGACAAAATGTCTTGAAGTTAGCATTCCTGACTCATATTAGGCTGTGCTCTTGCCATAATAAGCCGTAATTTACCATCCTGTCATCATCTCAAGTGTATTTACCTTATTGTAAGCTCTACAAAAGTAATATTGTTCTAGATTCAAGACATTCACCTACTAGATTCAATTAATTAAATTCAATTTCAATTAATTACTTCTTATAAGACAGAAACAATTAAAACTAGTCTTGCATTTTAACCAACTGTTTTTTAATTTAAACAGCCAAAAGTAGGACTGCATAAAAAGAACAGTCAACATTTTGGCTCACTGTATGAAAACAGAGAGCATGCCAAATATGTGAGTGAGTTAAAGGAGAATTTCCGTTTTTTGCAACCTGGACTTTATTTCTAGCATAAAATACGTTCATATTTAATGCTAGAAATAAGGTCCAGGTTGCAAAAAATGGAAATTCTCCTTTAAGGTCAGGTCCAACTACCACAAACCAGAAAGCAGTATCTTAAAACTTGGACAAATTAAATCAAAACCACATGTAGAACGGACTCTTTAATAGACCATAAACACTCATATAACCTATGACTTTGTACATGACAATACTCAATCCACAGCAAATGGACACATTTTAAACTTGTGGAGGTGAGTTAAGCCTGAAATGTCCAATTTCTCACGCTACCAAGGCTGGCTTGCACTGTTAAAAATAGAATTCCTCCATCTCCTGTCAATAGCTACCACAGCCCTCATTCAATACCAAGTGTCTTGGTCAAAGCCTGCCTCCACAATAATTACTTAACTGTCAGCTAGGATTAGAGGGTCTTAAGCCACCCTGAGCCAATCCACAACCCAAAGAAAAAAGCCAGGGAGATACTCTGTGACATCTCAGCACTGGGCCTACATTGTCTGGATGGAGAGAGCAGAGAAAGGAAGACAAAGCCCACAAGGAATCATCTTGGATAACAAATACAACTCTCTTCTCCAAATCCCCATCTCAAGAGGATCACACTAAGTCTTTGTGCGAACCAAAGATGGGTGTAAGGGCTTTAATAATGCACTTCTCTATAGGTCGAAGATTATCATACAGTAAGACCACAGAAACTCTACTATAACTGAGAGTTTTTTGTTATCGTTTGTTTTTTTTGGTCATTTTTGTTTTCATTGTTTCTTTAATCCTTCCAAAGCCTTGCATCGCTTTCCTATTATTTCACATTAAATGTAAAATGAGTGTAGTTCCCAGTTCAGAAAATACTTCTCTTGGTTTAGTAATTGCAGAGTTTGGTAATCCATCACATCATACCTAATACGTTTATGAATTATGTCTGTCTTCACTGTAGTTTGAGGTTGGGTAATTATTTCAATACAAAATTAACTGATTTTTATGTACCTGACAGAAATCTAGTAAATTGCAGTGAGGGAAAACCAAATAGGCAAATGACAGGCAAATTCCCCAAATTGCTTTTTCATGGCAAATAGCCCAGCTGTAACAACAAAGAAAAAAAAAAAAACCTGAATAATGGGTGCTCATATTAAAGTAGTCAGTCACTGTGAATGTACTACAAGCTCAAGTCAGAGCTAATCAAACTATTTTTCATTTTCCTTTCAGATTTATCCTCAAAAGTACATTGATTCTGCCAGATCAATTTATACTCAAGGGCTCTAGCTTACTAACATTGGATCTAAAAAAGAAAATGCCGTATATAGAAATTGGCAGCTTTGTCTCAGGCAATCAATTCTATCAATGTTGAACAGGCCTTTGAATCTGATATGATTAAACAAAAGAGTCAAGGGAAGGGGAGGGGAAGAGAGAAAGGGACAGAAATCAATATTTGTGGTAAATGCTTCCAAGATGGGTACTTAGCTTTTAGATAAGGACATCACACCACTCAACTCCCGCCTTTGTCTTTACTTTGCTTTTCTATGTGTCTCGCTGCTATGTGAGATGTACAGGGACTGTCAGCCAGAGGAACAGCTGCTTTTCCAGATCACAGGGTTAAAGTAGTCAGAGATCCTGGGACCTCAGAGACAGGGACTTGTCAGAGCAATAAGCCTTGTCAGGGAACAGCAAAACCCCCACGATGCTACTCACATGCCTGTAGCTCTGCCACAAGCTCCAGCCTTGGTGTCCTTCAAAGAGCGTGGAACACTCCCCCTGGCTACAAGATGTTGCATAACAACTATGTGAGCAGAGAAGCAGGTAGGGCACATAAGACTAAATTATAGAATTATGGCTTTTATTTACCCAAAACTTCAATCTGCAAAATACTGACAAAACTGATAAAATAGCATCTTTAGATAGCAGTTCTAAGCCTGAAGCCAAAAGCAGAACTTGATACTAAGCACACATGCTGACAAAGACATATTTATGCCTCTCTGGACAAAGTCTAAAATAAATAAAATCCCCCTTCCAGAAATGTACTTCCACACTGTATCTTGAAGCAGCTTTGAACAGGTCTAGAAATAGACATTGTGAATTTCTAAGGCATTTCTTGAACAATACCTTTTGTCTACTATAACAGCACATGGTATCCAAACTAAATCCAGCTGTTTGTCAAAGGCAGGCTTGAGCAATCCTAGGCACTCCTTAATAGACACACACAGATTGAATTGATATTGATGTTAAATGATAGTCAATTGCATTAATAATATGATAATAATAATAATAATAATAATAATAAGAGCAATAATTTGAGAGTGCTATGGTAAACAAGCTCTCTTTTACAATGGCAGTGATTACAGTGGGTCCCATTAAGGATAGCAACAACTCTTCAGCCAATATTCCAGAAAACACAGCATGTATTTAGTTTTAACAGGGTTTAAAAGTTATTAAAGATCAATTCAAATGTGCTATACAGGACAGACATCATAGTTTTCATCATAGTTCAGGTTTTGAACCACATGGGTAACATAGAGCATTATTGTACAGCGCAGCATTGTCTGCATACAGATAAATTGTATCTCCTGAGTCATTTATAAAAGATTGTGAATAAAAGTGGTCCTAGAATAGAACCATGTGACACACCTGTGTTAACTCATAAAGCCATCAGACACAAGAGCTTGTGTTCTACCAGAGATCATTTTCAAATTAACTATATGTTTTTTCCATCAAATCCAATATATTCCAGGCATTTTAAAATAATTTGATGCTCAGCAGTATTAAAGCCTAAGATGAATCAACAAAAATGGCGATACAGTCCTGCTCTTTATCTCTTGCACTAACAAAATCATTTAAAGTCCATGTAAAGTAAGAATAAATATGTGTTCTGACTTTGACATACCACAGGAAAGTGTGTTGTTAACCACCCTGCCAAATTTGAATGATTAAAAAAATCACCAAATATATGAAATTAGGCTTCAAAGTTGTGTAAAAATCAGCCTCTTTCTCTGCTCCCAAACACTGTGGGAGTGCCCGCCAAGTCCGCTGAAACCCCGCCCCCTACTAAGTGTCACCTATCAATCAAAGCCGCCACCTGTACCAGAAACATGGACGCTACATCTTAGAGCTTTCTACCGCTAGCTCGGCTGCTCAGCCCCTAACCCTACAATTATGTAATTGATTGGATCATCCCCATCAATTGATTGTTTTCCAAAAGGTCAGGGATGCGTTCACAGACTCAGATTAAATATATAAATTAAACATTGAACTAGCAATGGAGCTGTTAATAATGAGTTTTGGCTTTTAACCATTTTCCAAAATGTGCTTGCTTGATTTCCTTTACTTTGACATGCAGAGGCATACAATGATGTTTGGAATAACAGTGAAACTCTTATGTATTATTCTAGTTTTAGACTCTGAATTTCTTCAAAGGTGCATACTTATCTGCAATGGAATTACATGGATCAGGAATCACCATGGCAACCCCAAAATCAAACGAAGATGCTTGATCAGAAAAGAGTGTAACATTGCTTTTGACAGTGATCCGTGGTTTGGATGGTTGTCATTTAGTGTCACAGCTGTATGCAGCTGGGCAGTGATCCCTGAAGTCAAAAGGAAAAACACCACTAGATTTATAATGTCGCGCTCTATTGGTCAAAATAATATCAGGCAGTTTGGGTTTTCCTGTTTCCTGGATCAGCCTGAGCAGGGGAGGAAATAAACTGTGTGAGATTGAATTCATTGTAGAGATTTTTAAGATTATCAGAAGATAAACGATAAAAACCCAATAACTAGTACTTTTTTCCCAGACAAACACTTCCAGCCAAGAGTTCAGAACATGTAGGCTTAGACACAGAGCTAATAAAGACACACAAACAACTTTTCACTAAAATGCCAATGCCTCCTCTCTTTGCAGGCTGATCACACTGAAACAGACTCTAGTTATCAACCATGTTTCACAAAACACACAAACGTCAGGGTCAGTTTGTTACATCCAGACTTTAATACAGTCCATTTTGGAATACTACATACGTTCATATGAACAGTTTCCAGGGTCTTGCAATACAGGAAACTTTGCATGCTAAATTCGACTCTCAAGAGTTTTTTCTGAATTTGAGTCAGGACCTCCAGAAGTGATGCTACTTATAAACTGAGAACCTAGTAACAGGTTTTCTTCTTATCTGTATTCCTGATCCTTAAATTGCTTTTATCTGTGGCAAGCTAACAGTCTGAATCATTTCCCTTACAATGCTAACGCTAAACTGCTGCTTTAACACAACTATTTGTTAGTACAAGCTTAAGGCCATGTGAGCTCCAGGGTGAAACTGACTGCCTGTGGCACAGACTAGAAATGACAGTGCTCCAGATAAATAAACAGCAGGAAGTGAGTGACAGCAGAGCAGTGTAGGTAAGATCAGGTTTTATGAAGTGATTCAACCGGTCTCGTTCGACATGCCCCCCTGAGGGTAGCCTCAAGGCATTCCAGTAACTGTTTGTTCCTCAGAGACAACACCAACACATGAGGCTTTATTATTGCCTCCCCCCTGATCTGTAGCATTACTACAAAGAAAGAAAAAAAAAAGTCACCTTGACTTGTGTGTTTCCCGTTTTATAACACACCTGAAGCCATCATTCGTTGTGGAGATGGCAGTTGTGAAGGATGACAAACTGGCTCCTGGTGTTTTGTTTTTTGCCCCCATCTGGTGTCTGGTCTGCAGTGAGTGATTGAAGAGAGTGTGAATGTGGAGGAAAAGTGCTGAGGTGACAATCCATAAATCTCCTTCAGTATGAAAGATGAGTAATTTTGGTCTCTCAAAAGCTACCAATGAGATCCATTCACATTACTGTTTAAAGACATTAACTGTGGCTGGTAGGTGATCTGCTCCTGATGACATAAGATCAACATTGAGGATTAACTGGAATTGTCTAACACATTTATTTTCCTGCAATGAATGAATGAACTTCCTTAGTCTTTCCAGTGATGGCTCCATACTGCAGCTACAGTACTCTGAACATTGTGAGCAAGTATCTATTACTGTTACCATACATATTTTGCATTAAATGAATATTGATATATTTGTTTCTAAATCTGCATGTATTTCAGTTGTGCTTGGCGTTTCATTTTGAAATCACATATCTTTTTAAATATACACGTGAAATACTGCCTTTGCTGACTGCCAGTTGAACAGGATTCTGCAGTGTTTTCACTAGTGTATTAGAAGAGCACTCTGACTTTTTGAGAGTCAAATGAGATAATCAATATCAATTTCATCTCTAGGGGATTTGTGGATGTGTTTAGCCTAACTCAGCACAAAGACTGAGAAAAGCAAAAAGTGCTGGTAGAAATTCAAATATTTTAGTTGAAGGAGCAGTTATGCCATCATGACATGGGATGGAACAATGACAGAAATGACATGGTTATGACTTATTCACACCATCTGACATTGTTTTATTTTTTTTAAATCCTCCAAATTAAGAACAAGAAAATACATATGATACATACAATGCTCTTGCATTAATATTTTTTGATGTGCCAACACTTGGTTAGGGAATGGTTACATTAAGCACTAACATTACCGTAATTTCCAGACTATTAAGCGCACCTAAATATAAGCCGCACCCACTGAACTTTTAAAAAATATTTATTTTGAACATAAATACGCCGCACATGTCTATAAGCCGCAGGTGCCGACATTGAAACAAAGGAACTTTATACAGGCTTTAAAGCAATGGTTCAGCGTAATTTCGACCTAGCGTCATATGCACCATGAGGTCTATCTAATATAAATTAGTGGAGTTAGAACCATCAGCCGAATGGTTTAGTACAGGCGTTAATGGAACCAACAGTGTATCTGGTAAATGACCCCACTAATAATGCCTGGATTGTTATCAAACCTACAGTAGAACAAATAGGGTATTTACTCATAAATCCATGCATTGGAAAGTTTGTAAATTCATCAGGTTATTAAAATAACACTTACCTGATGGCTTTTACTCTGCTGCTACTGCTAAAACTGTAAACATCATCGAATTAACGCGCGATCACTGAAATACCGTGTGGTCGCGCGATATTTCGACAATATTTACAACTTCAGTAGTCCATGAAAATCCATTAATTAGCCGTGTCAATGTTTAAGCCGCAATGTTCAAAGCGTGGGAACAACGTAGTGGCTTATACATGTTATACTTCAGGAAAGACTGTGGACACAATTACTGTAAAAGTAACCAGCGTTGACTATCAGGAAACAGGAAATGAAAGGCGGTCTGTGGTAAAGGTTTCTTCTCTGGGTGAGCTTCTCATAATCCACCAGAAACCCTGAACATGTATCAGGGCTCCAGACAGTGACCAAAAAATGTGTGACCATCTTTTGAGACAGTGCGAGTACTTAAGGCCCAGGAGTGATTAGTCAATTTTGCGAGACACGTCATCTACACTCATTAGTGTGTCTCACTGGAAGCTCACTTTGTGGCAGCTGCCAGTGAGCTGTCACAGCAACTGCTGGTATTTCAGCACTTTCTAGTGACAACCTGCAGTGTATCAATACATGCCAGCAGGCTGAAGCTGCAACAGTTCACTGGTAGTTGCCACTAGCAGGTTAGTCACACACACACACACACACACACACACAAACACACACACACACAGTGGCATCTAAAATGGCTTGAAATAGGGGTGCAAGAAACTGGTACTAATGATAATAATAATAATAATGATAATAAACGAACAAAAATCTAAACTTGTGAAAATGTGAATAATGGCGTAGAAGGTCAATTTAAGGTGTGCCCCTTTATGTTCTGCTTGTGCTCCTAAAATGTTCAGTAAGGGGCTACGAGTTAGTCTGGAGCCCTGTGTATGCAAGCCTAAACCATTTCAGAAATTAGAACACTTAAGCAAAGCTTTCTGAAAAATGGCCTCTTGAATTACCATGTGGTAGCTCACATCACATCAGAAACTGTAAATACAACATCCATACAATGCAAATATAACATTAGGTACTCAAGCTACTCATTTAACAATACACTACACCAGTGTTCCTCAAATACAAATCTTAAAGGTCCACTACATTTTTTTTCAATGAGTCAAAGGTCACTTTATTAGTCAGTCAAGCCACAACAAATCAATGTATCCACCACCTTTGGTTGGCCCCGTGGATGGGAAATTTTCTTACAAAAAACGAACGGATGGAAGTGTCGATAAGAGCATGGTTGTGTGCAAGCTATGCAACAAGGAATTCGCATATCACCGCAGCACATCGAGCCTCAAGTATCACCTCAATGCAAAACATATAGCAGCTAGCGTGGACGTTAGCCCGACTCCGAGTACAAGGACCCACACCCAACCCACACTCCACCAGTTGACTGGTTTGAGGACGAGGGTAACTAAGTCCACGTCTGAAAAAATAACCAACGCCCTGACTCACTGGGTTGCACTCGACTGTAGACCAGTTGGAGTGGTAGAAGATAAGGGCCTGCAAAATGTACTACAGATTGCGTCGTCTGACACAACATACGAGCTGCCATGCAGAAAGACAGTGACAAAAAGAGTCCAGCAGCTTTATGACAATGAAAAGGAAGATAAAGAGAATTTATTGTTGGAGAAAGCCGAGTGTGTTGCCCTGACTGGGGATCATTGGACCTCGGTAAGCAATTCAAATTACCTCGGTGTGACAACACACTTTATTGACATGAAGTGGCGTCTTCACTCATTTGCCTTAACCATCTAGAAGACCACCACAGCCCTGCCACTTCTGTCCCTTGCGAAAGACTTTTCTCACTGGCAGGTAACATAGTTCAAAAGAAAAGGGCAGCCTTGAGCTCTGAAAATGTGAACAGGCTAGTTTGTCTGACCAACTGTCTGAAAGAGAAGTAGAAGAAGTAGTCATAGAGGTATCCTGAGGCCAATGGGCTTGTTGTTACTGAAATGTTGATCAAACAGTGACCTAAGCAATAGAGAGATTTTATTTTTCATCAGGATATTGGAAGAATAGAAGGGATTGAGGTCAATTACTGGCACTTTTTTTAAAATTTTATTTTAAATGGAACACTTTATGTTGAACTCTTTATTGTTTTGGCCAAGGTTATTGAGAGAGTTGGACTGAAATTAATTTTGTTTTTTAAACCAGCTGTTGGTAAATCAACAAAGTCTGTTATGGCCTCTGAAGCAACAGAGAGATGTTTTCTAATAGTCAGGGTTTCCAATGTTCTGAATGTACTTGAAAGTATTGTGTTTTACTTGAAAAACCAAAGTATTGGCTTCCGGCTTAGCAAAACATGGTGTAAGACGTACGAAGAAGAGCTCCTGCAGACTAATCTGATTTTTGTCTTAAATTGGCACTATTTATACCACTTCTAGCACTCACGTTTGTACGAACTGTTTTTGACCTTGTTTACTTTCCGCTTTTCTCACGAAAATGCCTCCAAAGCCGAACAAACAGGGAAACAACCCTCAACCTAACCAGCACCCTGTTGCTAATGCTACCACCCCGCCTCATGCTAGCTCGGTAACCTCAGCTGACACGAGCCACACGCCGCCTACTACTGTGGACATCACCGCACTCAAAACGGAGCTTCTCTCCACTCTTCGCAGCGATGTTGCGACTATTTTTAAGACTGAGCTCCACGAAGCTTTGGGGGCCAACCTTGTGTCTATAAAAGCCGAATTGCTTACTCTAAAAACCGAACTGTCCGGCAACAATTTCTGCCATCCAAGGGGATGTTACGGGACTCACCGCCACAGTCAATGAGATGGAGCACTCCCTTTCCACCTGTTCAGACGACATCGCCACTCTTCAGAGCAAAGTAGAGCATCTGACCAAAGAATGGGTGAAGCTCGAAAACAAGTGTGATGATCTTGAATCCAGAGCTCGCCGTCAAAACATACGGATCGTAGGTGTCCCGGAGGATGATTCCGATTCCGGGTCGGTGACTGGTGTGTTGCGGCTGCTGATGGAGGCTTTCAAACTTGACAAGGAGCCACTCGTGGATAGAGCCCACAGGTCCCTTATGGCGAAACCTAAGCCCGGGGACCGTCCCCGTGCTATTGTGGCAAAACTTTACTACTTCAGGGACTGCTCGGACATTCTCAGAAAAGCGAGAGAGCTGCAGAGAATTAAGATCCGCAATATGACCATCTCTGTCTTCCCGGATCACACTGCCAAGACGGCACGGGCCCGTGCTGCATTCAATGACGTCCGTCGTCAGCTCCGGGAAATTGAGGGAATCAGATTTGGCCTGCTGCACCCTGCCCGGTTGCGCATAACCCACGGGGGCGTTCAGAAAGACTTCACAACGCCAGAGGAGGCCGAGTCATTCATCAAGCCATTAAAAAACTGATGAGTCCGCTCCATACTTGATGTGACAACTCCAGTTGTTCTCTCAGGTTCAAGTCTATTTGGGGAGTGTGTGAATCCTACACATATGACCGTAGTTATATCCCCTCTCGGACATTGACTGTCTAAAAGGTGATCAAAACTGTTAATATCAGGTGTCCTAGCACCATTCCTTTTGGATGTTATTTTTGTTCAATTATATTTAATGTGGTCCCTGGTTTTATTGTCAACTACGGTCATACTAGTCATTTCTACCCATTTTATTTATTAATTTTTATATTTTTCTTTTTGCTTTGATTTCATGATCATTTAGAAGGTCAATTTAAGGTGTGCCCCTTTATGTTCTGCTTGTGCTCCTAAAATGTTCAGTAAGGGGCTACGAGTTAGTCTGGAGCCCTGTGTATGCAAGCCTAAACCATTCCTAAAATTTTATTTTATTTTTTTTCCTTTTCCAGTTTTGTTTAGCTTACTGTTGCTATAATATACCACACTTGATTTCGGAGGTCTTGCACTGCACAGATTGTGTTCATCCTGTTGATCCAATGTTCCTACAGGCTTCTGATAATGTTAAGATGAAAAAAACTTTTTTTCTTTTTTTTTTCCTTCTTCTTTCTCTTCCTTAATAGTTATCATACTAGTTCGGATTCTTGATTATTTGTGCCTTGCATTTTATATTTCAACTTAGTTCTCTGCAGGTGCTTATCCGTTGACCTTAGCTACATAGTCGAAAGCACCTCTCTATGAGGATGGCTCCCCTTGGAGTCCGCACGGTTGTTCTTATCGTTTGGGGATGGGAACATTTGATGTGCAGGTGGGAGGGTGTATGGGTTGGGGTTTTTCATATTATGTCTCTGTATCTGTATATGTGTTTTTTTTTGTTTGGTTTTTGTTTTTTCTCTCTTTTCGTTTTTCTGTTACCCCTGATGTTACGGGCAGCTCATTGTCTTTCTCCTTCAAGTGATAATGGTTAATACTAAGTCACAGGATTTTGATAACAACTCAAGTATTAGATTCCTGAGCTGGAATGTTAAAGGTATGAATAGTCCGATTAAGAGATCGAAGATACTTACACACTTGAAACGGTTGAACACAGACATAGCTTTCCTTCAGGAAACTCATTTCCGTAATAGAGATCATATCAGACTCAAGTGTCCTTGGGTAGGTGATATTTTTCATTCAACATTTGATTCCAAAGCTAGAGGGGTGGCGATTTTAATCAATAAAAGAGTTAATTTTTCTGTTTCCAAGACCATAACTGATAAAAATGGTAGATACTTGATCATTGCAGGCACTTCATACCACTATCCTGTCCTACTGGTCAATATATATGCACCAAATTTTGATGGTCCGAAGTTTACAAATATTCTGTTTAGTAACCTTCCTTTCCTGAACACTCACCTTTTGATATTGGGTGGTGATCTGAACTGTGTCATTGATCCCTCATTAGACCGCTCAAACCCTCGTACTTTGTCCCAATCCGCTATGTCCAAATCGATTTCTGACTTTATGTTCAAGAATGGCTTTGTTGATCCGTGGAGGTTCTATAACCCACAGGCTAAGGAATTTTCTTTTTTTTCACATGTACATCAATCTTATTCTCGGATTGATTATTTTTTTGTTGACAGCTCTCTCGTTTCCAAGGTGACTTCTTCCGAATACCACTCAATTATTATTTCCGACCATGCCCCCCTAAGTCTAAATATAAAATTTGTGGATAAACCCCGTTTTTCGTCGCCGTGGAGGTTTAACCCTCTGCTGTTAACTGATGATGCATTCAATGTTTTTATGTCTTCTACAATTGAGGATTTCGTTGCTTTAAATAAAACTGTTTTTTGTTATTATGGGAATCGCTCAAAGCATATTTATGGGGGCATATTATCTCTTACTCAGCACATTCTAACAAGATCCGAAAGGCAAGATTGCAGGAATTTACATCTAAAATTCTGGATCTAGACCGACAAAACTCGGTCAACCCATCCCCAAGCCTACTGAAGCGACGACTTGACTTACAATCAGAATTGGACCTCCCAACAACAACGGATGCAGAGCGCCTTTTACTTCGTTCATGCAGCAACTACTATGAACACGGTGATAGACCATGCAGATTATTGGCACATCAGTTAAAAAGACAAGCTGCATCTCGATTGATTCCCAAAATTAGAGATCCCACTGGCTCACTCACTTCCGATCCAACTGAGATTAACACAATTTTCAAGACCTTTTACTCTTCTCTCTATGAATCTGAATCTCCAGTTGAGACCACAGTAATGACATCTTTCTTTGAAAATCTCAATGTCCCCACTGTTGATCCAGAGGTTGTTAACGTGCTTGACGCCCCTCTTACCTTGCAGGAAATCACAGCCGCTATTAAAGCCATGCAAAGCTTTAAAGCCCCCGGCCCCGACGGGTTCGGTGTTGAATTCTATAAGAAATTTTTGGATAAACTTGCCCCTCTTCTTATTTCGATGTTTAATGAGTCTCTTGAACGTGGTTCACTCCCACCAACTCTAACTCAGGCGTCCATTGCCCTGAATTGTAGTGTACTAGACCTCTGTCATTACTGAACGTCGATGTTAAAATATTGGCTAAAGCTATTGCTACTCGTCTCGAAAAGGTTCTTCCTACAATTATATCAGAGGAACAAAATGGTTTTATTAAAGGATGACACCTCTTTTATAATGTTCGAACACTTCTGAATGTGATTCTCTCCAAGAGCCCTTCTCCAGTCCCAGAAGTGGTTATCTCAATCGACGCGGAGAAGGCATTTGATCGTGTTGAGTGGAACTATCTTTTTGCCGCACTTCATAAATTTGGATTTGGCAACAATTTCATATCCTGGATTCCACTCCTCTATAGTTCCCCCCAAGCTAGCATTCACACCAACGATACCCGATCAACCTATTTTACACTATCACGTGGCACCAGACAGGGATGCCCCCTTTCCCCTTTACTTTTTGCGATAGCTATCGAACCGCTGTCTGTTGCCTTAAAATCACTCCCTCTTTTTCATGGAATCTCCCGAGCTGGTACTGAACTCAAATTGTCTCCAACCCAAGGTCCAGTACCGCTGCTATTCTATCTCTGCTTAAAACTTTCGGCTCCTTCTCCGGCTATAAAGTAAATATTCTTAAAAGTGAATGTTTTCCCATAAATTCTCCCGCTTTGTTACTTAATCAATCTGATATTCCGTTTAGATTTAGTCCGTCAGGGTTTAAGTATCTGGATATCAATGTGTCCCGTACACTGACATCTCTTTACACACTTAATTTCCCCCCACTGATGAATCAGGTTAAGGCGGATTTGGAGAGGTGGAGCTCTTTACCATTGTCATTAATAGGTTGCATTAATGCAGTGAAAATGACTGTTTTACCTAAATTTCTTTTTTTGTTTCAATGTATTCCTCTGTTCTTACCTAAAAAAATTTTAAGTCACTAGACCAGGTTATCACTACCTTTTTGTAGTGTGGGAAGTCACCCAGGATTAGGTATTCGCAACTGCAAAGGTTTAAATTCAGTGGTGGCCTTGCACTACCTAATTTTTTGTTGTACTATTGGTCAGTGAATATTCACAAACTCTCCTATTGGCTGCAATCTCCTGAATTACCATGGTGTAGGTTGGAGGCGAAGTCATTTTCCTTATCTTCCCCAAGGGCTCTACTCTCCTCCTCACTACCAGTGAATTCTTCCAATTTTACTACTAACCCTGTGGTGCTTTCCACCCTTAAAGTTTGGTTTCAATTTAGGCGCCATTTTAAATTCGTGCTGCCATCCACCCTCACACCCATAACTGATAATCATTTATTTCCCCCTTCATTTATTGACACCACTTTCAAGATTTGGGAGAGTCATGGTATTAAACACTTCAAGGATCTTTATAAATACGGTGTCTTTTCCTCCTTTTCAGATCTCTCCTCTGATTTTGATTTGCCTGCTTCCCACCTGTTCCGTTATTTCCAGGTCAGACATTGCGCCTCTGCTCTATTTCCGTGCTACCCTTCCCTTCCTGCTAACCAGCCCTGGGATGATCTTCTGACTTTGAAACCTACTCAGAAGTCTCTCATATCTAAGATATATACGCATCTAATGGCCTTTGATGACTATTCTGCTATTAAGGCTCGAACATCTTGGGAACGGGAACTTGACCTGAATTTAACAGATGAGCTATGGGAACATGCCATTCATACTGCACGGTCAAGCACACCTAGCGCTAGGCTGGAGCTTATACAATTCGAAGTGCACCGAGCTCACTTCTCGAAATCTCGATTATCTGAAATCTATCCACACGTTGCAGATCAATGTGACAAATGCCATGCCTCAGATTGTAATTTAAGCTATATGTTTTTTCTCTGCCCCAGGTTACAGAAATTTTGGAGCGATTATTCTGTAATCATGTCAAAGGTTTTGGGGGGAAAAATTACTGCCTGTCCCTTTGTTGCAATATTTGGGCTATCTATTGATTTTCCTCATATCAACCATTCACAGTCGGATGTGTTAGCCTTTACATCTCTTTTAGCCAGGCGCCGTATTCTACTGTCTTGGAAATCTCCTAAACCCCCTTCTATCTCCCTCTGGCTCAGAGATACTATGTCCTTCCTTAGTCTGGAAAAGATAAGGCTCTCAATGAAAGGTAGTTCTGCTAAGTTTTTTCAGAAATGGAAAAATTTCATGGAATACTTCAACTCCTTAAAATCCTTGCCCTCAGACTGATTGCCCCCCCCCCCGTCACCCCGGTGTTATTTATTTTGTTTTTGTTTTTGTTTTTGTACGTTTGTTTATTTTAGTTTTTGTATTATGACTTGTAACTTGTAACATTCCAATGTCGGACATCTATATTTCATACTTCAATATTTTTCTGCTAATTTGCACTTCATATTATTTTGATGTTTTGTAGTGTATGTGTCACTTTCAATTACATTTTATTCTCCCTATCACTGTATATTTTTTATCATTTTCTTTGTGTTACAGAGACATTGTTTGCTGTTCTATGTTGTTGTTTTCCTGTGCTCTTAGCGGGCCCAGGGCTGTTTTTTGTGATAAAATAACAGGAAAAGAGGAAAAATATGCATGTATAATTTACTGTGATTGTCATTTCCACAAAAAGATTAATAAAAAAAACAAAAAAAACAAAGTATTATAGTTTACAGAAGGTCTACCTACCTATAGGCTACCTGAATTTCTGAAATGTACTATATTTCTAAATATGCTATTGCTACACTTAATGACAAAAATTGCACTGGTCTGTTGGACTTGAACAAAAATAAACAATATTTTTGTTGCTTAAGCTTATGTATTCAGTCATTATTCAATGGTATACTAAAAATCCATGTGAAAAATTACTTCTCACTGTTCTCAGGTGAAATATTTATATGCGATTATTATGCGATTAATTTCGATTAATTAATTACAAAGCCTCTAATTAATTAGATTAATTTTTTTAATCGAGTCCCGGCCCTAATACTTATATAAAACAAAACAAAACAAAATACATTCAAACCCCTGCAAATAATCCAAAACAAATCTCAACACTTGTCTTTTAAAATACAGGCACAAAGGACACAAGAAAGGAGGAAAGAACAGTAGTGCTGTTCTTAGTGCTGTGTATCAAAAGTGACTCAAGTATAAAATAAAAATGTGGGTCACGCTGCAACTGTGCTTGCCCAACAAGTCACAGCCTATCAGCGCATTGTTGGCATGGAGACCAAAATACACACAGTGAAGGACTGGAGTCACACATCCATACCAGCGATAAAACGGATCATTCCGACTCGCACGAACACTCGCATTTAATAATAATAATAATGTTTTATGCAAGATTTTTCTTTTTTTAAGATTAGACCAGGTTCCGCAGATAGTTGTCCCACGGTCCAGATGCGGACCGGAGTCAAAGTGAAAGAACCCTCGTCACCACAACTTCTATCCAACTACTGTTCTTTCCACTATTCATTGTACTATTCTAGCAGATGATTCACTAGATTTGGTTCTACAGTCAACAAAACCCAGCTGATTCAGTCTAATTGAGTGCGTTTCCCTAAATGTCTAACATTCTGTACTTATAACACAGTTTGTGGGTTTACCAACTGAAACCTCATGTCTCCAGGTAATAATTACACATAACATTCCCATGGGCTCCTATGGACTGTTGAGCCAATATTTAATTTATCTGATGCATCATCAGAAACTGCTGTAACAAACACACACACACACACACACACACACACACACACACACACACACACCTGGAACTCATATGGGAGATTTTTTTTCAACAAAGGACAAACATATGGAATCTAATAAAATAGGGCATAATCTTTGCTGTGAATGGGAAAAAAAATAGTCAGGGGATTTAATAGTTGATGTGAACAAATGTCAGTGGATCTATAGTGTTGAATATAGATAACCCTGTATCCTGCATACACAGCCCAATGTTGGTATGTTTTGCCTCTATGCCTGAGCTGATGATAAGCAGGAAATAACCCTACATAGCTTTTATCATTTATATCCCAGGAATGATGTGATATCACACTGCAATAATTCGTAGTGTCAATCCTACAAACCCATATAGGGTTATGTGATTTAATATGAATTATAAACTTGCTTTGAATTATGTCATTTTTAATAGGGACAGAACACAACAACCACACCGTAGGCTGCACTGTCCTACTGTTCACTGCTGATTCATGACTGAGCCTGTGACAAACATCAACCATTGTGGTACAACTGAGCTTTAATTAGCTGTGATTACTGTTTTAATCACAAGATGCCCAAAGCTCGGTATGCCTGGCTATTTGCCAACAAGCCAACTGCTTTGTTGGAATGCCTTGTAAAGATCGGGAAATTGGATTACCTTCAGAAACCCCCCCAGTGGGAATGTTTAGATGTGACAATGTGACTGTGTAAATAGTACAGCTGCTGCTGCTAGCACCACTGCTACAGGGAGTCATTTTCACTACCCACAGCAATGCTCAGGTTAACTTAGCATAGAGACAGTACTGTAGCTACTCACAGGTTCTACTTCAATTTATACATTAGTTAAAGTGATGGTTCGGAGTAATTTTGACCTAGTCTCATATGCACCATTACGTCTATCTAAACATCGCCTCAGCCCTTTTTTTCATTTGGTTTCAAATTGGTGGAGTTATAGCCATCAGCTGAATGGTTTAGTACAGGCGTTAATGGAACCAACAGTGTATCTGGTAAATGACCCACTAATAATGCCTGGATTGTTATCAAACCTACAGTAGAACAGATAGGGTCTTTACTCATAAATCCATGCATTGGAACGTTTGTAAGTACACCAGGAGTTTATTAAAATAACACTTACCTGATGGCTTTTACTCTGCTGCTACTGCCAAAACTGTAAACATCGTCGAAATATCGCACGATCACTGAAATACCGTGTGGTCGCGCATGATGACACTAGGTCAAAATTATGTCCAACATCATCAGCAGGGTTTCACTTATACTAGGGATGGGCATTTGAATACATTTTCTTGATGAATCAGGAAAATTAACGATCAATTATTGATTAATCATTATCTTTTATCTTAAAAATGCCATGATACGGGACGCTTGTAAAAGCAGCTGAGCCCGAAGCTCCAAGCCAAACCTCTTCACATATCAATCAATAGAGCACTCTTAAAGGTAGGGTTGGTAATCCTGTTCAGAAACACTTTTTGTTATACTGGGAGAAATGGTCCTTCTATTATGAAAGGTATCAATACATTATGGCTTTAGAAAAAGGAACGGAAAAAATCAGAGCTCTGTAGCGGCCACAGGACTGATAAAACCCCGACCAATCCGAGCCGTTCGGTGCGAACAGAAAAAACCAATCAGGTGGCTTCATGTCTAGTTTTGCTTCCGCATACAGTCTACGCCCCGCCCCCCTCTCTCCCTGCCTACTGCGCGCGTGCACAGTCTTCACCTGTCGCTGTTGCCAGAAAAACCAGCACACCTCTCTGCAGAACTACCGAATACGGATGTAATATTTATTTAAGAGCAATGGCTGAGAAAATACCACTTGCACGTCTACTTGTAACGGCTCGTCCAGAGAAAAGGGGAAGAAAGAGAAGCCGGAGGAGGAAAGGACTGCTAATAAAAAGGCTATGGATAAAGCAAGAGGTCAAACAAGAATCAACATCGGAGTAGCATTTGAGCGGTGGAGACAACTGAGGGATCTGAAGGGCCTGAACAGTGATGCCGAGGTTGCTCTCTTTCTGTTGGACAGGTGATGATTTGTTTTGCTTCGGGGAGGATTTGTTATATATATGTAAGTTATGCTAACGTAGCTACTTTTGTAGCTTGTATTAGCGTAATGTTAATATTAGCTTTGCTGTGTGTTTAAAACGGGTCGGTGACGCCAGTATTGAATAGATTATACTAGTATATTAATTTTAAAGATATTACTCTACCCTAGTCTTCAGTGTCTGCATTATTATTGTGATAAAAAGACCTACGTATATTGGCTTTTACACTTTACAACTGTGGTGATGTAGCTCATTTTCATGAGACCTACTCTCCCTCCAGTTCAACTATTGTTTCTGAGTCTCTGTCCGACCGGTGAGTTCAACTTGCTGCTGCTATGAATATGTCTTTGGGATATAAATATCTGTCTTTCATATCTAGCTTTTTCTGTTTTATGTGCCTCAAAGTGCCATTTGAGGTACTTCAGAAAACAGCATTATTGCACATACAATATGTGTTATCAGTGATATCTGCTATATCATTATCAAGCCTGGATTAAGAATTCAGAGGCCCTTGGGCCAGACTCTTAGAGGCCCTCGTGCGCGCGCGCGCACACACACACACACACACACACACACACACACACACACACACACACACACACACACACACGACAACTAGTTTACTAGTGCACAAGTGTGGATGAAGTAGTTGTTGGAAACTCCTGTACTTGCACAGGATTCACACTGACTGATAAATTCAACACAAGACTCTCAGCATATGCAGTGTACGTGTGTATTATCAGAACAGTCTACACTCAGATATGCAGAAACACTTCAAAGAATAGCAAACAACCTGTTTTTAGAACCTCCACAATATCAAACATCCCAACAACAAATGTTTTCTAAGTCATAAAAAAAACAATGCACATTAACAACACTTGGGAGGCAAGAACACACACACACACACACACACACACACACACACACACACACACACACACACACACACACACACACTATAGCTCCTTATGCAATGACCTTTTTCCTGGCCTTTCTCCTAGAAAACTCCTCCACAACATCACTAAAGTCCAGGTCTCTGACAAGTTCAGACTCTATTGCCAGTAATGATAAGGACTTCAGGCGTTTTTGTTTCATGCTTGTTCTGAGCTCATTTTTGATTCTCCCCAGATGAGAAAATGAGCGCTCCCCCTCACAGTTTGTCACTGGCAACGTGAGGAACATCCTCAAAGCCACATAAACATTAGGGAAGACTGACTGCAGGCCAAACTTCAATATGGTTTTCAGCATGTTTGAGGGTGACTTGTCTGTTTCAGCCAACATGAAGGAGCGGAACTGCAGGAGCTCGTTGGCTAAGCCACTGTCTAAGTCTGATGGATAAGCACTGACCAGTGTTTTAGCATGTTCTGTGATCTCACAGCTGCTTGCGCTTTCAACCAGAAATAACACCCCAAATATTTCTGTTAAGTGTTTGTAAGCAGAGAGGCGATGATCAAGGCAGCTCACCAGCTTGTCTATGATGACATAAAAAGTCCCAATTTTGAATTTGTCCCTTCCACTGTGTAGGTTACTTACATCATTTGCACCCTCTTCATCTGCGAAGGTTTTACGCTTTCTACTTCGTTGTAGGTCACGCTTGTAGGTTTTGTTAACACCTGTTACATTCAATGCTGCTTTTTCATAAATGTCAAATTGGTCACGCTGTGAGGAAACAAAGGCACGCAAGGACTTAAGAAGATTTACAGCTGTCAAAATGTTTATGTCACTTTTTTGTAACATTATGCTCGTGGCTTGAAATCTGTCAAGGATTGCATCCCAGAAATGAGCCATAAATGCTGTTTCTAATTGCTCCAGTTTACCACAGAGAGCCCCTGCTTCATTTCTAGTATCCCTTTTTTCATCATCTGAGCCTGCTATTTTTTCAAGTGCATCTTTTATGTGTGAATAGTTTTTCCACAGAGCTTTGCTGGATTCTGCTTGACTACTCCATCTAGTGGTTGAGAGAGATTTCAACGTCAAACTTATTCCTGTTTTGCGAAAAACTTTCCCCCATCTACTTGTAGAGGAGGAACAAAAGTTATACAAAGACTGTAAAGTGTCAAAGTAGTGTCCAGCCTCGGGGCTGCTGGCCTCAATGGTGTTGACTCCAACTAAATTTAGGGAGTGAGCAGCGCATGGAACATAATGGATTAAAGGATTTATCTTCTTCAGATGTGATTGGAGTCCATTGTACTTCCCAGACATGTTACTTGCGTTGTCGTATGACTGTCCTCTGCAATTTGACAGCTCTAAGCCTAAACTGGCAACCATAGCAACAACACATTCAGCCAAACTTTCACCAGTATGGCTTTCGATTGGCTCAAAAGTCAGGAAACGTTCAACAATTTTGCCTTCTGTGTTTACAAACCTGAAAATAAAAGTAAGTTGGTCAACGTGTGAAAGGTCTGGGGTGGAGTCGACAACAACAGAGAAGTACTTTGCCCCCTTAATTTCCTCAGCAATAACCTGTCTTGTTCTATCTCCCATGACATCAATAAATTCCTCACAAATCGTTGATGACAAGTAAGACACACTTCCCCGGCCTTTCTGCCCATACTTCTGTATATGACCAGACAAAAATGGGTCAAACTGAGCTATCAGTTCCAATACACCAAGGAAATTCCCATTATGAGATGACCCCAGCAACTCACTATCTCCTCTAAATGGAAGCCCTCTCTCCCCCAGGAACTTTATGACAGCAACAACTCTTTTGAGGACTTCTTTCCAGTATTGCCTTGCTGCTTCCATTTCTGTTGCCATAGAAACATCAACAGTCCCGATGCCCTTGCCCCTGTGGAGTAAGGATAACATTGCAGCCTTATGCTCCTCACTCCTCTCATGGTCCCTGATGCGTTCTGAATGTTTCCAGTCACTAAATCCCTCAACAAACTGATGATGACACTTTGAGAAAAGTTTACAGGCAAAACAGTAAATATTTCCATTTGAGGGGGAGTACATCATCCAGTTTCTCATTACTTTCTGCCCATTTGGCAAACAGCAATACAGTAAATCATTATTAAAGTGGCGACTTTTACCTCCAATATTTCTGTCCCTGGCAGAAGCTGGGTAGGTCGACCTGCGATTGTGAAATTCTGCTGCGCCTCTCTGAATAAGAACGGTCTTTATCTTATCGCTGGTTGTGTCTTTCCACAATGCCGGATCCGTAGTCTTCTCGTACCACTCCTGCATTTCTGGTTCAGCTTCGGGGGCCGCCGGTCGCAGCGGCGTTGTCACTGGCAGGTCCCTGCTGTCATCCGTGGCATCATCCGCAGCATTGTCCGCGGGATCACTCACCGGATCATCCGCCGCATCATTGGCCTCACCACGGCCGTCAGGCGGGCCCTCCAGGCTGGTCAAAGATGCGAGTGGGGCCGCTGATGAACAGGTGACTGTCACCGTCTCAGTCAAGGCACCCCGCTGGCGCTGTGGATGAGCTGGTGAAGTGGAGGCATCTGCCGGATAACGGTCCTGGCCGTCCTGCTCTTCACTGCCGCTGATGCCGTCAACATTCTCATCCTCTACCGCTGGCTCACTAACGGTTAAGCTCCCACAAGACTTAACGTTAGATGCGGTGAAAAAGCTTGAGATGTTCGGAATGCTCTGCCGGAGTTGCGACTGTCTTTTATCCCTCTCCTGTTTTGCTTTTAATTTAGAGGCCCCACTCTCCCACCGTTTTAATTTTTTTTCCATGTTTTTCCTTTTAGACTAGCTAACAATCATCTCAACAGCAATAGGCCTAAGTGTCTAGATTCAAATTTCGCGGTCATCTGTCATCTGTCTCTTTTTTTCTTTTTCTTTTTATCTGTCATCTGTGGTGTGTACGTGCGTACGTGTGTGTGTACGTGCCTACGTATGTGTGTAGCTATGTGTGTACGTAACGTCCCAAAGCGTCCCCGTCATTATCGCCCTGTTATCTCGCAGACACAGACAGCAAAACAAACAATCAGTCATATTTTTATTTGCAAATAAATCGGGTAGGCTGTAACTTTGTAATTCATCACACACTTGATGAGGTCTACTCACAAGAAAAAAAAGAAAAAAAAAAAACACTAAGTGACGGAGGCCCGGACTGGAGCTCGAGGCCCCCGGGCCACGGCCCAGACGGCCCGGTTCGGGATCCGGGCTTGATCATTATACAGACATTGAGTAAATGTTAGTGATTAGATATTTTGAGAAATATGATGGCCTGAGGATAAAACCTGTCCTTCACCTTAGGAGGTCCAGCACTTCACACTGAGTTGTTAACATCAACAACAACAACCATCAACACTAAAATAAAACACAGCTAGCATAAGTTGTACCTCTAACTCTGTGTGGTGTTGGTGGAGTAATTGATCATGCTACAAGCTTGTCTATGGACTATACTCTGGTAGATGCTATGCAGAGAGGATAGAAACAAACTGAGGATCTTCTCAACAGTTTATATCAATCTTTATGCTCCTTTGGTCCAACTGCCAAACCCAAGACTTCTATTTCTACATATAAAAAGTTCTGTGTTTTGTCCTCTATGAATGAAGAGTAAATGTATGTTGACAGTATTTTCTAATTTTGTAATCTTCACAGAGATGACGTGATGAGATGATGTTAATTCTTCAACTGGTTTGAGCAGACATCTGTCCCTCCCCCAGCCCAGCCATTACTGCAGCTACCCCCCTCGTTGACGCCTCTAGTATGCTACCCCCACTAAGTTCAAAAGCATACAGCTTTTGCAGACCCAACTCAGCAGAGGCCTAGGTGAGTTTTCTTACAATATTGTAGTTTGATGAAGAAGTTCTAACATAATTATGTGCAAAATAAATGGGAAATAAAGCTCTAAGTATTCTTATTCTTTGATTATCTCAAAAATGTATTCATTATTGTCAGATGTGTAATTGTGATATTCTTCCTAAAGGTAAATCACTGCCAAAGGAGTAGATCACCACCGCTGACAAATACTCCCTACACACAGCCTGACCTGTCTGCCTTACCTGGAAACACCTTTTCCAATGTGTAGATACACTCATGTTGAAAATGTACAGATTATTTATGTAACAATAAAAAGGGTTATACCAATTTTGTTGTAATTATTCTGTAATCACTTATTTTTAATGTGGTGGTGAGAAAATATATGGCTTCTGTTGCAGAAATAGTCAAATGAAAGGCATTCATCATTTTCAATTTTTTATTAAAAACTGACAAAATATAAATAAAAGACCAAATCTAAAATGTAAAATGTATACTTCCAGGTGAGGGTTAGGGTTAGGAAGCAGGTTGTTGCCCACAGCACTTTTTTTCTAGATCTGTGGGCATCTCACGGCACTTCCCGGACACACACCATGTAGGTAGACATGGAGCTGGAGGGCCTGGTGGAGGAGCATCTGCAGGACATCAAACATGAGGCTTGGGTCTCTTGATCTGAAGCAACTGATGAGATTCTTCCAATCTCAGTCGTTCAATTCTAGCCTGTAAAAAATAGTTCATCAAGAAGATTAGACTCTCACCATCTTGTCCTTTATTATTACTAATATTGTAATTTCATTTATTATATTTTTGGTATGTTGCCGGACCAGAGTTGAAAGTTTCATGTGTTTATATTTTTCTTTAACAGTTTATGAATGACAATAAACTCAGAAGTGTTGTGTTCACTGTAAATGGCAGGTCATTGTTTACAGTTCTTGATAATGTTGAGATCAGGAAAAAAGAGGCTATTTTAGAAAGGCTACCTGCTCATCTGCAATTCTTTGAGCTTGCAGATTCTCCACTCGTTGAATATCCTCATCTTGTAAAAGCTCTCCGGTCGCAGTCCGGCTTGCTCCACGTCCTTGACCTCAAGTTCCTCGGCCTCTGCCCCTTGCACCCCCTCTAGCACGGCCTCCTCTGGCTCTAGCACGACCGCGTCCCCTTGGAGCTGAAGACGTGCTCGGTTCAGGACTGTAGCTCGGGTCTGAGCCAGTGCTCTCATCGTGTAACCTCTAACAATGAAACAACAAACATAGCGTTAGCCTAGTAGCATAAGTGTCTAAGTTTTATAGTAAAATTGAGATATTGGCCCAAAATTTACTTTCCTAACACTTCTGCATCACCCTGCATAATTGTCAATAAAAAATATAGCAGATATGCTACGTGACTAATAAAAACATAAAATACACGTTTGTCAGTGAAAAACACGTAACAGTTATTACAATGTAATTTAGCTGATGGGTCTGAATCCAGCCGTATCCTTGGGGAGATTCAGCAGATTCAGACCCGGGTCCCGGATCTGAATCTGCACAGACTGATGTGCTATAAAACAAACAAAAAACATAATAATATAGTTTACTTACAGGTAAATGAGACATGAGACTGTTTGGTTGTTGTCCAAAATACTTGGAAATGGCTAGCTCGTAGCTCTCCTCTCCTCCCTGCAGCAGTGTGCACGTTCCAGTTTGTGGGGGCGTGGCTTGGACGGACTCACTGACGGGAGGGGGAGCAGCGGGGTTGAGCTTAGAGGAGGCAGGAGGAGGTGCTATTTTCAAATCTTGCTAGCTCTCTTGCTAGCTTTCCAACATTACCAACCCTACCTTTAAACACAATTGAGCCTCTTTTAGAAACACTTTACAAAAACTATCAAATCTAATCACAACAACTTAATCAAAAAACAGAATATTACTCCGGACTGACAGTTTTTGCCAAAATATAACGTTAGGACTCCAAAATGCACCCAGCCGAGCCGAGAGAGAAAGAGGGAGAGTGAGTGACAGAGATAGTGTTACTTCACAATTCTGCTTATTTAACTAGAGCCTCATAAAACAACGAGAGTGACTCACCTAAAGGCTACAGTGGTGACTGTCCACTGCTAACTAAGTAAAGTAACTCCAGCCTACTGATTCTTGTTGATTAGTATGTTAGCATGTTAGCATGCTCAGAGATCAGTGAGCACAGTCTGGTGACAGTCAGTCCAGCAGCTGAAACGCACTGACGGGACCGAAGTAGTAGGGATGCAGAGGCATTGTGGTGCTATGCTGGGTAGCCTGGCCAAGGTGCAGGTTTACAATGAACTCTATCATTTTTAGTTTGAAAAGGTCCCACACCAAACTTAGCCTTGACCTCTTCATGTTTACGTTTGATATCTACGGCAGCTGGTAGGTAGCTGAGCCATCTTCTCTGTCAAATATCGCCCCCCGTTGGTAAGATGTCTCATTGTTGCCACATAGTGAAATTCATTGCATTGCTTCAAGACTCACACTACGCAACACAACTTCTATTTGAAACCAGCGTTTGATCGATAAAAATTTCATGTGATCGACAACATTTTTAACAATCAGTTATCGATCATCGATTAATCATGACCATCCCTAACTTATACTATAATAATCATGACATCTACTGGATGGATTGGCACCAACCATGGTGTAGACATTCATGGTTGCTAGATGACGTATTCTACCACCTTTGCTGATCCTCTGACTTTTCCTGTAGCGCCACAATGAGGGGGACTTTTTGTTTTTTTCTTAAATATTTTGACAACTACAACTGGATTGTTGCAAAATTTGCAAGGGGGAGTTGTGGGTTCTCCGAGTGAGGACCACTTCCGCGTTCAAAAAGCTGCAGTCCCCCCCGCGGCCTCTGGGGGCTGGCACCAGAAGTGAGCAATTTCCCATTGAGCCCCATGTTAAAATAGCCGACTTTACAGCTTAAAAAAACATATTTAAAGCCTGGTCCCTTTGACTTTTTTGGCCTTTACCGATAGTTTCCACCTCAGTGAACACTCTGGGGGGGGGGGGGTGAATTTTTTTGTACCACAACCGTTTAAGTGTCATTTAGGCTTAAAATTCTGGCATAAATTAGGGCGTGGTTACGTTGAGTCACAGGTTCACAGACAGTTGCCAGCAGTTAGCTCTATGCTAAAGCATCGGCTGGGCTAGGCTAGGCTACACCCAGAGGTCCGCGGCTACATCCAGCAGACAGGCGCTGCGGTGTCCGTATTTGTTTGCCTATTTTCGAGTAGTTTTTAGCTGGCAATATGGCGTGTTGTGCTGTTGATTGTACTAACCGACCGACAAAGGATTCTGTGTTGCAGTTTTTTCGGTGAGTAAACCGTAGTACTATTTTACTCATAGACTGTATAAAGTATATTTTACCAGGATTTTGGCACTGTATAATGACTTTATTACCGACTCATGGTCTCTGCTGATACAGACAGATGACCAGAGCAGCTAATGTTAGCTGCTGTTGCGGTGTGTTTTGTGCTCTCAGAGTCCGTTTAATGCGGGATATATAGAGTATCAAGAGTAACTTAAATGAATAAATTAATAGCCTAATTAATGCCACACTGCAAAAAGCAAGCTTCTAATTCAGAGAATGTGTGATCTGTGTTGTATTGTCGATACTGATTTCAGAAATGTTCAAAATCAAGATCAGGCCACCCATAAATAAATACAATATATATTTCTTTTATTATATTCATTGTTGGTATTATTATTAAAGGTGAACTGTGTAACTTTGTTATTTAGGAACTTTTTATCAAGCAACGCCCTTTTTATTACTCCATATCCTCAAATAGCTCTTAGTATCAAAAAGGTTTGTGACCTCTGATCTATAAGTTGCTGAGCACCTATATGTGTCATTTTAAAGTTTCCCTCTCTAGGTGATCCGGACAGGCTGGACAAGTGGGTCACCAGCATGAGGAGACAGAACTGGACCCTGCTCTCCAGCCCCAATCCTCCCCTGTGCTTTCAATAAAATCTGTATTGACCGTGAACTCAGCGTCTGCCTGCCACCTGTTGTCACAGACACTCAGAAATGTTCTTTTTTCTGACTTTCTTAAAACTAGATGTATAACATGCATCTTAAACCTTATTAAAATCAGTTAATCATGTGGAGAGATTTCTCATGTAAGTAGATAATTATCTACATATACGAGTTCAACTGTTAGTAAAGGTAAGACATAGACATATGATTTAGCACATTTGAAAAAAAATATTTACTGGTAAAGACTTCCTAAGGTTCCATGGGCACCCTGGAAAGGTCAGAAAACAGAAACACTGTGTGAACATTGTGAGAATTTTTACAATTTTTAGTAAAACTTGACTAAAAACTTGAGCTTTAATGGTTAATATTTGTGTTTAAGTTGATATTCCTTTTAACTGACTATGACATTTTTAACATTTTCAATAAGTGTAGAAGACAAAAGGAGTGCAATTATGAAAATAATTTATTTGAACATGAGGTACTCTTTAAATGAACAAACAAAACAATCAGTATATATAATAAATAATAAATAAACTTTTAAAATAAAATAAAAAATAGGGTCAGTGTTTGGCTCAGTTGGTGGAGCGCCCTATGTGAGGCTGTAGTCCTTGCTGCGGGTGGCCCGGGCGTGGAAGCTGGCCGGGGCCTGGTCTGGGCAATCGGCAGAGGCTGGACGGGGCCTGGGTGCCTGGCCGGGGCCTGGTCTGGTGCCTGGGCAGCTTTCTTTTCTATTTTCTAAATATAAAGAAAGACAAACATCTTGTAACCAGTGGTGTACAAAGTATTGAAATGCCTTACTTCAGTAAAAGTAGCCTACTAATACCACACTGTGAAAATACTCCACTACAAAGACACTACACTACTACTATACACTACAAAGACCTGCATTCAAAACCTCACTTTTGTGAAAGTGTTAACATTAAGTTTTATCTGCAAAATGCAATTAAGTATAAAAGTAAAAACAGTCCCTCTCTGTTTTACTGTTATAGAATGTTTGTGAATTGATATCATTGATGAATCACTGCATATGATGCATTTTATTGCTGAGGCTGTTTAAGTTTAGCACAATTTAACAATTAAATATACTATTGAGTCGATTTATCTATCTATCTATCTATCTGTCTATCTCTGTCATGTGAGAACCCTGTATCTCACTTCTTTTAAAAAAATATTTAAGTGTATAAAATGCTTAACAAACTTTCTTTACATTATTCTACATAGTAATTTCACAGAGTAGTAACGTTAACCCTCAGATCCTGTTGCCACATTTTATGGACCATCAGATTTTTCATTTGGCTGTGATCATGCTATAATGTTCATAGGTTGCAGAGAGGTGGCTTTTGCAAGGTACATCATGCTCCTTTTTGCATCATGGTCTGCACCTTATAATTCTCTGTTTATCGCGGCTCCCGGGGTAGCTAAAGCTACTCGCGCTGCCCCCAGGGGACTCAACGCCTCCGGAGCCGCAACTGGGGCGCGCTGGGGGTGATTGAGCTGAGGGATTTCATCAGGCTGATGATACTGGAAGTGATTTTGTCTCTGATTTTCACCAGATTTAAAACGTTATCAAAATTTGCCGTAAAAAAAAAAACTGTAAAACGAGAACCAGTCCCAGAAGCTCCAGCTCCAACAAAAAAAAAAATATTGTAATACCTATTTTAACTTTATCATGGTTTGTGTTTGCAAACAACAGGAGGACGTTAGTCATTTCTAACAGGATCTGAGGGTTAAGATGAGCTTTGGTCCCCAGCGGACTTATTTAACTTTATCTCTTATGTAGTATAATCTCAATAAAACATTATTTCAAGTGCTGCAGCGTTATATTTGTTTTATAAGGAACTTAACGTTACCTGCGGTCGAGTCGCTGTCAAGTCGCTGTCTGGAGGCTGGACTGCCATGTAGCTGCTGCCAGTAGCTGCTTGTTAGCCTAGCCTAGCTGATTAGCCTTAGGCTAGCTCCGTTCGGTGCGGTTAATTCGAGTTCAGTGGGCGGGATCTCGGCCGGCTGACCCCGGCTGACCCGTAGAGTTACCGCCTCTCCTCCAAATATGGAAAATACACGCCCACTAAAATCCAAGATGGCGCAGTCCTGATGCCCATAGTAGAGGCACAAAACACACTCCCCCAAACCAATGGGTGACGTCACGGGTGCTACGTCCATTCTTTTTACAGTCTATGAAAATTTGGTTCACACAGTCATGGTCCACAGAGTGTGAATTATAATAAGATAGATCTCCTGACTTACCCTCTAACGCCATCATCTGGTCAAAATGTCATCTAATAATATAGATATGATAATAATATATAGAGTAGATATTGATGGTGATGATGATAATAATAATAATAATAATAATAATAATAATAATACTAGAGCAAATGTCTGATAAATGAATATAGTCTGCCTATTATGCAGCACATGGCTTTGGAGTAATGTTCTCCTGCTTTGAATGTTCATGTTTATTGTTTATTCCTGCCCATAGGTGTGGAGAAAGGAAAGATGCCACCTAAATGTAAATTACTGACAAATCAGCAGACTCTGGAAGACTTGTTAAAGAAGAGAAGTGGTGGTCAGTTGAAGTGCTTCAGAATAGTATTAAAATTCAGATTCAGATTACTTTATTCATCCCAAAAGGGGCATTCATTGTCGCCAATTCTATTTTTTTCAGATTGTTTATTTCAATGGTAGGACTTACACCATAATTAACATAGGCCTACATGTGTTATATTGTTACTGTTGCAGTATGTGATTTAATAAATTCCAATCATGTGCTACATGAATTACACACGTGTTTGTTTTATAGTACCAGAAGAGGAAACAGCAGCCCCATACAGGTCCAGACAGGGAGACAGAGGAACCATGCAGCTCCACTGCACACCCAGACAGAGCAACGGTAGCCGCATGCAGCTCCACTGCACCTCCAGACAGGGCAACGGTAGCCAGGTCCACAGCAGACCTAGACAGGACAACAGAGCCAGACAAGAATATTGTCCCTCCTTCTGAAGTCATCCCCTATTGGAAGAGTACTTTCCAGATACAAAGAAGAGCAAGATTCTCCACTCGTCTTACACCTGCTCAGGTGTGTGCTCTGCTCTTTCAAACACAGAGCTGTCTAGACTTAAGGAGGGAGGCAAGACCCTGTTCAAACATAGTTGGCTGACTAATAAGGACATTGCTTGTTCAGAGGAGACAGGTCTGTGGTGACTGATATACATTGAATGAAATGGGAATCCACAATTCCAGACAGGGTGCCATAAAAGAACATGCCATATCCAATACACACAAGGAAACCTATCTAAAAGAGATGGAGAGAAGACATTCCTCCTTAGCTGCTCAGTATCAGTCTGCAAAACAAGCAAGAGACACAGTCACAATCAACTCTTTCCTTTCCACGTATTGGCTTGGCGAGGAGGAAGTGGCAAACTGCAAGTTAAAATCTCACCTAGAAATGGAAGAGGATTTGGGGCTCTCATAAATTAGGCATTTTAAACAAAGAAGCCAGAAAAATATGAGACTTATTTAAAAAGTCAAGGATGCCAAATATATAAAGTATTCTAGTGGATGAAGTCTCTGACACTGCTGTGATGGAGCAGTTAATAATTTACATTGGTTATGTTGATGTTCATGGAGAGACTCATTTTGACTTCCTGGAAATCAAGGATGTGCTTGAAAACAGTCCATCTGCAAATGCAGAAACCATCACAGAGCTCATCATTGAGGAGCTGAAAGAATGTGGATTGCCTCCTCAGAATCTCTGTGGTTTTGGTTCAGATGGTGCAAGTGTCATGACAGGTTCCAAATCAGGGGTTGGAGTACGCCTGAAGAAGACCGCAGTAATTATGATTCAAAGTCATTGTACTGCATTGCACTGTCTTGCACTGGCATGTGGGTACACTAATGACTTTGTAAAGTACATTCAAGTTGTTGAGACAACATTAAAACAGGTCTGGAAATGGCTTGAGTACCCAAAGCACTCTGCAGCATTTGTAAAGGCCTGTAAAATCACAAGAAAGTTGGATGTTGAAGCTGGGAAAAAGCTGAACAAAAAGCTCAGTGTTAAAGTGCAGAAAGTATGTGGCACAAGGTGGCAAAGCTGTTCCAGTGTCAGCCAACATTTAGTCCCACTACTCCAGACTTTCAGAGACATTCAAGATAATGATGCAACTGCAGCTGGTCTTTTACAACATATGGACAACACTAAGTTTGTTGGTACTGATGCTTAACAAAGTGCTACCTCACCTGAACACATTGTCCAAGATCTTTCATAAAGACCACACACGTTATTCATGTCTGAAGCCATCTCTTGAATATACAAAAGCGATGATTCAGGATATTCAGACCAACTATGATGTTGTCAAAGACCTGAGTGACCATGTTGCTTCTGATGGCCCATATGCAGCTTTAGGACCCTAAAATCATGCACTTTCTTACAACATTGGTCCAGAGCTACAGCACAGAGCTTGTGAAAAACCTGGATAATCGGTTCAAGTAGGCCTGCCCTGTGTTCCAGGCCTTTCCTGTCTTTGACCCTACTTGCTTCCCTAAAAGCACAGATGCTAGTGCTAGACTAAAAAGAAGACTGAGGAGCACACATGCTTTCTACCCTCCTGCACATCTCCATGAATAGCCCAGGAAGAAGAACCTCTGAGTGTCAAGAGATGTTAAATGAAGCCACCAAGCTGTGGAGACACAAAACACCCCATGAGCCTCCCATCTCTTGAAACACTTCTCAGAGTTGGGGGTAAAGATTATGCTGAGGTCAACATGCCAACACTCATCAGCACTGCAACCCAAGTCAACCTCATTGAAGAGAAAGTAGATGAAGAGAAGAGACTTAATGAGAGTCATGAGAGACAAAAGGATCCAGGTTGCGGGAGAGGGTGTTGCAAGCACTAAGGAGAATCTCAGCAGGGCCCTTTTTGAGCTGGGCATGGACTCTGATTCTGAATGGGAAGATAGTGACAATAGTGAATATGATTAAAGAGAGAAATGGGGATATAAAACTATCGAAAAACAGATTACGAAGTGCTGGTAGCATTCTGGACTTTTGTTTAATAATGTTGAACTTGACTCCTCAGTTGTCTTTCCTTGTTTGTGAGTTTTAAATGGATTATGTGAAGACAACATAGAACAATGCTTGAGGATCTAAGGAAAGGCTATTATTTATTATTTAACCCTAACCTATTTATGTTGGAAAAGTATTTTTATTTGTATATATATATATATTTGTTTTTGTTTTTTTTTTAGTTTTTACTACCAAGTTTCAATAAAAGTTATTATTATTACCAGACCAGTGTATATGATCATGGCTATGGCGTAACCTAACCCTAACCACCAACAGCTATGCATATGGACATATTTGATGGGATATGGTATGGGATGAAGTAGCAAGGGAACGCAACACTGATCAAAACATTCAGAAAACCTCCAAAAAAACAGAGCAGGGTCCTTGGTAGTTGCTTCTTGATACAGTGTTTTGTATTTCCTTACTGATACACAATAAGGGAAGAAGAGAACCAGTAACTACAATGGCCCCTGAAGCATTGTCAAGTATCACATGAGAGGTGGGACACCAATCCCCAGGAGCACAGGGCCTCCCAGGAAAGCAGACTGGATTACAGCCAGATAATGATTTCACAAGAACAACTGTGTCTGCTTCAAAGACTCTCCCAGCAGCTAAATTCAGCTGGATTTGTAGTGAAAACAGCTCTCACACAGCTGAGCCTCTATGGAAAAGTGAGTATAAACTTAGTTTCAGATAGCAATGACCTTAAACGTATAGGAAATTGATAATGTAAATTCTCAAATAGTGGATGAAGCCTGAATTGACCTCAACTGGAGCCTTTATTTAATGTTATAGTATAGTATTCTTCAAGTTAGGCCTTTATTTAGACCAGTGTTCTCCAACCCTGCTCCTGGAGAGCTACTGCCCTGCATGTTTTAGGTTTCTCCCCACTATATCACACCTGATTCTAATTAACTCATTATCAAGAAGCTGAAGCTTATCAAAAGACTTGATAAGTTCATAATTAGAATAAAGTGTGTTAGAGTGGGGAGACACCTAAAACATGCAGGGCAGTAGCTCTCCTAAGCACATCCCTGTTCTCTGGTCTGATCCCTGATTGGCTGCTATTGCTGTTTACAACATTTCTTCCAGCTGTTTCATTTCAAAATGAGTAAATGCAGTATATATATATTTTCTTCCTTGAAAAGTTTTCATTGTAAAGCACCTGCAGGAGGATTTAAGCAGGTTAAAGAAAAGAAAGTGTGAAAACAGTGTGCCTGTGGTGTTATGAGAGTTGTGTCATTTGCATTTTGTTGTAATTGATATTCGGTGATGTTGTGGTGGTGCATCAACATATTGCCTGGAACTATGCGGTGGTCTATCTGTAATGGTAATATCCATTGTTGTTGTTTTATTTGTCTCACAAGCTAAACATACATTTCCATACTACACACTCATTCTGAAAAGGTTTTGAGTCTATAGTGTGGTCATACTGGTAAAGAAACACATGATTGAGAGTCAGTATGCAGGCTCTGTTGGTAAACATCATCATTATCCCACAATCAATTAAAACTAATTGCAGATAGAAATATTTTGCTTTGTGAAATTTCATTGGCAGTGACTTTCTAAACATTGAATTTAATTTACATCCACTGGTGCATGTACTATATTATATTCTGTTAATCCTCTTATTTCATATTCTGTATAAAAAAGATAATGCATGTAACTAGAGCCCGACAGATATGGGATTTTTGAAACTGATATCAATTTTAGAGTGGATTCATTAATGTCTCAGTTGTTACAAACTAAAAAGTAAACTAAGACTGGTTTAGTGGATGCCAGTCTAGGTCTTTCCCTTTCTCTTTTAACTAATTAAAGTCTGTGTAAAGTAAGAGTTTGACATACCACAGAAAAGTGTGTTGTTAACCACCCTGCCAAATTTGAATGGTTAAAAAAATTGTCAAATATATGAAATTAGGCTTCAAAGTCAAAAATCAGCCTTTTTTGCTGCCCGCCGAAACCTTGCCCCCTACCAAGTGTGACCCGTCAATCAAACCACCTATACCGGAAACATGGACGCTAGGTCTGAGAGCTTTCTGCTGCTAACTCAGCTGCTAGCTCGGCGGCTAACTCGGCTGCTAGCTCGGTGGCTAACTCAGCTAACTGGCTGACTGTAGACTGTAGTAGTAGCATAGTCTGTATAGAAGAAATGGACGTAACATCCGTGACGTCACCCATTGGTTTGTGGACTGCTGCTTGGAAGCCAATAGTTTCGAATCTGGGCAGTATCTTGAAAAATTCAGGTGCATGCTGGGAAAAATAAAAACACGGATTCTACTTATGGGCATGAGGCGGGGCCATGGACGGAGCCATGGGCGGAGCGGGGAGGTTGCAAGGGCTGGATCTCGAGGACATTGGGAAATAAACCTGTCAATCACGACGTAGCCACGCCCTAATGCATACCCTGCTTTATCGTCAAATATAAAATCAGGGAGGCCATACTAGAGCCGCCCACTAAATCCTGAGCACAGAAATCTTGAAACACAGTGTAGTGTTCTCGTGCAGTATGTCGAAACTCTGACTAAACATCAAGTTAAACCATCGCCAATGAATACAGAGTCGTAGTAAGGTCAACCATTTACTGTCACACCTCTTCATTAACATGCTGGTGAAAACTAAACAAACCATACAAAATGTTCAGCATCAGTGTTTTTAACTAAATATGACATTGTATGCCCATAAACACAGATTTGCATCACTGTATGCACTTTAAGTAGAAATTAAAATGTCTACTCATTTTTAACCACTTATCAAATCTACTTTTTATCAAAACATTCTATTTATCTCTTTTTAACATCCTTAACATAAAATAAATGAACTTACAGCATTGCTTCTATGATGCTTTTTAGCGGACAGAGGCAGATTACATTCAGAGCATGCACAACATGTCTGCCTTGCTTTTCTGAACAACCAGGGAGTGAACAAAGACAGGAAATGAGCTAACAGGAAGCGACTTGACAGGATGTGAAGACATCAGTGATCAAATATCAAAATAAATCCTTCTTAAAGGGGCTAAATGCGATTTGAATTTCACCGCTAGACGTCGCAGCTCTGGACTGCGTGCAACCAAAACAAAACTAGCTAAGGGGTACACCCCCTCTTTCCGCTCGCCTCCCCCTCGCTCTCCGTCCGCTCCTCCTCCTCTACCTGCCTGTTTTCAGTGAAGCACTTTCCATCCGTGATGAAACAGCTGACTCAGGACACAACGGACCGTTGTGACGTCAAGTAACGAAGTAAGTAATACAAGCGAGAGTAACGTATTAATAACATATTTCTAAAGTAGTGTAACAGTTGTTAGCTTTCCGATGCTAACGTTAGTTAACTGCTAGTAGTTGAAAATGAACAAGCTGAACATAGTAGCCAAGCTAACAACTTCACATTGATCATTTCTGTTGGATTTTATGAGCACTGCTGGCAAACACACATTTGGGTTTTTTGTGCAATTGTGAAAATATTGACCAAGACACGTGTTGCTAGTGTAATGTAGCCAGAGTCTGGTTCATCAACTGTCTCTAAGGTAGCTAATGCTAAGTTTGTTCCTCATGAAACTATAACGTTATATTATAATTGTTGCTGCTCTCTTCATAACTGATACTTTGATTTTGGTTTTGTTAAGGGCAGCAGTAGCAGCATCATGTCTGTTGAGGCAGCTGCAGAGTGTCTGCCTCCTCAGAGGAGCCTGTGTGAGCTGCTCAGATGAGAAGAAACAGAGGTTTGTATCATCTGTGTTTCTATCCATTTGAAGTAAATTGTAAAATATCAACATAGTGTGAAACGCCAGTTTTTCCAGTGTGTCTACATCATGATTTACTTTTCAGTGTACGTGTTGTTCATCTTTTACAGAGCCTGCTTCAAGACTTGACCCTGGAAAGAGCCTTTTGGACCTGAGGCCAGGGCTGGTTTCTGATGCTCTGATGATGCAGCAGGGCCATCATGATGCTTAACTGCCATGCCATACCTACCTCTGACATCTGCAGCAACATGCACCCCACATTTACAGGAACATGCATCATTTAGAGATCAAAGGCAACTCAGTCCTGTTCAGTAGACTCCTAACATGTTTAATTGATCATTTATAATAATTTATGTTCAGAAGTTATTGTTTAGCCTATTATTCATTAATGAGTAAACAAATATTCTTCAAAAAATGATGTGTGGATCTGCTTCATTCACTAATAACCGAATTGTGAAACACCATAAGTTTTCTGCTTTGTGGTAAACAGTACATCAATTTACATTTCACTAGTGTATGGTCAGTGATTGAATTACACTCTCTAAGCAGTAGTGGACTAAGCCAGTGTTATCTACAGTGTTACAAAGGATAATGTTGAAATGGATGAAGCATGAATATAATCTCAAATAATGTCAAGTTTATTGGTGAGCAGTATTACACAGTCAATTCCAGAAAACAATAATCATGAATACTACATTTTTTAGAGGTATACATCACCTTTCTCTTCTTGCTGTAAGTGTAATTCAGTATGGTTTGTCCGCTTTTGTGGTCTGCTGTGCTCAAAGCCACTGATGAGGACGTGATGAGGACAGGACGGAGAGTCTGAAGAGTAGCTCCTGGTGTTATTCCTTCCATCACACAGCATCTGCCAGTCTGCCATGGTGGAGTAACTGCAGTATTGGGCATTATGACCTGAGGAATGCAAGACAAAAAATGTAACCTGTGTATAACATATTTCAGAGCTTTAATCTAAACAAACCCAACATGACAGACAATTCTCACATTTAAAAATGTTAATTACAATAAACTTCTTCAGTTATAGAAAACACAAGTAGTTGTCAGACCAAAATGTCTCTCATCTTTATCAGAGTAACAGTCACAGTATTTCATCACCAGTCCAATAGCCTGTTTATTATTTTTAGGACAAAAATATCTTACTTTACATTTAGTCAAAAGTTTCTGAAATAGCAAGGACTGGTCCAGTGAAGCACGGTTAGCATTATTATCATCATCATCATCATCATCATCATCATCATTTATGTACTGCCCTGACAGTATTACAACTAACATTACACAAGCAGGCCATACATATTTTCATACTCACTTCTCTCCCTTTGTGCTATAAAATATGCGGACAGACATAAAATGTGATAACACACAGCACTAGTCGTAAGCATTCCTATTCCTTCCTTTGTTACTATTTTACGATGCTTATTGCTAACGTTAGCCACATGGCTACCAGCTCAGACGTATGACGCTAGCTCGCTTAGCTTAGCTCGTTTGTGTTAACAGCAAAACAAAACCGGGACATAGGGATGATCCTGTCTGCAGTTAGTTGAGTTAGCGGCCCAGCTAGCAGCGGAATTAGCCGCCGAGCTAGCCGGGGAACATAGGTATGCTTCCCTCTATGGCTATCATGAAGCCGAGCTGCAGCTCAGGCTTCGTCCTAAGACTGTCAACTAAATGAACATGATATGCGACATAATGTCTAACGTTAGTCTAAAACTAACTAAACAGATATGTGACTGTATACACATAACGTTACTTACTGGTCCAAGAGAAGAAGAGCTAGCTCCGAGTCAAAATGTATCCCTTTTTCTTCTCGCAGGGCTCTCCACCTCGGAAATGCAAGGCCAATGTTAACCCGGGTCTTATTCCTCTCTTTATCGGAGAGTTTCTTGGCAACTGAGCGTGGT
The DNA here is from genome assembly GCF_027409825.1 of Scomber japonicus. Lineage (NCBI taxonomy): Eukaryota > Metazoa > Chordata > Actinopteri > Scombriformes > Scombridae > Scomber > Scomber japonicus. The sequence continues at coordinate 1,803,313 of NC_070580.1, read as the reverse complement.
CTCTTCATGGGGTTTTCCTCCGCCATGTCGCTTTCGCTAAGTCCGCAGCCGGTCCTCAGTGGTTTGATAGGGGGAGTGGCATTACGGTCCCGGTTATATAGGGGGAGTGGGTTAACGGTTCCGGTGGAGAAGAGGAGGAGGTGGCTCACATGCACTAACATGAACGCGCTGCCGGACCGGCTTCCAAAACAGAGGCTCCAGAACAACACACACAGAGGGCGTGTGACGTAACTCTCTACTCCAGATGTAAATACACCATTAGTGGTTTACGTAGCAAAAATAAAATTCCTGAAAGCTAATAAAGCTGTATTTCGCATAGAGCCCCTTTAAAGACAAGTTAAACTTAAGAGAAGATGTCAATATATCATTTTAACTGAAACAAGCACAGATAATTATTCAAAGGAGAAATAAAAGAATGCCTTAGAGGCAGCACACAGTGTGTGAAGCCTAGCTCCACAATTCAAATCTAAATGGTTAAAATGCTTTTTACACCTTTTTTAGAAATACATTTATGACCTATTTAATGTGTTTAGAAGAAAATGTCTGAATTCACTTTACATGGTCTTTAAGGTCCAGTCTATATAACGACCACAACCCATGCCCTGTTTCTCTGTTAGTCAAGGCATGTCCCTTGATTGAGGAGCTCGTACAGCTGCCATAGTACGCAAGGCACTGCAACAAGAGCACATCTTCAGAGACAGATCAGACCTATTCAATCGATCAGCAATTTCCTGCCCACCTTTTGCTTGGATTTTATTTATTGCTTTTTGTGATCATATGTTTAAATTCTTCATATGTCTCCAGCAGAAGTGTCTGCTGCTGCTGTGCGGCTGCCACCAGGTGTTCATCACACAATTTGACAAGCCTCAAAACTGATGTTGTACAATCTGACACAGACTGTGGGCAATATTTTAATAGACCCATCTTACAGAGTGACATGCAATAAGATCACTGTTAACAGTTATTGGGGCCTCTCTTACTTTAATCAGGCCAAAGACTACAGGTTTCACTAGTATAGTCAACTACAATTACTCTTACAACTAGTATTCCATCCAACAGCTATAAATGTTTGCCACAGCAAACCAAGTAGCACCAGCTTTTAATAGGTGTGATGTTTCAGCTTACATCACACACAGGTGTGGAAATGCACACAGAACTCACATTAAATCACAGTGGGTTCTTACAAGGCTGCCTGAGGTCATCCCACTCAGCAGGCCTTCCCACAGTGCCACCAGGCTCAGATGATCTCCCCCTAATACCCCCCCCCCACCCACCCAACACACACACACACACACACACACATTCATTCTTTCATTCATCCTATCAACAATCACTTCCCTCTTCACTCCCCAGCAGCACACATTGCCAACCAGTCTAAGACAACCATCTCTGCTGTCCATGCCATGTGATCCTAGGCATTACCCTCAGCAAAGTGCTCACCCAGCACTCTCCTGCTGTTCACCACCTCCTTCCTGGCATTCATTAGACCACTCCATGCTGAGTGGCAGGGAGACTAGAACACCACTGTCCTGTGTACAGTAAGATTAGGATAGGCCTATCTTCATCGTATTTATCAACAGCATGCATTCCTAAATAACAATTTTGGATGACATTTCACAATAGTGTGCCAGCATGTGTAAAGCTGATGGGAAATTAATTTCTGAGTGTGAACATGGCTATTGACTATATGACTATATGCCCCCTATTGCTGAGACAGAGGCAGACAAAAGCACCTTCTCATTTCAGCAACAACTGATGACAGCTGAAACAAAAACTATTATTGGAACATTTCTTCAGCTGTAGCTAGACAGCTGATTAACATTTACTGTGTAAACTGAGAGTGTAGAGAGAATGAGAGAATGTATCTCCATGTAAACTGTCACACAAATCAAATACAGAGCAGAAGAGTACCAGTCCTAAACAGGGCTTGTACTGACCTTTGACCTCACATAAAAATAGAATTAGGTACTATGCTATCCTTTGGCCTTGGAAGCATGTACAAGTTACAACTGTATACACAGAATATGGAAACAAACCTCCTGTCTGACTCTCTGTGTCTGTGCTGGAGCTTTGACTGTCAATAAAGCACTGATCTAACTACACCTACATTGATCTGACTACACCTACACTGATCTAACTACACCTACATTGATCTGACTACACCTACACTGATCTAACTACACCTACGTTGATCTAACTACACCTACAATGATCTAACTACACCTACATTGATCTGACTACACCTACACTGATCTGACTACACCTATACTGATCTAACTACACCTACACTGATCTAACTACACCTACACTGATCTGACTACACCTATACTGATCTAACTACACCTATATTGATCTAACTACACCTACACTGATCTGACTACACCTATACTGATCTAATTACACCTACACTGATCTTACTACACCTACACTAATTCCTACATTCCCAAAAAAACTGCACATCAAAGAAGAAGAACTGCCCTCACACCTGTAAATGTTAGTGCTAAGCTACATACACCTACCTTTACTTCTGCTAAGGTTAGCACCCCGGCTAACAGACCAAGGCTCCAGCCACATGCAGAGCATCAGATGAAACTCTGTTGAGCAATGTACTACAAAAACAAAAAAACCCATCAGGCCCTCTCCTCCATTTTCATAGTGTCTGTCCGCCTCATTATGATAATGCTCTAAGTATTAGCAGCCTTATGCCTCTCAGTCTGTTTTCTGCGTTCTATTAATGCTAATGCAAGCTGGTAAAGGTCATGGTTAGGTAAAGCAGACATAACAGACGCTTTTAAGGTCATATTGCTCCATCCATGTCAGTGGCATCTTATTGGTGTCAAATGGTGTAATTGCTACACACTGAAAGGGAGAAATATCAAAGACTTCCTGCCTGGGAGCTTCATGGAGACTGAAGCATCGAGAGCGCCCCCTTCTGACGATCATCTTTTCAAGGGCTCAACAGGTAGATCACAGATCAACTCATCTGGTAGGTATATTCATAACTGTTATTTAACCTTGTTTTTAACTATTTTACCCTCTTCTTCATAACTTAAACATTTTAACCCTTTATTGAGTATGAAAAGACTTTACACAGTGGCTCGTCACAGAGTGGGCGGGGACTTCTAGTGGGCCCTTATATACTATTGGCTGTATCGAGATGCAAGATGAGCCTCTTTTATAGAAAGAACCTACATCAGAGCCTTATCAGAAAGTCTGCCATTAAGTCACGTTTGCTTTTTACACAGAACCTAATGGAAACGGTTTATTGCTGCACCTGTATGTGATTTTACACAGTGAGTCTGCTTTTCGGATTCATTCAGAGATGAGACAAGTTTGGAACCTTATAAGGATCCAAATGCTGCTGTGCAGTTAACAGTTCACCTTGGATCTAATCTGTGGTAGGCTATCTGGTTGCTGTCCAAAGAGACTGAATAAACTGATTTATCACCAAAAAGAAAAAGAAAAAACTTACTTTGAACCATAAAATATGCAATAAAATCATATATTAACGTAAGAGACTCAATTTGCTTTGTAAACAATCATATACTACGTAAAACAAAGTAAATAGCATCCGACATTAGACACTGTGCAGTGATAGCATGTAGTGAAACGGCTGATTAATCAGTAGCGGTAATAAAGGGAAACTTACAGAGACAGAAGGGCAGAACGGAAAGAATGTGGATATGAGGTGTGTTAATTAAGCACCATGGACAGCATGCTGCAGTGCTTTCTGAAACTAAGACACATTGATCAGATTTAGGGGTGTTCTGCAGCTGAAGTTTCCATAAGCCTGTCATTATCATCATGATGATCATCAATTCCACCTTCATCACTAACTACAGCTGTGCCCTCATTCAACTCATCCTCACCGCTATCACCATCCTCTTCCCATGTCTCCTCATTACCTTTCTCCTCGGAGCTAGCTGCGCATTCCTTGCTAACTTCGTGGGAGCTATCAGCAACAAGACACTGGCTGGATGTGGAGGGTTGAGATGGTCGAAAGAAGTTCGTGAGAGGAACACAAGAGGCCATAACATTCTTCCTCTGCTCTTGCTCTTTCCGCTATCTATAGCGCACTTGCTGCGCCAGAGTCCGATTTTGGACTTTACTTTTCCTTTTTTTTTTTTTTTGGGTCCGTCATCAGTCTGGCGGTGGGCCCCTTTGCAATCGTGGGCCCGGGGCGGCCGCACCCTCTGCCCCCCCACTGGTACCGCCATTGATTTATAGTTAATCTATTTATAAATTAATGATCTTTTCACTCTTTTTCTAATGATTTGGTAATTCTACCATTAACAGCTTTTTAATCAAATCAATCTCATTAAGATTTATTATAGGAATTATTTTCCTCACTCCATTTTATGGTTTCCTCAAGTCTGGTGAATATACAACTAGCTCAGACAGCATGATCTCACCATTCCTGGTTTAACCATAAACACTCATATGTACACCATCCACCTTTAAACATTTAAAGACCAGACAAGAGGAGTAAAGGTTCATTGTTTATCTCTCAAACTAACATTGCTTTTTGTCCTCTATCTTACCCTCCCTTCGTGCTCCTTCTAGGGCTCCACCCCCGAATTTCATGGACGCGCATTGCCATGGTAACGGATGTAACCACTACGCAAGTTGACCAACATGGCGGAGTCTGAAGCATCTGCTGCGGGACGGTAAGTTAGCGTCAGTTTGATAGCAGCATTTATTTCGCTGATAGTACAGGTGGCTAGCCTGGTTAGCACTCATGTGAGATTATTGTGATAGCAAACCTGTTTATGTCTTCATGACTGTAAACACTTTGAAAGCAGTGAACAAACACCAGATACACAGCAGCTACATTGTAGGTTACGTTAGCACGTCAAACAGCTGTAGTAACTACTCTGCTACTTTACAGATAACATCACAACAACAACATATCCTGACTAACTAGACAGTGAGCTGAATGTCAGCAGGTAACGTTACAGTTTATGTGAAGCAGCGCTGATGTTACTCACCTGTCCGGCAGATCAGCGTCCGACGGATATCCATCTGTCCCTCCGCCGTTAGAAAACCACACTGATGTGTCTGCGGGTCCTTGTTTGGTCAAAGTCCTTCTTTTATATTAAATGTTCTTCTAACTACTTTCTCCTCTCTGGATGTTTCTTAGTCACCTCTCCTTCTCCACCATGTTTGTACCAGACGTTTCTCACTCCGACTCCTCCCCCCTCTGTCTAACCGTGAACGCGCATGAACGCTTACTCAGTGAACAAGCACAAGTGTTGTGTGAATGCACTGTTTACTTGTTGTAAATGGATCCATTTGGGCTGCATGATGTGTAAAATATCTCCTCTGTGGAAACCGAGTTATTACAACCTGCACAAAAAGCTTATTTAAATTACAAAATAGATTAAAGCTGGCTGTATTACCTCCGAGTCACAACAGTCCTGTAAACAGTGATGTGAATAGTCTTTGACCTGTCAGTTTTCATGGCTGTTGTGACTCAGGATGGTCAGCTGACTGATGATCTCATAGATGCAGAGATTGCATCTACAAGCGGAATAAACTGAAAAAAGACTGCACACTGATCTGAGCTCTGAGTTAGTGTTTGTTAACAGGCTATTATCTCAGGATACAAGATGTGAAGCTGTGGGAGTTGACTGAACAGTGTGTGGATGCTACTGCATTAAGTCTGTCCCTGCCGGGTAACTAACACTTGTTGGCAGCAGTCTGCAGATATCAGATTGATGTATTTGACAACACAAACAGTGCCGATGAATTAATGAACAGACTTTAAGTTTCTGCTGTGTGCTCACACTAATTGTTAAAGTAGATGTGGGGCAGTAATAATAATAATAATAATAATAATAATAATGCATTTTATTTAAAGGCGCCTTTCAAAGCACTCAAGGTCACCTTACAAGGCACATATAACACAACAACAGTACATCAAACAATATAAATCAGACATTTAGTGCAAAGATAAAAAATAACATATATAATAAATATGAATGTGACTATAAAGTGCATTAATACAATAAATAAACAAGAACGAAGATTGCAAAGTCAGTGGGAGACAGAGTAGGCCACTCTGAATAGGTGCGTTTTCAGGCGGGATTTAAAGGTGGAGACAGAGTCTGAAGTGCGAATGTCTGGTGGGAGAGAGTTCCATAGGCGGGGGGCAGATCGGCTGAAAGCTCTTGACCCCATGGTGGTTAAGTTGGCAGATGGGGCGAAGAGCTGGTTGGCAGAGGAGGATCGGAGAGTTTGAGAAGGTGTGTAGATGTGGATAAGTTCAGAGAGACGTGATGGTGCCAGGTTGTGAAGGATCTTGAATGTGAGGAGTAAAATCTTAAAGTCAATGCGGGATTTGATAGGGAGCCAGTGAAGTTGCTGCAGGGCAGGAGTGATGTGTTCAATAGAGGGAGTTATGGTTATGATACTGCGTTCTGTACCAGTTGGAGTTTGTGGAGAGATTTCCGTGGAAGACCAAAGAGGAGAGAGTTACAGTAGTCCAGACGAGATGTGATCAGGGTGTTTACCAGGATAGCGGTGCGGGTTGGTGAAAGTGAGAGGCGGAGACGATTGATGCTACGTAGATGGAAGTATGCAGACCGAGTAACACTATTGATGTGGGCTTCGAAAGATAGTGTGTTATCCAGGATGACACCCAGGCTCTTTACTTGGGGGGATGGAGGAACAGTGGAATTGTCGATGGACATGGAGAAAGTGTTGAGTGTTGCTATGGTTGATCTGGTACCGATGAGGAGGACCTCAGTTTTTTCACCGTTAAGTTTAAGAAAATTGAGTGAGAGCCATGATTTAATTTCCAGTAAGCAGTCGGTTAAAGCTGTGGGTGGCAGAGTGGAAGTAGGCTTAGTGGAAAGATAGAGTTGGGTATCATCAGCGTAACAGTGGAATTGTATGTCAAATTTCCTGAGAATGTGACCAAGAGGCAGAAGATAAATAATGAACAGAAGGGGGCCAAGGACAGAGCCCTGGGGAACACCACTAGAGACTGGAGAGGAGCCAGATCTCAGGTTCTTGATTTGAACAAACTGTGTGCGGCCAGAGAGATATGATGTGAACCAAGTCAGAGGGATGTCAGTGATTCCAATGGAGGCTAATCTGTCCAGGAGGATGTCATGAGAAACGGTGTCAAAGGCTGCACTCAGGTCAAGGAGAACCAGAATGGAGAGAAGTCCAGAGTCAGATGTCATCAGGAGGTTGTTGGTGATTTTCACTAGGGCTGTCTCAGTGCTGTGGAGGGGACGGAAGCCTGACTGAAATTGTTCATAGAGGTTGTTGTCCAGACAGATGGGTGTGGACCTGAGCTGCAACCGTTCTTTCTAGTATTTTGGAGAGAAATGGCAGGTTTGAGATGGGACGGAAGTTGTTCAAGTCATTTGGATCGGCGCCAGGTTTCTTGAGTGTTGGTGTTATTGCAGCAGTCTTTAGTGAAGATGGAACAACACCAGAAGTCAGTGAGGAATGAATGATGTCAGTTATTAACGCGGACAGGGCAGGTAGGCAGCTTTTGACCAGGTGGGTAGGTAGTGGGTCTAACTGGCAGGTAGATGACTTGGATTTATGAATGAGACCACTTATTTTAGAGACAGTTGGCAATATGAAACTGGTGAGCGGAGATCTGAAGGAAGATGTAGGCCAAGAGTGCAGAGAGGATGCAGAGTTTTTGGTAGCAGTCAGTGTCTGGTGGATATTTTCAATTTTGGCATTGAAGAAGGTCATGAAGGTATCACACTGTGTAACTGTGAGTAGATGAGGTGGTAGAGCATCAGGTGATTTCAGAATATTGTTAAGAGTTGAGAACAGGGCTCTAGTGTTCCCATCAGCTGTCCTGATTAAGGTTGTGTAGTATGTGGTCTTGGCTGAGGAAAGAGTATCCTTGTATTGGACTATGTGATTATGGTACATTTCTTTATGAACTGCAAGGCCGGTTTTAATATAAAGGCGCTCCAAGCGACGGCCTTTAGTTTTGAGCTGGTGTAGGGCTGGTGTAAACCAAGGAGCAGAGTGGGTAAAAGAAACAGACCTATTTTTCAGAGGTGCAAGAGTATTGAGCAGTCCATGAAGTCCATCATTGTAGTGAGATACCAGTTCATCTGTGGTGGATAAATTTTCTCTGCTGGGTAAGTCATCAATTCCATTGGAGAGAGCCAACAGGTCAATATTTTTAATGTTTTTCGGAATGTGATAGAGCGATGCATAATAGTCTTGGTTAATCTTAGATTGATATTGCAGGATATTAACTTGTGGTCTGAGATAGGCAGATCTGAGGCACAGCAGTTATGAGGGATTACACCAGAACAGCAGATTAGGTCGAGAACGTGTCCCTTGGAGTGTGTTGGAAAGTCAATATATTGCTGTATTCCAAAGCTGTCAAGGCATGAAGTAAAGTCCCTTGTGAAGGCATTGTTGATGCTATCCAAGTGAATATTAAAATCACCCAGCAATAGTAGATTTGGGGACACAGAACATAAGGTTGTTAAGAAGGCAGAGAATTCCTGCAGGAAGCATAGGGTTAGCATTGTTCGGCTTGGGTGGACGATAAATAGTGGCGAGGATGGTAGGAGTTGGGCCCTTGATTAGGAGAGCAATGGATTCAAATGAAGGGTACACAGGTACAGTAATAGAGGACACTTTCCATTTTTCACTGTATAGTATTGCCAGGCCGTCCCCTCTACCAGAGAAACAGGGTTGTGATGTGTAGACAAACCCAGGAGGAATAGTTTGATTAAGGTGTGAGAAGTCATTAGGCTGCTGCCATGTCTCAGTCAAGCAAAAGAAATTGAACTTACAATCATTCAGGAGATCATAGAGCAGAGGTCCCTTTTTTGTCAGCGAACGGATGTTAACCACTTAACGCACGCTGTTCCGTCTACGGGACGGGACGGAGGTTAGGAGGTAGCCACAAGTTCTTCTGGATGTTTTAAACACCAACCCTTAAACATATATACTCATGCCGTACATCGTTGGAAAGCTTAGATTGCCCTGATTCATTCAAGACCACTCACAAATTATATGGTTGCTCACAGCCGTAATAGTATTAGAGATTAGCTCGGCTAGCCCCTGAGCTAAGTAAGAAAAGCTATAATGCCTACATACCTTCAAAGTCTTCCCTTTATCCACAACAATCATCTTATGACTCAGGACTTTCTGTACAGCTCGCCAAGTATCCATTCTTGTGAAATATGAAATCCGTTTCCATAAAACCGAAATACTTTCCTCAATATGTCAACATGTATTTAGTCCAACACGGAACGTGACAACACAAATAACAAACCATATACGGTCCGTTTACGTCATTTCCTGACCTGCGCGTCCATCTCAGAGTACACGTGACTAGATGTTTACGACCGTGAGCCTCTCCTGCTTCTGACGACACCACACACAAGCCAATTGGTGTTTAGGATTAGGCAGTACATGTCTCCAAAGCCAATGAGGACATGTGACCGACAACAATGACGACATGCTTTGATTGACTGCTGTTCTAGCCTATGGAAATATTTGGTGAAATGAAGTTGATAACCTTTTAGGCAATGGTCTGAGGTTTCCAACGGTGTATGACACTAAGCTATTATGTTTGGCTGTCCATAAACAAACTCCAAGCGTAACCGGCGTGTGCCCTGTGCGTAAAAGAGTTGAACCATATATCATTACGCACTCGGCATTTTGGTACACGGTTGGTTCTTCTTCGACTTAACATATGACTTATACCAAAATAAACAGATAGATAGATAGATAGATAGATAGATAGATATGGCCAAACAAAAAAATATGGTTATATGTAATAATAATAATAATAATAATAATATGGCGTCAGCTTTCATTAGAGACCAAGATTTTGATTGTAGGCAAAGGGGATGTGAAGTTATAGGTGTTTGATTGTGGTTATACAGCTTTGGTAATCAAATGTCCATTTGGAGTCTCCAAAAAGGACCTGAGGAAAACGCATGGACATACCTGTTGAAAAATAATTCAGAAAAATTCATCTTTTGGTCTTTTGACTCCATGAAGCCAAGACCTGTGGCTGTGGCCTCATTGTGTCTATATCCCGCTGAGAGGTCCCTGAATGTCTGTACACATGTCATTGTAAAGGCAAACCTATGGGCGAGTAAACAACCCCATCATTGTAACCTCTGCCACTCTTTGTCAGTAAGTCACAGAATCACACAGACACTTTTACAATAATCCTGAGAGTGTTTCCTTTCCAATGATACCAGACACATCTCTGAGTCTCAAACTATGTGGGATCTGTGCTGCTCACAACTTGGGCATGTCGTTTAGGCTAACAGCATAAAAAACAGGGGCGTGTGTTAAGTGGTTAAATAACCCAAAGGTTAAATTGCTGATGTGAGGTTCTGGGTTAGCTGACCTGGCTGGATTAACTAGGACACTGTGATCAACAGTTTGTCTGCACCTGTGCCTGTGCATTGGTTTGCGATGTGAAATAACAACAGGAATTGGCAACCTGGTAATCCCAGCATTGGAAGTAGCTTTATCGCAGCTAGTAGGAGATAGTGTACCATGGTAAGGGCAATAAACCAGGGAAAGTGTTGGTAACTGGATTAATCGCCAGGGGGAGCTTGTGGGTGACGCAGTACTGTTTACTACCAGAGTAATCCGAGAAGAAGAAGGCTCCGAGAGGGGGGCGTGGTTAGTGCCTAGTCAATCACAGGGGGCAGCGGTCTGTACAACATGCTGGATGTTAGCTACTAATACTCTACTACCCAGACTGTTGGGGTGGAGTCCGTCGGCCCGGATTAGGGACGGGCGGTTCCAGAATAAATTGAAATTATCAATGAAACCAATATTGTGGATTCTGCAGGCGGACTGGAGCCAGGTGTTAAGACTGAGGATTCTGGAGAAGCGCCCAGCTCCGCGGCCATCAGTTGGCAGAGGTCTGCTGAGCCAGACATCCTTTCCACAGCTGTTTAAGAAGCTAAAAAGGGCATTGAAGTCCTTTTTAGTCAGTTCCGACTGCTGGCGAGACGTGTCATTCGTTCCTACATGAACTAGGACCCGGTTGATGGATGATGGAAGAGAGCACAGCAGGCCGGGGAGCTTATCCAGGATAACCGGCACTGTGGCTCCAGGAAAGCAGTGTGTGACTGCGTTGTAGAAGCGAGTGTTTCTGATAATTGAGTCTCCTACGATCAGTGTGGTAGGAGCGAAGAAGGGTCGAGGAGGCGATGACTGTGGGCTTTCATCGTACCTAGGAGGGGTGTCAATAGCTGGCTCAGGGCGAGGAAGAGCACCGGAGCAGCGCATCACAGCCTCTCTTACGATCCGGCGCCGAGAGGAGGAGGTCTTGGACCGGGATGAGGGTCGCAGATTCGGGTCCGGGCGAGTAAACTGGTGCTTGCACTGAAAAAAATTAAATATTGGCTCAAATTTAAAAAATTGAGGTAATCGATCACACCTAATATTGTAGTTTCATACAATATAAATAATTCATTTGATTTGACCTGAAATATTTACCGTATTTTCTGGACTATAAGCCGCTACTTTTTTCCCACACTTTGAACACTGCGGTTTATACTACGGTGCGGCTAATGTATGTTTTTTTTTCGTGGTGCCCAAAACATTTTGCCTTGTAACAGTAGACCAATAAAATTGATGAGTAGTTCACAGAGGTCCAATGAAATTGTGTGATAAATCAAGCGCGCTTTATTATTGTAAATCAGTCATATGTACTCACTCTCATCAACCTGGAAAATACTCGAAGAAAAGCATATGATGCGGCTGTTACGTACTTTATTATTTTTTCACTTTGTTTCATGTTTGATACACGTTGTTGTCCGACTCGTTCATAGGAGAGAACGGGAGAGTTCGCTCAGTAGGTTTTAATTCAAAGTTTTCCAATACATGATGTACAGTGACAGGTGCGAACGAGGTAGATTACTCCAGTAAAGGTAAGACTTAGTTTAATGACTTAGAAGTCACCAAATGACTTACTTTAACGAATTTCGTTAGTTTATATAATGCAGATTTGTAAAATATTACTTTTATGAGGGTCACAGTCACAGACAATAAATTTACCATTTGATAATTGTGGTAGCAGCGGTGCAGCAGATGTAATGAAGTCCACGCAGCACGCTGGATGCAAACTAATATTAAGCCTATATCCTAGTCATTATAATGTCCATGGACATAAACTGAGTTCTTTTGCCTTAATAATGATAAAATAATACACAAAAAATGGTCGGATTGGGAACCCATATGCATAATGTCTCCTCACTCGCATTTACTAGTGTTGCTTGAAATGACCAGGGCTCAGCTAATGTTGCCTTTTGAAACATCGTCGATTTCCCGGGATTCCCGGGAAAATTGCCTCCCTCGAGCAGGGTACACTTGCACTCACAGCACACTACCCAAATAATCCGGATTTTAGGGGGCAAACGTGCTTGGGCACGGTACGATTGCCTAGTGCGCCCTAAATGTGTGTAGTCAGAGGGGGGGAGGGTTGCGTGATGGCTGTCAGGCATCGCCGATCGGACCAACCCTAGCTAATATCTCATGTTACAATGTGGGACACCTGCGGCTTAAAATCCGGTGCGGCTTGTACAAGTACAAAATTGATTTTCTTTCTAAAATTAGAGCATGCGGCTTTTAATCAGGTGCGCTCTGTAGTCCGGAAATTACGGTAACTTCATGTAAACCCATTTCTGAAGGTTGAACCAAAGCAATTATTTCAGATTTTACTAAATTAAAATAAATACATTGGTTTTATTACTGAATGTAAATAATATACTTGGTTCAACCTGAATATTTTAAATTCATTTAAACAACTTTTGAGTATGGGAGCAAACTATTTTTTTTAAGTTGTCTCAAATAAAAATTTAAAGTCATCATAATTTAATATTTATAGACCTGAATTTTAAAAAATAACAATTTTAATACCTTTTGATTTACACTCAGAAGCCATTCCTTTTCAACACAAAATTTTATTGTTGGATTAAGATTTTTTTTCAACATCTCAACCATAACGGTTACAAACAGCATTCGGGCATTTTTTTTCCCCACTGAACATTTTTTTCTCACTGAACAGTGACCATTCCATCAAGGAATAATTCCTTGAAATAAAAAGTGTAATAAACAAATCAGTGCTCTCCAGGTTTTCATCACAATGCCCACTAGTGCCTGTGAAAACTTAGGCAGATTCTTTTTACAATAATGCAGCAGAAATGCAGTTATGCTAGTGTAAGTTTCAAACAACAACCTCAGATAAAAGGGTACATTTTCAGCACAATGCCCTCTAGTGCCTGTGAAAACATAGGCAGATTCTTTTGTCAATAATGCAGCAGAAATGCAGTTATGCTAGTGTAAGTTTCAAACAACAACCTCAGATAAAAAAGGTACAAAGTCTTGGTTGTAGAAATGCCATTAAATCAGGCCAGACAGTGGGTATTCAGCCTATGAATTTTTGGGGACATCTTTTTCCCACCAAGCTCCATCAGGACTTTTTGCACAAACTCAAGGGTGTACTGCAGATCTTTTGGATATTTTATCCACCTACATCCAATCACAGTTCTCCACCTTCACCCTCTTCCTTCAATCAGTCTTAAGATGTCATACGTTGTGATGTTCTCTCTCTCTACCCTCATCCAGTACACAACATTTCTCGACCCACCTCCATCCCTTCACCCCCCCAATCAAGATATAGACCATCTCTATCTTCAACCAGAGGTTTCCATGTCAGGAGGCATCATCCCTACCACCACCAGTGTCTAGGCCCGGCGGATATTTTCTCAGAAAGAAGCTTCACATCCTTTGTTTTCTAAGCTGATCTACTCCCCAGGGTCTAAGCACCAAAGTTTATTTGTGCACAATAAATGTCTATCTGCCTCACAACCTGTCTTATTTATTCTTATATACAGTGCTATGTTGCATCTTAAAACAAAAGTTGGTATATAGGTATTGTCTGTGTTGTGTGTGTGTGAGAGATTCCCTTACCTGGCATTCTTTAATGAGGTGATGAACAGGTTCACCCAGGTAGATCATCAAAGATTTGAAGATGCACTCTCTTCTAATTGTGATGTCCACAGTCTGAGGAAGAATAGGTATTATTAAAAGCACATACACCCCAACTATTCAACTATGGATCCCACTGAGAACCAACTCATACATAGATACCTCATCTAAAACCTGCAAAGTTGCCTTGGTCTGCTCTTTCACACGTCCTCCCTTGCTCCTGATGACCTCCAGCAGTTTCGACGTGTGCTTGTCTAACTGCGCTAAGAACTTTGTCTCCAAGGGAACTGTTGTCACCCGCATGAACTCAGCATTAATCTGGAGAAACAAAAACAGAGCATGCAGAAAGGAAAGTGTATTAAATACATTCTCTTCTGTACAGACCTATGTTTTGAAGGTTCAAAAATCATATTTCATGAATGTCTAATTAATGGCATTAATAAATATATTAAGTCCCTCTCCTCTCAAAAATAGGTCTAAGGTGCTTTATATCTAAAAACATACTTCTTCCATCTGGAAAAAGTGCTGGCCATCTTTCCAACATGTCTTCAATGCTCGGCTGCTTATGCACTATTTCTTGTCTACGGTATCCAAACGTCTTCGCCATCTTTTCTTTTATTGTTTGACGGTTGTTTTTTTTCTGTAGTTCAGTCAAAAGAGAAACCCTCTCTTGTTCCAGGCTTCCTGTAGTCTCGCCACTTGGCAAAGATGGAAAATGATTGGCCTCAGCTCGTCTAGGTCTCTTGACATTCTTTGCTGGGTAGGAGTCCCCTTGAGACTTGGATTTCAAAGAATTCACTGTGACCTCAGCAGATGTACCGTGTGCCTTAAGTTGGGTCCTGTAGTTGGCCATTTTCATCTTCATCCTGCGCTTCCAACCATAACTCTCATTGTAAGACCCTGGTTCTTTCAGGCAGGGGTGCTTCTTTGTCAGTGCTTCAGCAACATCACTGAAGTCAGAATCTTCAGGGTATGGTGTGTATGCATAGATACTTTCAGCTACTTTCTCCAGTATGTCTGACAGCATTTTTGAGCTAGGTGTCAGTCTAGTTTGGCTTCTCAAGTACTCTGCATTCCCCCTCTGCAGTTGACATTCTGTGTCATAGGAGAAGCGTGGGATTGGGAACTGTCGTGGCCACTGTTGGGTCCTTAGTGAGTCTGAGGAAGGGCTGCTAAGCAGTATTGTGTCGTCTGTATGTGCAGACACTGAGGAGTCATCACTGTCCAGTCCAACCAAAGGGATGCTACTCCCTGGGGGATCAAGTGCGTACAAGACAACAGTTGAATCAGGGTCTAACTGGATTACTTTGAGAACTGCAAGATCCTTAATTACAGTTGTAGAGGTCAGATTCACAAACATGTTCCCAAAATCTGTGTCCTTGTACTGCAGCCTTATGAATCCCCCTAATCCACATGCATTCTTGACCTCATCGATTAACTCTTCCAGTGAATTGGGAATCCCGTTGTGTAGCTCCATTCTCACGCTGCTGTCGTCACTCAGGATAACCAGCAATCGAACAGGTGTGTCTTCTGTCATGGTGCCCTGTGAGAGAGAGAAAAAGAGAGAGAGAAATATGAGTTGCTTTTTAATATTTGTAATAGTTAATATTTTCAACGTTAAAGTTACAGAGATTATATATAATGCACTAGAATATTTTTCCTGCTCCCTCTCTCAGTAAACGCGTGCAGTAGATTTGGCTGCCACAATATTATAAAGGAATCTGTTGAACAAAGACCTCCTCAAGTAGGCTGTTCGTCGCCACTGAAAAGTATCTGAATTAAACTGTTTTGTTTGCTCCAAGAAGTCCAAGAAGTTTCTTCATCCTCTGAGAAAGTGAAGAGCAACTATAAATCATGGAAATATACTCTAGTGGAGTTAGAGAGTAAAATCCTCAAGCAAATTTTTTATGACTTTTTTGTTGTTTTCCACTTGAAGACTGACCTTACACATGTATGTATCTTTTGAGTGTTATCAGCCGCATTCCTCCAATTGTGTAGTCAGCCAATGGGTATGGATCTGAGAGTTCGTTCTGGTCAACCAGTTCCAACTTCCTCGTAGGACACGGTTTCAGTTCGTATGCCCTGTAATGTTCCCAGTACCACGCACTCAGATTTCTGACGATGAAAAGCAGGTTATCCTTGACAACAATCATCTGGGTTATTTCCACAAATTCAGGCTGCCCTGCCAATGATCCATGAGCTAGGATCATTCCATTCCTGTAGTTCAGGCCATTGTACGTCACACTTTTAGCCAGGCATACACCATCCAACTCTGGGTGCCTCTGCTTCAGAGCAAATGCTATGTCCTCTTTTAAAACATCAATGGGAAGACTTGAAACATTAGCTACTTCCAGGGGAGATTTAGGAAAACTCCACATGTGAAGGTGATGTGCCATGAGAAACTGGTGTCTTTGTGCTAAGGACAGAAGCACATTTTTGAAGCAGGTTGTATGCCGCACAACTCTTTTGAAGAAGCTGTGCTTCGATTCGAAGCGCATGGTCCATAATGAAACCAACGGTCCAAACTCAGAGATTAAGTGAGGATAATGTTGTAAAAAATGGTGTTTAGGTCGAAAGTTTGATTCAGGGAAAACCTCTTTGAATCTAACTCTGTGCTCAGAGATCTTCAAGGTCAAATATGCAATTGATTCCTGAGTCTGAACTGGAGATACAACAATTTCTACAATGTCCTTCAAATCCCCAAGGAGTTTCCAGGCTGGTTCATCAGTGGGCACTTTCTGTCCAAGTAGTAGTGGAAAAAATCTTATAAGGCACCAGTTTTCATATGCGTTTCCACCGATGGTTTTCCTGGATGCATACGTCAGTGGAACAGAGTGGGGCCGATTTGTTTTATCAGTCCATTTATAGGGAAAATCTTCTATTGCCTTGTTTAAAGTGTCCAAAGTGAAAAACTTTTTGGAAATGAATAAAGTCAGACAGAGAGAGATTTCAACCGGTACTATTCCTTCGAATAAATCATGGACAATGTCGGGAGGGAAACCACTAGTAACATTGAAAGTGGTTAGCTTTTCTGACAGAACACATTTACTCTTAACACCAAAACAGTTGTTCAAGGAATTTTCTTCAAGGGTTTTCAGATGATTTGCGTGTATCTCCTCAGTTCTCAGACAGAAAGCTCCAGGTCCAACTTCCTTGTCCTGAATTTCTGACCTATCTGCCGTACAAAACCTGCAAACATAGCTGCCAGAAAAACTCTCTACAAAACCCGCAATGCTGTGCGCGCCAAGGTTATCGGCAATAACACACTGCAATGTACCCTTCAAAGTTTTTCCCAGCTTTTCCACAAAAACCCCATGTTGTTCCAATGTTATGAGATCAGCAATCAAAGGCTCCAACACTTTTTCGTAACCATAGACCTTAACATCACTGCTATTGATCAATGCAGCCAAATGGATAGAGGACAATGAGGAGTGACAACCAGGTGGCAGATTGCCTAAAATCCAATACAAGGCACAGATTTTGTGTTTTTTACGGGATGTCCCGAGGGGATTGCAGATTTCAAAGTCATCAACATACAAAATCACAGAAATTGCACATTCTTTTGAGAGAATAGCATTACTTTTACAGAGGCGTCTGTAACCCAGGTCCCAGTTTCAAGTTGTATAATTGAATTGTAATTTATTTCTAAACAGGCTCTTTTATCTGTCAGGATTTGTAACTTCTTGTAAGCCAATCAGAGCAGATGCAGGACATGACATAGGTCGCAACAGCTGCATTGGTACCAATCAGCTGATTGACCCAGCTGATTAATACCAGCTGATTGGACCAGCTGATCACAATGTTTGGTGTGTGCAGATGCAAGTTGAACTGCTGCGTACGGGTAACTACTTTGATCCACTGTCTCTTTTAATGCTTTTGACCATATCACTTCACAACTTTTTATAATGCCATGCCAATAATGGTTGTAGATGTGTGGCCATGGGTTGTCGAGTCTGCGGTAATGCTTGAAAGGCAGTTGAGCTTTTGGAATTGGTGAGTTACCTGTTTAATCTGTTGTGACTATGCTCTGCTCTGATTGTGCATTTGGACATGAGATATATATATATATATATATATATATATATATATATATATATGTGTATATGTGACATTTGAAATATGTTGATGTTTGACGCTAACGCTGCAACCTGGAAGTATTTCCTACTCCCGGTGTGAAAGTATTGTTTTGTAGTCTTACTATGAGCTGTTAGTGTTAATTCTTGTCATCTAGATAATGTGCATTTTTAATAACCCAGGGTTAATGATTATTGAATGTATTGAATTTATTGATTAATTATTTGTTTCTCTATTGCTTGAGTTACATGTATGTGTATTAAAATAAGCCTGTATTTATATAGGCCAGGTTTTTTGCCTGAACCGGATCCTATGGATGGCGAGCTAGCTGAATGAAAAAACACTGATCTTCTGCTTCTGCTGCTGCTGCTGGTGTGGCAGGACACCAGCCATAGTCCTCCCTGTGACCCCTTAATTCATGTAGACACGTACACCTATACACACACACACACACTCTCTCTTAACTCATCCCATTTTGCGACAGACTATAAGACTTTTGGACTCTTGGACTTTCTTTTTGTTTATGGGTTGAGGCTGGAATAATCTGTGTGTATTAATTAAGTGACATAGGGGGGTTGTTTGTTGGCGTATTGCTAATCAAGTGAATCAGCTGGATTAAGTGCTGGTACTCATTTAAAGTATCCACAACAGTGTCAATGTAATAGCTTTATCTGGATTGAAAGAACATATGTGGCCAGTATTTGTTTTTTGATTTCTGTGTTTTGTTTGTTTAATTGTTTTGTTTTTTCTCTAAAATACATGGTATCTTTTTTGCACAACTTCCGTCTCCTGAGTTTCATTAAATTCTGTGCACCAGTTTAATCATTCCCCCTCATTGATAAGAACCCTACAATCTTCTCGCAGTACAGTTACCTACTAGAAATTAAATTAGCCTACTAACTTAACCATATGCTACATAAATTTGGCGAGCTAGCCAGGAGGGGTTACTGATGTACAGAGTTTAATGTTTTTGTATTGTTAGTTTATTAATTTACAGAAATGGAAGTGTTTGAAAATCTGGGAATTAAAATTCCAAATGCAGTTGTGATTAGTGGTACAACGGAAGCTGAAGAAGATGAAGAAGTCGTTGATTTTGTTAAACAGTATGGGTCTATTAGTCGACTTGTAACTATAAATGAGCCATTGTCTGCTTTTGACAAAAACTTGATCATAGAGTTCCGTTCAGGAGCTGCTCTCACCACTTTAACTCCTCTACTGCCTTACACTTACACTTCTACTGGTACTGGGAAATCATATAGCATCCTTTCCTTAGCTAGTATTTATGCTAAACAAGTTGGTCATGAGAAAACTCACTCATATCTAACAGAGCTAAAACAGCTAGCTAAACTGAGTGGTAAAACCTTTGCTGAAGTCCTTAGAGATATGATGACGCAGCTGGGTGAGACTGTTGCTGCTGAGAGTGATGATACAGAACCAACTGAAACACCAGATGAGAAACCTTCACTTTTGCCACTCCCAGGGCCTTCTGCTGGTTCTCTGCCTGTATCACCAGGTACCAGGGAGGGAAACCCAACACCTAAGCCACCTCTTGCTGTCAGTGATTTTAGTCCTCCAGAAGTCCAGCGATATGTGGTTGAGCATATAGTGAAAAGTGATGAAGCCCCAATGCACATGCTTGCCTCTCAGAGACTGAGAGTTTTCTCAGGGAAAATGCCTAGACCTCCACATGAGGCAGATTATGACACTTGGCGTTCTAGTGTTGCCCTGATTATGAAAGATCCTGCCATTTCAGATCTTCAGCGGTCCCGCAAGATTCTGGACAGTCTTTTACCTCCAGCTGCAGACATGGTAAAACACTTGAGCTCTGACACTCTGCCTAAAAGTTAGCTGCATCAGCTTGATTCAGCATTCGGCACAGTTCAAGATGGGGATGAACTTTATGCTAAATTCATGGACACTTTCCAAGATGCTGGTGAAAAACCCTCAGCTTTCCTTCAACGCCTTCAAGTTGCTTTAAATCTTACAGTGAAAATGGGAGGTGTTCTTGTGACTGATGTAAATAGGCATCTCCTAAATCAGTTCTGTCGAGGCTGTTGGGATAATTCTCTTATTTCTGATCTCCAGCTGAAGCAGAAAAAAATAAATCCTCCATCCTTCGCTGAGTTGCTGCTCTTGCTACGCACAGAGGAGGATCGGGAGGCAGCCAAAACGCAACGGATGAAACAGCATCTTGGATCTGCAAAGCAGAGGGTGTCATCTCATTCTCAGGTAGCTCACTGTGAACAAGAAGAAAAGGGGCTGTTGTGTGCTTTAACCACTCTTACTCAGCAATTGGCAAAACAAATGGCAGATGTCCAGAGCCAGTTAGCATCTTTAACAGCAAGCCATCAGAAAGTTAAGCATTCTTTCCCTTCAAAATCCCCGCATTCCTCTTCTGAACGCCCACCAGGTTTAAAGTCATCTCAGCCCAAGCCTGGTTATTGTTTCAGGTGCGGAGAAGATGGTCACATCAAGCCTCAATGTGACAATGAGCCCAATCCCACACTAGTTGCTGCAAAACGGAAAAAATTTAATGAAAAAAGTCAAACCTGGCAGAGAACTCCCTCATCCACTTCCAGAAATCCTTTAAACTGAAATCAGTTCCTGCTACAGGACGGACGGGGACTGGCACTGATACTAAATGTCCTGTTAAATCAGAGTGCAAGCAACAAGCTAAACCTTGCCGATCACACACTCACCGACATAGGTTGCCAAGAGGTCTTGTTGGTTCAAGATGTACAGCTGTAGTTAATATAGCCGGCGTTGACTGCAATTGTCTCCTTGATACTGGGTCACAAGTGACTACGGTTCCAACATCCTTCTATAACCGCCACCTCTCCCATCAACCAGTTAAACCTCTTGATAGTCTTCTTGAAGTGGAGGGTGCAGCTGGGCAGTCTGTTCCATATCTAGGGTATGTTGAAATAGCTGTTGAGTTCCCCAAAGATTTTCTTGGAGTTAGCATCGAAATACCTACCCTCGCACTCATCGTGCCAGACGCACATCCTGATACCCCGTCATCTGTTCTCATAGGAACCAACACACTTGATGTGCTGTATGAGCAGTATCTTGGCCTTCAGATCCCACCTCCTCAGTCCCATTTGTATGGCTACAAGGCTGTGCTTAAAACTCTGGAGTTACGCCATCAGCAAATTAAGGATGGGACCATCGGAGTGGTGAGGATGTTGCAGCGAACCCCCACACTCATTCCTGCAGGCCACAGTGTTATCCTTGAGGGCTCAGTCAGGATTCATCCTCATGTTGTTGATAGTTGGGCCATTGTTGAACATCCCACCCAGTTCTCTTTGCCTGGTGGTCTCTATGTTAAGAGTTGTCTTGTTAGTCTTTCCTCTTGTGTACCCCACAAAGTCCCTGTGGTGGTCACAAATGCATCAGAGCAAGACATCTCTATTCCACCTTTGAGTGTCATTGCAGAGCTGGGAGGATTTCATAGTGTCCTTTCACAACACGATGTGAAATTTCCATCTGAACCCAATCAGATGTCAGACCTGACTTTCAATTTTGGTGACTCTCCTTTGTCCCCAGAGTGGAAAGACCACATTACCACCACACTTCGTACTATGCCTGAAGGTATTCTCCCACCATGACTTAGACTTCGGCTGTAGAGATAAGGTGAAACATCGCATTAAGCTGCATGACGAAACTTCCTTTAAGCATCGTGCCAGGCCAATCCATCCTCAGGATGTTGATGCTGTGCGCCGACATCTTCAGGAATTGCTTGAAGCTGGGGTGATTAGAGAGTCGTCATCACCATTCTCCTCTCCTATTGTCGTGGTGAGGAAGCGAAACAACGACATCCGTTTATGCATTGACTACAGGAAGTTGAATCTTCAAACGGTGAAGGATGTGTATGCGTTACCAAATCTTGAAGAAACCTTCTCTGCCTTGACTGGTTCCAAATGGTTCACTGTGCTTGACTTGAAATCTGGATATTATCAGATTGAGATGGACGAAGCTGATAAAGCTAAAACCGCTTTTGTCACCCCACTGGGATTCTGGGAATTCAATCGTATGCCGCAAGGTGTAACGAATGCACCCAGTACATTTCAACGATTAATGGAGAAATGTATGGGGGAACTGCATCTTAAAGAGGTCCTTGTCTTCCTAGATGATTTGATTATTTTCTCTGACACTTTGGAAGAGCATGAAACACGTCTGATGAGAGTACTCACACGCCTGAAAGAGTATGGGTTAAAACTCTCTCCTGAAAAATGCAAGTTTTTTCAGAAGTCTGTGCGTTATCTTGGACATGTGGTTTCTGAAAATGGGGTTGAAACTGATCCAGAAAAAGTCAACACTCTAAAATCCTGGCCAATTCCTAAAAACTTGAAAGAGCTGAAGTCTTTTCTAGGTTTTTCAGGCTACTATCGTCGCTTTATTAAAAACTATGCTGACATAGTAAAGCCTCTTAATGAACTCACTCGTGGTTATCCTCCATCACGCAGAATCAGTAAGGATAACCAATCTACCAGCCAGTACCGAGATCCAAAGCAGCCTTTTGGAGGTCGATGGACCCCAGCCTGTCAGAATGCTTTCCAGACACTTATTGAAACACTGACCACTGCCCCAGTCCTTGGGTTTGCTGACCCAAAGAAACCCTTCATTTTACATACTGATGCCAGTGGCACGGGACTGGGGGCTGCCCTCTATCAGGAGCAGGATGGGAAATTAAGAGCAATTGCTTTCGCTAGTCGTGGGCTTTCACAAAGTGAGTCCCGATATCCAGCTCACAAACTAGAATTCCTTGCACTCAAATGGAGCGTCACTGAAAAGTTCCATGACTATCTATATGGAAGCCAATTCACTGTCATTACAGACAGTAACCCTCTCACCTACATCCTCACTTCCGCCAAATTAGACGCCACCAGTTACCGTTGGTTAGCAGCCTTGTCCAACTACTCTTTCAAGCTGCAGTACCGGGCTGGTAGGCAGAACCTCGATGCGGATGCACTCTCTCGACGACCCCATCCTCCTTCTTTGGATGATGCCTTCTCTCAGAAAGAACAGGAACGCATAACCCGCTTTACTGAGCAACATCTTGTTGACGCTGGTAGCACGACAGAGGTCCCCCTAGAGGTTGTTGATGCCATCTGTACTCGCCATTTGGTTAGAGCTCCCATCCAACTCTCTAGTCAGGATGATCTCACTCTGGTAGAGTCTCTGACCATATCTGCAGATGCAATCCCTGATTGTTACACCTCTGAGAGTCAGCACGGCCTACCTGTCATTCCAGCTTGGTCCCCGCTGGATCTC